>NC_047532.1:39528682-39859395 GCF_012275295.1 Melopsittacus undulatus | reverse complement strand
TGCTACCAGTTTATTAAAATGCACCACTAACCCCAGCTTCTTGATACGATTATGCTGGCAGCTTTTATCATATTCTCAAGAAGCAGTGGGTGATGTTGACTAAAAGGTTTCAGGCATATTTTTCTTATTCTTATGCTGGACATATATTATTACTTTAGTATGATAGAGTATAAAAAAAACCCCTATTTAAATATACAGACTTTTAAATTTGCTTCATTCCCTTGCAACACTATGAGAATCTGGTTTATGTGTACAACTGGGTCTTTTATTTTGGGAGACAAAAACATTCAGTTTTCAGTCGGATGAATCCTTTCTAAATAACACTGTTGACATCTGCTGTCAACCATCGTCTGCACCATAATTAATAATCCAGACTTTAACATAGTATTATCTAAAGGCAATAGGTTTATTTGATGTTCCTAGATGAAGTTTATGACTTTTTGACTCCCATTTCTTGTCTTCAGCAAGCAACATGCTAACTTCCAGTGACTGATGTGCATAAGATTGCTGTTTTGTAATAGGTGTATACTGACTTCTTAACTACCAAAGTTTCACTGTTTCTTGTCACATTTTTTTACCTTCCTCTTTCTATGTACTCTTGGCTTCTCAGTCAAACACTGCATTAGCTCAGAGGGCCTGGAGGCCGAAGTTTGGTAGTGGAGCATTCCTCTTCCTACCTGCACAGGTCAAAATAATCAACTAGTTCCCAAACTCTTTCATAATAACTTCCAACATTTTCTGTTGTTCATCTCCCATGGATTATTTCTGCTCTGCCTCCTTGCCCCAGAATTTCAACATCTGCTTGGCTCACCAGACACTTCCATGCATACTGATATGGATCTCGATGTCCCTCCCAACAAATGTGATCCTTAAGTGAGTGAATATACACCAGTTAAATGAGTTTAATTTTTAAGGTGTATGTCTGTAGTGGATAATAGTTTCTGTGTTGCTGAATTGTTGTTGAAAAACAGAACTTCCATCAAACAGTAGGAAATAGAGTTAGAAAAGACCTTTAGATATATATTGTCTGTTGTCTTATCTTTAAAATGTCATTCCTTATATGTTCTTCTCCGTGTATCTTGTCTTTTCTTGTTACAAGCATGTTTCAGGGAATATGCATTTGTCTCTCCTGTAGTATCTTACCTAGTGATTTCCTGCATTGTTGACATTTGTTTTCTTGGAACATACTATCTTGATTTTGCTCTACTATTTCCTCTCTTACCTAAACATTGTCTAAGAATTGTCAAATTTATTATTTTATGGTGACTTTCGGGCAAATTGCAGAGTCCTCTTCTCCAGAGCAAGACATGAAGATGCAAATCCCTATGTCCTCAGTTGGACCCTGTAATCAATATCAGTGACTGTGAACAAATAATTAAACTCTGGTATAAGTTCAATAGGAAATCCCAAAAAATTATCTGATCTTGAATTATGCAAACCAGAGACTGAACTCATATTTCTACTGAGTGTTTTGAATGTATTTTAAAGTGCTTCAAGTATTTCTTATATACTATCCCACATCAAGACTGTTCAAGTCTTGTGATATTGTGTGTATTTCTTTTGTGTTAATATAGAAGAATTCTAAATAGCAAAAGATTAATTTTTTTAAATGTTAACATTGTTTACTTTCTGGCTATCCTTAGTCATATTTTTTCATAGGAAAAAATAAAAACAGCTGTACAGCAGTGTCAACCGACTATTCACAGTGAACATCATTGTGCACACCACAGAATATTATATTAGTTAATAAATATAAGCATTATTGAAATAACTATACTAACTGTAGCTGCTGAACGTTGTGTCAATGATTGGGAAAATGCTTTCTAATTCATCGTAACTTCATTCTCATATCTGTTTTCTTGCACTAAGTGGTAGATACTTGATTTAAAGAAATTTAAAAAGAAAATCTGTGATTCTTATTTTCGTGGTGTAGATATCTATCTAATGAAAGTGAATTGAAATGATCAACTAATTTTTCATGGACTGCCAAACAATGATAATCTGCTGCTAACATAGTATTGAATTTTGTATTTGAATTTACATTACAGCCAGTGAATATTAACACAAAATTTAAAGTGGTCACAAATTTTCCCTGGTCTTGGTATTAAATTTCTTTGTCCCTAGGAGCAAGTGTTTTTCATGTAAGTGCTACAAGTCTTTGATTATTTTCAAAATAAGAACTGGAACTATTTTCTGATTAAGAAATGTGTCACAGTTTGGAATTCTTTGATTAGAATGTATTATTTGACAATATGCAAGGTGATGGCTTCTGACTTGCAGAGAAGAATGATGTTATGCTGTAAAAAGATAGCTGTGGAGATGTCAGTTGATGTTGCTCCATGAAGATGAATATTCAGACTGAGAGTTCAAAGCCATAAGAAATACTGTGCCTTGGGAATACTTGCTTTGTTATTTTCTTTCCTCTTTTCTTTTTGGGGAAAATGTTGTTAGTGTTATGAAGAGAGACTTCAGGGCCCTGGGACGGCTGGTTAAAGGGTCTGGAGCACAAGTGGTGTTTGCCTCCATACCTCTTACAAGCAAGGGTGAAGAGATAAATAGGAAGAGTCTGCAGATTAATGTATGGCTACGTGACTGGTGCCAAAGGCAGGGTTTTGGGGTTTTCAATCATGAGCTACTGTATGAGACACCTGGTTTGCTGGTGGCAGGTGGGATACACCAGTCCCAGAGGGGGAAAAGGGTTTTGGGGCAGGGGTTAGCAGGGCTTATTGACAGGGCTTTAAACTACATATGAAGGGGGGAGGGGATTTAACTGGGTCTGTTAGGGACAAGCCCAAGAGAAACATGCTAGGGCTTGAAGGATGGCGGACTAAGGCGGACTATCAATCTATTGTTTCATTTGTGAGAAAGGATAATTTAGACCCTGTCCCGCAGGGGAAAGAGGGTACTAGGACAAGAGTTAGCAGAGCTAACTCACAGAACTTCAGGTTAGATTCAAAGTGCGAGAGGGTCGTAGCTGAACTTGTGAGACATTGTTCTACTATTAATGAAGACCAGAAGGCCTCCTGCCTCCCGAGAGTGCCAGCAGTGTGCTCTGCTCGCTCCCAATGCATGCAGCATGGGGAATAAACAGGAGAAGTCTGTGTGCGGTCTAAACGTTGTGATCTAGTGGCAATTACAGAGACATGGTGGGACAGCTCACATGACTGGAATGTGGTCATGGATGGCTATGTCCTTTTTAGGAAAGATAGGTCAGCAGAGCGAGGTGGTGGAGTTGCTCTTTATGTGAGAGAGCGGCTAGAATGTATTGAGTTCTGTCCAGGGGCAGATGAGGAGAAAGTGGAATGTCTGTGGGTACGAATTAAGGGACAGGCTTGTCTAGGTGATACAGTTGTGGGAGTCTATTATAGACCTCCTGATCAGGATGAAGGAGTTGATGAGGCTTTCTACAGGCAACTGGAAGTAGCCTCGTGACTACATGCCTTAGTCCTCATGGGGGATTTTAACTACCCTGATATTTGCTGGAAGACTCACTCAGCCAATCATTCACAGTCTAGGAGGTTCCTCCAGTGCACTGATGATAACTTCTTAATGCAAATGGTGAACAAACCAACTAGGAGAGGAGCGCTGCTAGATTTAGTACTCACCAACAAGGAGGGTTTGGTTGAAGTGGTGATGGTCAATGGCAGCCTTGGCTGCAGTGACCATGAGATGGTGGAGTTTAGGATCCTGTGTGGGAGGAATAGAATACCAGGAGGAATATAAGGCCACAGTTCTGGATTTCCGAAGGGCCAACTTTGGCCTGTTCAATCAACTGCTAAGGGAAGTCCCATGGGAAAAGGTACTAGGCAGTAAAGGGGCTCATGATAGTTGGTCAGCATTCAAGGACCACTTCTTCCAAGCTCAGGATCAGAGCATCCCAATGAGTAGGAAATCAAGTAAGGGATCTAGGAGACCAGTGTGGTTAAACAAGGAGCTGCTGGGCAAACTCAAGTGGAAAAGGAGAATCTATGGATTATGGAAAGAGGGGCTGGCCACTTGGGAGGAATATAGGACAGTTGTTAGAGGATGTAGGGAGGCAATTAGGACAGCTAAGGCCTCCTTGGAAATTAACCTTGCTAGTCACATTAAGGACAATAGAAAGGGTTTCTTCAAATACATAGCAAATAAAACTAACACGAGGCAATATAGGCCCACTGTTGAACGAGGTGGGTGCCCTGGAAACAGAGGATACAAAGAAGGCAGAAGTGCTGAATGCTTTCTTTGCCTCTGTCTTTACTCCTGCAGACTCTCCCCAGGGGCCCCAGATTCCTATAGCCCCAGAAGGAGTCAGGACAAAGGAGGAGTTTGCGTTGGTAGATGAGGATTGGGTTAGGTATCAGCTATGCAATCAGGACATCTATAAATCAATGGGTCCAGATGGAATGCAACCACAGGCACTGAGGGAGCTGGTGGAGGTCATTGCTAGGCCACTCTCCATAATCTTTGGTAAATCGTGGGAAACGGGAGAGGTGCCTGAGGATTGGAAGATGGCAAATGTCACACCAGTCTATAAGAATGGCAAGAAGGATGACCCAGGTAATTATAGACCGGTCAGCCTTACCTCTGTCCCTGGGAAGGTGATGGAACAACTTATTCTTGACTCCATCTCTAGGCATATCAAGGATGAGGGGGTTATTAAGAACAGCCAACATGGTTTTATGAAGGGGAAGTCATGTTTGACCAACCTTATAGCCTTCTATGAGGAAGTGACTAGGTGGAGGGATGATGGTAGAGCAATAGATGTGGTTTTTCTTGATTTCAGTAGGGCATCTGATACTGTCTTCCACAGCATTCCCATAGATAAGCTAAGAAAGTGTGGGCTTGATGACCAGGTAGTGAGGTGGATCAAGAACTGGTTGAAAGGAAGAAAGCAGAGAGTTGTGGTCAATGGCACAGAATCTAGCTGGAGGTCTGTGACTAGTGGAGTCCCTCAGGGGTCAGTGCTGGGACCAGTGCTCTTTAATATTTTCATCAATGACCTGGATGAGGGAACTGAGTGTACCCTCAGCAAGTTCACTGATGACACTAAACTGGGAGGAGTGGCTGACACACCAGAAGGCTGTGTTGCCATTCAGCGAGACCTGGACATGCTGGAGAGTTGGGCGGGGAGAAACTTGATGAAATTCAACAAGGGCAAGTGTAGAGTCTTGCATCTGGGGAAGAACAACCCCACGTACCAGTACAGGTTGGGGGTTGACCTGCTGGAAAGTAGTGAAGGGGAAAGGGACCTGGGGGTCCTGGTGGATAAGAGGATGACCATGAGCCAGCAATGTGCCCTTGTGGCCAAGAAGCCAAATGGCATCCTAGGATGCATTAGAAAGGGTGTGGTTAGTAGGGCAAGAGAGGTTCTCCTCCCCCTCTACTCTGCCTTGGTGAGGCCGCATCTGGAATATTGCATCCAGTTCTGGGCCCCCCAGTTCAAGAAGGACAGGAAATTGCTTGAAAGAGTCCAGCACAGAGCCACAAAGATGATGAAGGGAGTGGAACACCTCCCTTATGAGGAGAGGCTGAGGGAGCTGGGTCTCTTTAGCTTGGAGAAGAAGAGTCTGCAGGGTGACCTCATCATTGTTTACAAGTATGTAAGGGATGGGTGTCAGGATGATGGAGCTAGGCTTTTTTCAGTGATATCCAGTGACAGGACAAGGGGCAATGGGTGTAAACTGGAGCATAGGAGGTTCCACATTAACATCAGGAAGATCTTCTTTACTGTGAGAGTGACAGAGCACTGGAACAGGTTGCCCAGAGGGGGTTGTGGAGTCTCCTATGTTGGAGATATTCAAGGCCCGCCTGGACAAGTTCCTGTGTGATGTACTCTAGGTTACCCTGCTCTTGCAGGGGGGTTGGACTAGATGATCTTTCGAGGTCCCTTCCAACACTTGGGATTCTGTGATTCTGTGATTCTCTGATTCTGTTAGGAGACTAAGAATATTAATTATTATGATAAGTGTATAAAAATTTCTGAGTAACATCTATCATATAAAGGACATTTTCTTGAAATTATAAATTGGTGAACATGCTGCAGTTCATTGAAAAGGACAATTGAATGCTGCATCAAATGCCTAATTTTTACCTTTTTTGGTTTAGGACTGTCTTTTCTCCTTATTTTTATAAAGGAATTTGAAGCCCCCATGTTATAAAGCAGTTCTGAATAATTTATGTAATAAACTGATGAAACAAAAATGGAATTTACAACTTAGTGATATTTCCCTGCTTACTATGCTAGAGGAGGAGAAGAGTTACATGATAAATTAACTGTAAGAAGGAATGTTAACATGCTTCATAGTAAGCAATATGTAAATCATAATGGTACTCAATGTAAAATGTGTTTCAAGAGAAGTAAGGGCATAGTTTTATTACATAGAAAATCCACTGTTGTTTAGCATTTAGTTTACATTTACAGGTAAAACCTGTTTTATAGCAGAGACATCTGTTAATGTATTTGGTATACTCTGCTTTCTACAACAGACTTGAAGGCCCCTGCCTGGCTGGATGGGTGAAATGCAGCACTTAGTTAAAAGATAATTTCTTTTAACAGATGCCTTGTATCTTTTGTATAAGGTTGGGAGGGAGGGGTGTTTATTTTTCTCCCATGTGTTCAAATGCAACGATTCATTCTTGTGGAAATGGGGGTGTGTGTGTGTGTGTGTAACCATCTACTTTAAACACAACTGAAACTTAGAAAAATTAAGTGTTCAGGCAACAGGTACGAGAATGATGACTGTGCAGAGTCCCAGCATTCTAGATCTGCCTAATGCAAGCTGGTGAGATTTTCCCTGACATAAACACTAAGTAGCAAACATTCAGCTTTCAGTTTTGTCTCTCTGCCCACTGTAAACCTGGGCACTGATTTTCATGAGGTAAAAATATTTTATCCTTGGAAAGCAACATGTTGTTTGGTGTGCTAGCTGGAATTTTTGTTCAAATCCCAAGCAAGTTTTGCAGGATTTGACTGCAAACTGAAGTGATGTAGCTGAAATGACAGTCATTATGCTATCTGGATCCTTCCTGTGTTTAAGAAGTGCACCGTCACACTGACTTAATTATTAGTTAAATAGCAGAGAAACACCTCTTTTCCATGAAAATATTTTTAATTGATTGAATCATTTGCAACCTCTTCATGTGTCAAAGTTAATCAGAAAGGTCTAATTTATTCTCAGACATAGGGCTATTTTGAAACACATTGTTAGGAAACACTGTTTTCCAGATGGTGTGTATCTTTGCATGCTACAGTCTTATGCTTATATTGCATAATAATTTTCTCCTTTAGGTTGCTTTTACATTACTACATTGCCTACACATACTTCCGTGTTGAGTTTGTTAGTTAATAATTGGTACAATTCAGTTCTGTGATTGGTAAACCACCCTGATGATGTGAGTTATGCCAAATTTCTTGATTTTTTTGTATTCTTCTCTGGTGGCAGTGCATAAAATAGACAAAATATGCAGCTGGTTTATTTGACATTTATTTGACAATAAATAATGACATTACTTAAGAAGCTGTTTATGAATCCATCAGATTAGAATTATTGAGCACAAATGTTATGTCTTATTAATTATTAACAAGCTCTTTGCTGACTCAGAGAAGATAAAGTTCTCTGTGAAACCCCTGATTGCAGCAGACATTGCGATATACTTCAAAGTATAAATGGACTTATCATATAGATTGTCTCAGTTGACATATGCAAAAGCACCTGTAGTTTAAAGGCTGGACATGCAAAGAGCTGTAAGAACACTCAAATCTACCTTCTAGAAATCAGTGACACCCTTACTGATAATAAAGTTCTTTTGTTTAAGTTTTGCTAATAAAATCCTTACTGCTTCTGTTTTCCTTTCAGTGTGCATGCATACCATGAACCTGTGACATTTCTGATTCTCTTGGTGTTTATGATCTGTATGAATTCACAGATTAGGTAGTATTCTGATTTTTCTTTCTTTGGAAAGGAGTCTCAAAATTTAGATATTATTGTGACACTAGTTTTATTAAATGAAACACTAGTACTTTGTGTTCAGGCAAATTGTTATGTATAGGAAATGAACAATCAGGTCTCATGCTTTGCCCTACTAGATGCATCACCATACTCTTCCATCACTGCATGAAACCATCACAGAATATGTGAGATTGTGGGCTTTTTGAAGTGCATATTACATTTTCTTAATTCTCTTTTTAGAGCCTTTATTGTGCCTGGGTTACTTTTTTTTTAGTTTCTCTGTTCAGCAATATAGAACTGAGTTGCTGTAGCCACTAATAAAAAGCTGTAAAAATAACACTTGAATAATCTTTCAAGAAGCCTACCAGAGAATTAGGTGCCAGATTCAAGATGGGCATATTTAATACGAGAGCAGTGCTAGTCAAGATTTCTGAGTCTCATTCCAACCCAAAGAAGTTTGTTTAAAAAGAGGAATTCTGTTAATCAGATGGTTTGTTTTCCCTTCAATTTCCCCATTAATCAGTTTTTGTGGCTGACTTGCAGTTCAGTGGGTTTTAGTGTTGGTAAACAAAGTAATGAAAGAAGCCCTAGGCTGCTGATGTGGGTTATTTCAATATCCCCTCAGATAAGCCTTCCGATTCATCACAGAGTCTTTGTTAAATTGCTAGACCTTTTAAATTCAGTGCAATAAGCTCATCTCTTTTCATTTGAAAGGCATCATGCTTGGTTTAGTTATTTCACATGGTAATGTATGTCACTTCATAATTTTCTTAGCTTTTACAGATTACATGTTACCTTGTATTTACATTTGATTTGCTGGCACAATCAACATTCAGGAGTTTGTGGATTAAATATAGAGCGTGCCTGCTTGCCAGTCTAATTCCCATGAATTAATAGCTAAGTGTGAATTACTACCGTTGCATACTATGAAGGTTGAAAAATACGTGTAAGACTGAGAAGCAGAAATTTTCACTGTATGTGATATTTTCAGAGTTTTCCCCATAGGTCACTAAGCTTTTCACATAGGTTGGGATATATATGCAGCCAAATTTTCAAAAGTTTGTGAGCAGATTTGACTGTGCCTGTACAGCAATGAAGAACTTCAAGTCAGCTATATATAATTCAAACAGCTCTAAATAAAATGCATGTATGTAGTGGCATGACAGTGACAGCATGTAACCTTCACTGCAGACTGACTAAAAACCCATTTTGGATGCCAGAAAAGTATCTGGCTAAATAGCCTAGGGGGAAAAAAGGTGCATTCTGCGTTCTCTCCTCTCAAGAGATGAGTTAGTTTGAAACTAGTTTCTGTCAGTTTGTATGCTCTCAAGGGAACCATTGAAAGTGTATTAGACTTGTGCTTAGGTGGTTTTAGCCTACAGGCAAGGATCCAGCTGGCATTAACTGGCAGCTGCCCAGAGATGTAGGTAGGGGTATAGAGAGCTGCAGCTGCTGAGGATCAAAGCTTGTCAATGGTAAAGTATTAATGCAGCAGTTGTAACTTCAGTCATTCCCAGTCAGTGTAGCAACAGCATAGTTTTATAGGTAACTAATGCCTTGAAGGAAATAAATGTGTTTCCTTATTGCTAACATTTGAAATGGTAAGGAATAAATTAGTATTTGCTGGAGCAGGAAAAGAGGTGCACTACATGACATTTAGGGTATTTTTTTCTGTGAAAAATAGAGTTCTGCTGAATATTGGCAAACTCTTGTAGAAAAGAAAATAAAAGAATATACTCCAAATTGACCTAATTTGCAAGGTTGCTTATTATATTATATTATATTAATTATATTATTATATTATATTGTATTCTATTATATTATAACTTTCTCATTTTCAAGGTTGCTTATACCAGACCCTGTGTTTCCACAGTCCATTGGGCTGCAGACAGTCTTCATTGACTGTTCATAGAGCTGTACTTGCTGTCATGGTTTGAGCATGTTTTGAGGGTGTTTTTTGTTCAAAGTTTTTTCCAGCCAGGTGGAGGAGGGGAGTCCGGGAGGAAGGAGAGACAGGACACCTGACCCAGGCTAGGCAATGAGGTATTCCATACCATAGCACGTGATGCCCAGGATGCATACTGGGAAGGAGAAAGCTGGAGGGAAAAATGGAGGAGGGAGCACGCGGTGCTCAGCTGGGCAGGGTGGAGTGAGTTATGGGTCGGTGGCTGGTGGGGTGTTGTATTCTTTTCACTTGATGTTTGCTGTATCATTATTATTTGTAGTAGTAAATGGCAGTAGGGGTTTTGTGTTATGCCTTAGCAATTAAACCGTTCTTATCTCAATCCGTGGGGGCTACATTCTTTGGATTCTCCTTCCTAACTCTCCGGGAGTTGGGGAACTGTGCAGATTTAGTTTAAAACATGACACTTGCTTATAGGCTGTATTTACTATTAGGGAAAGATCGCGTTCGCATTATGCTTGATTTCGTAGTGCCAGAGACTGTGTCTAGACTGTAGAACAGGAGAATTCTAAGATGCACTTCATGGTTTTAGAGCACTGTATAGTTTGGGTTTCTTGCCCCAAGTGTTGCTCCTGGGCTTATTCTGATGTGAGTTACCACTCAGATTTGTGTGGGAAATGCCTTAGGACCTCCCAGCTTACGTGTAGCTGGCAGGCCAATGAATCTCTGTGGGGCTGTAATCTCAATACTCCTCTTTGCATCTACGCACTGTGCACCATGGTATTAAAATTTCTGCCTTTTGTGTTACTTTGTATCTTCCGGATGCTACCAATGCCCTAACACACATGAACAGCTGCTGCACATTTTTTCTACACATGAATTTCTGCAAGGTTGAGTTTAAAATATTAATCTACAGCCTTGTGGTAGCTTTGCTAGATGAGGTCTTGCAACAGTCATTTAGGATACTTTCTTCCAAAGTTGCCATATTTATAGATCTGAGAGGAAAACAGGAAAATATCTTCATACAATTATGTCCCTCCTTCCCTCCCTCTTCCTTTTCCTTCCTTCCTTCTTTAATATGAGACAGTGCTAGCATATCTTGGGTGCTTATGACATGTTGTTCCAAGCCTTGTACATGATGGAATACAACCTCTGTACAAGTATCACCGTAAATTATTAAGGACTGTCTTTTTGTGTGTTATGCCTTACAGCTTTGGAAGAACTTTATCATCAGAAATACAGAAAACTTGCATTAACCCTTCAAAGGTTTATTGAATACATTGTAAAGAGTAACTTCAGCTTCACCTTTTGCTTCAGTGAAATGCTACAATTTTGCAAAAAAAAAAAAAAAGTGGAAAGAAAAAGAGAAAAAAAAAAGAAGAAATTAACCCTGTTGACCTGCAGGGCACCATGGAGACAGAAGTGTTCATTTAGACAATTACTTAATAATAGCTGATGAGCTCTAAGTTCTAGAAATATTATAAACCAGTCAGCTTAATGGAAAATTTTCTCATTTCCTGCTGTAAATCTCATCAAGTTGTCTCCTGTCGCCATGTTTCCTGTACCGTTGGCAGATAATAATGTATTCAGTGCTTTTAAAACTAAATTGGCTCTCCATCACAAGAATGGTATACAGAGAGTAAATACAGAGAGTGCAAAGGTTTCCTGTCTCTGAAAACCTCCCGTATGGTCAGTCATTTTGGAAGACAGTTCAAATATTTGAGAAGGGAAGGATAGCAGGCAGCAGGCTGTAAGGAAACCTTCAGGTTATGTCTGTCCTTCAGAGCAGTCAGTGTATCTACTGATGAGTCAACATCACCTCTTTCTGTTGTTGCTAATGCACAGACATACTGGGAAAATCAATGGAGGGCCCTTTTTTAAATAATACATTTTCCAGAATGTAGTTTTTGAAAGGTATCTAGGATCAATGCAGGTGCTGAACTAGAATGCAGAATCCAGTCTGGTTTACTTTCTTTTTTCCTTCTTTTTCTTGGTTGTATTACCAATTTAGCTTGGAATCTTTCCCTGATACTTTTACTTTTTTCCCTTTTGCTATCTTTTCTTGTGTGTTTTTAAGGGTATACTGCATTTCTTTTCTGCATCTCTTATTTTCAGGTTCCACAAGTAAAAAATGTTCCAGTATGAAAAAAAGGTCTTAAAAGTTTACTGAACACATACACACACACACACACTTTCAAAGGTTTTCTAAGGAAGAATTACTCAGTGTTTGCAGTCCTGTGCACTTAGTTGTTGTTCAAAGATGTCAAAGCCAGGGTCTTTTCTGTGCTGTTCTAAAATTGTCTTGGGCTTTAGAACTTGTATGAGATATCAAGATATCAACTATCAGACACTTCTAGAGTGAATGTACCTGAAAGGACTCATGTAAGAATAGAAGAAGTACTTCTGTGGGAGTTTCATGGACAAACTACTTACCACCTGGGACCTGAACAAGTAAGTTTTTGGGTGGGAGTCTCTAAACGTCTAGTGCATACCTGAGAGACTGAAATTTTACTCTGCACCATGTTTCTGAATTTACATCTCTTAACCTAACACCATACTTTCACAGGTAACTTGTTTTGTTTTGCTGTAAGAACTAATTGAACCTTACTGTCCTCTTCAGACTTAATTTTAAACATTGTCTGTATTTTAATGCTATCTTTCCTATGTTTAATCAAAACCTGTCTCAAACCAGTGAACACCTTTCTCTTATGATTGCTTGCTAAAACTACTAACAATCTTTTGGATTTCGTTATGTATTTCAATAGGAGACAAGTGAATAAATCTCTTTGTGGCCACTTCACCACTTCATTCATACAATTTCTTACTAAGTTTTAGGAGATTACTTCTAGTGCAGTACAAATATTGCCTTCCCAGGCAATAGTATAAGCTGTTTCCCTCAGCTTTTATCAGTTTCAGTCTGCCCAAGAGTGGTAGATCTGTGACAACAGACATCCAAGCAAGATCTGGTAAACAGGTCTTCGCCTCAAAAGCAGTGAGCTTCCACATCACATGCAGAAGCTTGCAGCTATAAAAAATAGCATTTGATATAGAATACACACCTCAGAAATTTGTTTACATTTGTTACAATGAAGAATATTTCATACTAGTTTTCTGACAAGTGCATTTACTGGGGCATACACCAGGCAAAACCTAAGTGGTATTATAAACAAATTGTTTTTTCTAAAACATAGAAAGCAAATGCAACATATAGGAGGCACAGCTCCAAATATCAAAAGTGAAGCAGCATATCTCTCACAGAGGTCATCAGAAAAATCTTTTCCTAGTTGAAAACTCAGCCCAGATTTATATCATGTCAATCCACTTCTACTTAGGGATACTGAAGATGGTAGCATCCTTGATAAGGTCAATCAGCAAAGTGTTGAATATGGGCTCTCAAGTTTCTCAGAAGGATGGAAAGCTTTGCCCGCAACACAGCAAGACACAAAACTGTCAGTACTACAGCCCTCTTAAGTAAGAGGCTTCAACCACTTGGAACTACAATTACATGTATGACTGACTGCTATTAGAGACAGCTGTCCTTGAGTACATGAGCAATAATAAAGTAGGCAGTGCAGATTTTACCCAGTTCTAACCTCCACTCATGGGGACTCATCACTGCTGGCAGAAGCAACAAGAACTTAGATATTACATAGAATATGAGAATTAAGTTAATTAAAGAATGAAGCTAATTAAACTAAATGAATAAATTGAAGAAAAAACAAACTTTTAATTTACAAACTTCAGGAAAGATCTGAAACGTAACAGTTTGGCAGGGTTTAGCACAAGCCATAGGGCAGAAAAGACTTTACCATCTATTTGTTCCTACATGTGTGTTTAACAGCTGTAGATACTAGAACTTGAAATAGACATAGACTTTATTTTCTCTTTAAAAGTATCTAAATACATAACTCTCACTCTGATATAGAGGGAGTAGTAAGTGACTGACATTTCCCAAATGAGTTTTCTCATATGCAGAAAAATTCAGCTAATCCCAATCTCCAGGTTTTTTTCTTGGAAGATTTACTGCAACATGTGGGAAGAACAAGGAAATCAGAACATCACAAGACCGTCACTTGCTTTAGATAAATCTTCTTCAGATCTTGCAAATACACATCAGATCTTCTTTTTGCTTTAAAGAAGCTATCTGAGCTACCTTTTCTCTAAAGACATCAGTTATTAAAAGGTCAAGAAAATGTAGCAGTTCTAGAGGGAGAGATCAGTTAAGAATGTGTGCTGGTTAGGTAATTAAGTTTTAAAAGTTGTTCATGCTAAAATAATATCCTTGACATAATGTATGCTATAGCACCCACCAAACTGTTTTTATTCTGGAGTGGTTCTGTGAACTTTTCAAAAGGTTCTTGATGAAAAATAAAATAAACCTTTTGAACTTAAATAAATTAAAAATCTAATGAAGAAATTAAAGACTAAGAAACCCAGTTTCTTTTACTAGGCTCTTATTAATATTTTCTATGTAGAAATTTTGCTAATACCAGGATATTGCTCTTTGGAATGCCCCAGCCTTAATTTCTTCTTACATTCCCTCAGGAATTCCTACTATCAAGTAAGGACTCATTTTATCAGGACGGTTAAGCATATTTCTAATCCGATTGTTCTGTCAACTTCATAGATGCTCAAATTTTTGAGAAACTGGGGATCTATGATATTTGCTAAAAAAAAAGAAAATAAAAAACCAAACAAAAACAATCCCCAAAATCAACAGAAACAAACCCCAATCCCCAGCAAAAACAACAATGAACAGAAATTCCTACAACAAATCCAAACCAGTTAAATAAAAAGCCCACTCAAACCCCAAATGCAGTCTCTTTGTTTCCCTTTGTGCATAAAGCTACATTCAAGGACTCTATTTCAACTTTGTTGAGAAAGAATTCACAATAGTTGCAACAAGATTTGTGTATAAATACTAAGCATTCTCTTTAATTATAAACACTGTGAAGGAAAAATAAAGGAAGAGTATAAAAACAGGAAAGAAAGAATTTGATACTCTTGCCCTCACAAGTCTAATTTTTCCTCCAGTTGCTTCACTACTCCATAATATTTTCTTGTTTTTCTCTAAAATCTTTTTTGTGCTTTCTCAGCTGAGAATATAGATGGAAGAAATCAATGCAAAAGTAGAGTTTCTGCTGATATTTCGTGGGGTAAACAATCTATTCTAAACTCTTCTTAACAGACAGCTCCTCTGAGATGTACTTGGCAGATGTTTCTCAATCCAGATAAAATACATCCTATTATCTTCTTTTCATGTGATAGTCACTTGGCTCCTCAAAGATTCATATCACTTCTCAATTGGAAATTTCTTATTCTATAGGGAAATGGCTTTCCTCAAAGAAGCAGGTACAGAAGAGGATCACTAACAAAAGGCTTAGGGAATTGACTAAAAGGGAATTAATACCTTCAAGACCTGAGTGAAGAGAATGTATCAGATTCTATGAATCAAAACCTGAGGATCTTATGCATAGACTTATTAAAGTTCTACTTTATGTTTTATGATTCTACTTATTTGTTTGCTAGGAAAACAATGCTGCTACCATGTCAGGGAGACTAGGACACCTGAATCAACTGTGTGATGACAAAATAGTTTGGATGAGATGCTAAACTGAAAAATTTTTAAACAGGAAGAAAATATGTTACAAGTTGAGCAGCTAGGATCAACCAGAAGCAGTATTGAAAAGTGTAGGTGAAAATTGTTTCTAGTGGCACATTTACTAATACAACAGCAAGCAGATTGCCAAAGAAGTTGTTTGTCTGCCAGTGTTCTTTCTTGCATGGTATTTTAGAATCATAGAATGGTTAGAGTTGGAAAGGACCTTAAGAGTTGGAAAGTTCCAAACCCCCTTCTGTGGGCAGGGATGCCTCAGACTAGACCATGTCATCCAAGGCTTTGTCCACCCTGGCCTTGAACACTGACAGGGATTTACTACTTCTTTGGGCAGCCTGTTCCAGTACCTCACCACCCTCACAGTAAAGTACTTCCTTATGTCTAATCTGAACTTCTCCTGTTTAAGTTTAAACCCATTACCTCTTGTCCTATTGCTACAGTCCCTGATGAAGAATCTGATCTCCAACAGATGTATTTTCTATAAAACTGAGGTATTAGTAGCTAAAATGGCAGATTGACAGTTGTCAAGAATGATATTTAATTCACATGATCTGCTTCCAAGTTTCTAAATCAACTTTCACTCCAAAGAGTATGTGAGCATTTCACTAGTTGTACGGCTTTCAGAGGAACCTTATGTCCAAGGCGAAGCACATGTTTATGTGACTTTTGAAAACTGGGATGTTTCCAGAACCATTTGCTACTGTATTTAAAATTAGACATCTGCATCAAGTTATAAATCTTGCTAATGTGCAAATGCAGTCCTACTTGATGCAAAATGGATTATAGATGTCTATCTTAGATATCTAATACAGAAAGCTTGTCCTTGGGGAGCTCAGACAAGCATAAAGTCATTTTAATAACCTTCTATCATCTTATAGAGATGAAAACTTTAAGAGGATTCTCAGGCAAAAAGGACCTGAAGCATTCAAGAACCTCTTTAAAACCAAGATTAGGAATGACAGGTTATTCTCACAATCATCTGTCAGCTCTCTAGGGGATATTCTGTCTTTTGCTTTTCATATTCATAAAGTTAAAAATTTGTAAATGGAAGACTGAGAATGAGCTTTCCATCCTTGGGCTGTGTAAGTCAGAACTCCAGTTTGCTAGCCTTTTCCAAAAACAACAGAGTTTTTTGAATATTATTCTAGAATTAAAATTAGGGCACTGCTCATTATGACTTATATCTAATACAAGCATATTCGTCCAAAACCTTGGCTAGTCTTGGAGGGCTACATATATCAGAAATTTAACTCAACCCAGAATTCTTGGTACATTATAGATTACCAGAATATTAAACTATATCCACTGCGATTTATTTAGTCTTTTAACCTCTGTGTCAAAACAGGTGCATGTCTCTTGAGGAAGTTCATCAAGCTATGCAAATTATGAAGATTTTTATATTTTAATATTAAACCATTCATCTCAGAAAATGGAACATGTGTTATTTTATGTGTGTAAAACTTCAGAAACAATTACCTTTCAGGAGTGGACACTGCTTTTGATTGAGGCTGTCAGAATTACCTGCATAGCCCTCTTGCTATAATAGATGCAATATTCATACCCTAATTTCCATAAAAATAGGTTTTACAGAGTAACTGTACTGGGATTTATTAGATTTTCCTGCAAAGTATTATAATTATCTCATACATCAACCATAACTGGTGCTTATTATAAATGTCAGTTGCAATAATTTCCTGATTTTGTTGATGTTCTAAGAACATTGGAGTTATACTTCGATTTACCCAGAAAAAAATAAAAGCTCATATGATTACATCCTGTATTTTCATTGTACTAAATTAATGATAAACTTCAAACTTTTTCATCATTTTAAGGTTTGCTGTTGCATAAAGTATTACATACATTAGATGTATTAACAGGAAAGAAAGCTCAGGGGAGGTGGTGTGGTGTTACCACTCACTGTTCTTATTTTGGAACTGTTTGTGTAGTACAACATTGAGTTTGGAAAAAATATAAAGCAGAAATATCTGAATTATCCCACTAATATTTAGACTGAGAGGAAAATATATACACAGTAATTATTCTAAGCAAGTTTGGATTAAATGTGCTCCTTGGGTTCCTTCCAAACTGAATTATCATTTGACCTGTTTCTGTTCAGTCTCTGCAGGATTACACAAAAACTCAGCTCTGAGAGCCTAGTGCAGTAAATACGTTTGTGGTTTAAAAAAAAAAAAAAAAAAAAAAGAAATAGATGCAGTTGTACCACCCAGAGGTTTGACAAAGAGCTGAAACAAGAAGAATTGGCTAGTCTCTATATAAAAATTTACATATTGCTTTCTTCTATAGAATATCCTGACATTTAAATATATTATTCTGTTAAGAAGGGAGCTGAAAGTCCTACAGGTTTGGAATACCGAGTTTGGAAATGGAGCAATCAGAAATTCTTTATGTCCTCATATGTCATGTTAAATCTATGGAAGTTGTCTTATACCTTTCAATGATTTATATAATGACTTTTGACATGCATGCTATAAGCTACATGTTCATTGCCTTACCCATGCTTTAGTTATTTGGCTATAGAGGGTGATCATATTAATGGCTTAAGATGAATGTATGCCTTACTGTGATATGTGAATGTTTTTGCTCCACATATACAGTTTCTTTCTAATTATGGAGCACAAAAAATAATTTCGTTCTGATAGAGATTCTGGCCTACAGTTTGGGAGGCCTTGAGCACATTAGTTGCAGTTGGCTTTCCCTTTGGAACATCATTGTCTTCCCTTTTACTTCACCTTCTACTCATGACACATGTAATGTCAGTACATTTTGATATCAAATGAGACTGAGAGACTTGACACCTTCTAAAGTATTACTACCAGTTCATGTTTCCCTTTCAGAAACTGGATTGGTTTTCTTAGTTTTGGAGCATTCTTCCTGTATGTCACAAATGTTCTTCACCCTGGTGGTTGCAACATGGGCATAGGTTGACCAGAGAAATTGTGGCTGCCCTATCCCTGGAAGTGTTCAAGACCAGGCTGGGTGGGGCCTTGATCAACCTGTTCTAGTACAAGGTAAATCTGCCCATAGCAGGGGAAGCAGAATGAGATGATCTTTAAGGCCCCTTCCAACCCAAATTACCCTATGATTCACAAAGCTTCTAATAACTGTAGTTCTTTCTTTGTCTGATACACTGTGGTTTTGCTTTTTGGGTGAAGGTTCTGAGTCCAGAATGATTTAATTTCAATAATATGGAAATCATACTTTGACTGCTTTGATATATGCTGCTGTCTCAGCTTCCATTCCAAGTACCTGTGAGGGTCTTGCTTGTTGTCTGGCTAGCTCAGCAGAATGATGGGTTTTCCTGCAGAGCCTTACCTGAAAATTATATGTTTTGTTCTTAGTTTTGTTTCTGCCTTGGTAAGATCTTTCTATGAAATTAAAGCTTTTTAACAGTGGTCTCTGTTGAAGCATGATCACCTTCTAGTAAAATATTTTCTCGTAACTGGAGCTACTGTTCGGAGTTTGCAAGTGTGAACACCACTTCAAGACTAAAATTTCAGTCTTGTCATTTATCTGTTCCACCAAAGATACTGTTTACAGAAAAGCTCATAGCTCCCAAAATGAGCTGAGGGAAGTTTAGCCCTGCACATTTAGGGCTTTTTTGTTTTTCTTTAATTATGCATTTTCCTTTTAGTCAAGACAGAGACATTTGCAAATATTCTCTTTCTGGGATGCAAAAGTGCTTGAAGGTACTAGAAAAAAAAAAAGCCAATACATTCAAGTATCTGGGCTAAAACAAAGGTGTAAACCAGCATCTTGTGGATCTCACCCTTAAGAACACTTCTCTGAGTATTTAGCCTCTTACTGGGATCATTGCCCAGAAAGTCCATGCTGCCTCAATTGCAGACAGATACTGAGAAGTTAGATAGGGACATAAACAAAAAACTCTTGACTGTGACAGTGACTGAGCACTGGACTAGGTTGCCTAAAGCAAGCCTTGATCTCCCTGATCTAGCTCTGATGTTTGGCCTACTTGAAGCAGCAGATGATCTACAAGACCTCTAGATGTCCCTTCCAATTTTTATTTTGCTTGATTATACATTGTTCCATTTGACATACGTATGACTTACAGGTTAATAGAGAATTCTAAGAAATCTTGAATTTAGTCAAATAAATAATTTATGCTATTCACCTCACCTGGTGACACCAGGTCTTTGGGTGATTGGGTATTCATCAATTAGACTTTCTTATGTTACCTCCTCAAGATACAACTTGGATGTCGCAATGTGGGAAGTATGGACAGCGCTGAAACGACCAATGTGATAAAGTGAATGACATTTATTATAAAGCATCTATCCTTTTTATACTGTTGTTTACATCTCCTGACAATAGCTTGGTGTATTATACTTGGATACATACACAATAACTGGCTGTATTAAGATCAGATACATATACAGTGTAGCACACAGCAACTAGGATACAATTGGTTACATTAAGCATATGGGAGCCTAGTCTCTAAAGCTTGCTCACAGCTCACTATTAGCACATTCTGGTTTCTTCTCATCTTGTTTGCACTGTTACTTTTGCTTCTTTACCCACGGCTTTCTTCATCCTCGGTTCGTGTTGAGCTCCACGTAGGCACTTGCTGACCTGGGAGAGTGGCCTGCACTCATCATAAGCACCATCTTCTAATGTTAAAACATCGGGATTGGGCACAATATGTCCACTACTTTGCAACCAGTCCACAATTCCCCCTTCTTGTTTTTGCACAATCCAGATGCTTTTCATTAGTTTCTGCATCACAGTTTTACCACAGTTTACAAGACAGCGCAAAATACATCCAAGAATAACCAAGGTTATAACAAGTTGTAATAAGCTATATAACAAAGGTTTTAGCCAACCACTAAAGCCTAATTGTGACAGCCAATCATCTAATCCAGTTTCCACCCGTACCTTCTGCACATTCTGTTGCAACTCATGTAACTTCTGATGTACAGATTGTGAATGATCACACAAATTAACACATTTCCTCAAATTCATTACATCCATGACCATGGGCTAATAACAAAAAATCAGTCGCTGCACGATTATGTAAGTTCGCCTTCCTGTTGCTATCAATATCCTTCATTAGATCAGGCAAAATGTCAGAAGTGAGATTAGCTTGTTTAGCTGTCCAGCAGGCTAATTTTTGTAAATTTTCATCGACTATAGCTACAGTGCACCTAGGGCAAAAAAAATACTAGCAAACAAATTTTGTATTTTTCCAATCAGTTTAACCGAATCGTTACAAATTCGCTCCAGGACGTGGAGTTCCTGTTTCGATCTTGTTCGATTCATTTTTAAAAGTTCTACCGGAGGAGCCACCAGGCCAACCCAGTCTAATTGTGATAGCAGGCATTTGGTCAACCTCAGTCCTTGCACCTTGTTGTCAATGCAGAGTTTCACCTGCTTCATTCAGTAACAAGTCACTACTATGGCAAAGCACACACAGATTTACATTAGCAGAGTAACTATTACAGAGTGCAGCAGCAGTTTGAAGATGCTGATGGCAGCGGGGGACTAGCCAAAGAAATTTCTTGCCAGTGGAGTTCTCCCACCTTCTTAATTTGTTCCATTACCTTCTGCATAACACTACCATTGTATCAGAATCTTTCTAGCTTTTGCCTTAGCGTTTTCTAGCAGCTGCTTCAAATTTGCATGCTCTAACATCTCTTTGGCAAGTGACAAATACATATAACACAAGATGTAGTTTCTTATTAGCAACTGGCTAGTAAATACAGGTGGTTTGATACATAAAATCACAGCCTCTAATAATTTACAAGCACACATATTCAAGTTGTTACTTTTCAGTCGCCCCCAAGTGATGTTTTGCAATCATTCATTTTGTCTTCCTCTGTCTTATTTTGCTTGGGGTATTCACAGTCAGCTCCTGTAGCTGAGGCATTGGATTCCTCCACCCATCTGTCCAGCTCATGGCAAGGCTTGACAAACTTTGCAGGCAGCAGCTACAGCTGCCTGCCTGCTCAGCAGCAGCAGCAGCAAATACCTGCCGGCAAAGGCACTTTTGCATTAACCCTTTCTTGCCTGAAATGTTAAACTGCTATCCATTAAAAACTTTTACACAAACCCGACAACTAAAATTACACAGAACACCATCTGCCCTCAGCACACACACACACGTATGAGATTCCACAAGCACACTCCACACAACTACAGTATTTGAAACACAAAATCCAGACAGTCATTACTCCCACTACATGCTCCCACATGCAGAGCATGGCACAAGGACCCTGTGAAGCCTATCTGAGCTCTGAGAAGCATCATCACAGTGCAAGGTGGCCGGCTCAACTTTAGAGGATGTCCCCACAGAAGCTCTGCCTCCCTCACATTGCATGAGGCTTGGGCTTTTATACTGACCAAAATACACACTCATTCCAACACAGGTGGCCAGCTTGCATCGGAAGAAGTGGCCAGCAATAGCTATAAAGGTCTCCAAGGGTTGATAGAAACATGGACATATATCTACCAACTTCTAGTACATGAGTATCACAGAGAGACTGTACCAAAGGAGTTGTATATGGGGTCCCAAGTCCACGGTCTGCCCAATACCCCTGATAAGAGCATATAAGAGACCTTCCCACCGTTGGTCTTGATCCAGCACATACGCCACAGGGAACGCACACAATATATGCATCCCCCACCCATCTTGTTTCTCCCTTTACAGCTACACATTTATCATGAGAATCTGGGGGATATAAATCAGGCTTCTTTCCTGCATGAATAGGCTCCATGTCAAAAGGACTATCCAGGTTAGCATCAGAATTATCAGGTGTCAGAACCCGGGTCTGCATCAACAGCAGCAGTCCAACAAATGTGCACAGGCTCCTTCTTGGGATCAATAGGGCCTGAGTCAAAAAGATCATCTTCATCTCTGTCCTCAGTCTTCACAGCCACGGCAGCAACCACCGGAGGTTTGGGGGGGGGGGGGATGGGGGGGCACTGGGGTCCACGATCTCACTTTTTTGTTATAACATCTCTAAAATAGTTCTCCAAATGACTTAACAAATCTTTTGACAGTGTCATTACCTTTTGTGGCTACGTCCCACAGTTTAATTCCAGCACCATTCCACAAAGAGACCTTAAATAAAGTAGAGTCATCAGTCTCTGGGTAATACATCTTTGACCATTTCAACATTAAATATAAGTCTGTCTCTTTAAAGGTTGCTCCCTTCACCTTAAGAAGGACTGAAAACATCCATAAAACGGAGGCTTCTTCCTTAGTAATATTTTTTTCCAAGGCGACAGATGGAAGGGTGGGAGCGCGGTGCACCACGGGTGCAGTGGCAAAGACAGATGCAGCTGCAGCCCACTCCGACTTCATCTCCTGCAATGTCTCCAAAACTAAAGCCAGAGCATAGAATATTTGTTAGCATCTTTAGTCCTTTTAATGATCTCATCCCACAGAGCCTGGCCTACCTTTTCCCATTCTGCGATTTCAAAGGCTGATTGAACTGTGGGGACAAAGCCACGATCACGGGACCATTTCAACAGACTTTGTAAGGCGGCATCATCATATTGCAGTCCTCTCTTGGAGAGAATATGTTGGAGGAGCTTCACCACTGCTTGTTCCTCTTTGGTTAGCATGGACCCCATCTCCTCCCCAGCCGCTCACCTGATCAGGGTGAGATTCCCAGTTAATGTGTCTGCAGATGTCTTTTTTCCAGTGCTGGGGCAGCACTCACTATGGCTGGCTCACTGCCCTCTCTTTCCCTCTGGCCTTCCTTTTCCTCAGAAAAGATGCCAATCTGAGGGTCCCTGTTCGGGCACCACTTGTCGCAATGCGGGAGTCATGGACAACACAGAAACAATCAATGTGATCAAGAGAATGCAGTTTATTATAAAGCATCTACCCTTTTTATACTGTTGTCTGCATCTCCTTACAATAGCTTGGTGTATTATACTTGGATACATACACAATAACTGGCTGCATTAATATCGGATACATAATCAATAGCTTACTGTATTAGTGGATACATATACAGTGTAGCACACAGCAACTAGGATACAATTGGTTACATTAAGCATATGGGAGCCTAGTCTCTAAAGCTTGCTCATAGTTCACTACTGTGTCTTAGAATATTCCAGTTTCTTCTCATCTGGTTTGCACTGTTACTTTTCTCTTTACCCACAGCTTTCTTCATCCTCGGTTCATGTCGAGCTCCACGTAGGCACTTGCTGACCTGGGAGAGTGGCCTGCACTCATCATAAGCACCATCTTCTAATGTTAAAACATCGGGATTGGGCACAACATGTCCACCACTTTGCAGCCAGTCCACACTTGGATATTCTTGTTAGTCTTACATCATGAGATAAATATGTTCTTCCAAAAATGTTCAGGAGGAAACAGTGGTGCTAACCTCAGATACAAAGAAACATTGTGCTGAGATTCACATTAGTGCTTCCATAAGTACAGAGCAGAAGCAAACAAAAATGGAGGGGAGAATAAGGCTATAACCTAGCTTCTGCTTCAACAAAGCAATTTATAAATACTCCATTTCTATGAGGAAAGAATCGAGAGTTTTAGAAAGTCTCGGAGGTAATTAGCCAGACAGTTTCTGGCACTTGATTGATTGCTTTCTGAAAAACATTAAAGCCCCCAGAGCTGCAACAAAGTTAAAGGCTTAGGTCTAGACATGAGGTCATCATTCTTCATTATCACCTTATGTGAAGAAATAAAAAAGTGATGCACTTGTGACTGAAACCAAAACTCTTTTTGATATAGCTCTCCAACATAAGCCCCCTTTTTTCCTTTATCAGCTATGTAACAAATTATGCTATTTACCAGATGGCTATTACAGGTGTTTTATAACAGGTTCCTTACTCCAGTCTGAAGCCAAGTAAATTGAGTGACTACAGAATATGAGCTTAATACACACTTGTTTGCAGAAACAGAGCTGATATATTGTTATAAATTGTATACTATCTCTGTGTCAAACAGTCATGGATTATGAGAGAGCTAGATACAAACCTGATATAGAATTATTTATGTTACCTACTGCTGTGATCTCACTGTATCTCACAAAAAGAACAATTTCTGCAATAAAACCTTCCAAGGCTACCAACCCTTGCAGAAAGTATTACCAATGATTCATTAGATAACCTCCAATTTAGTGCTGCATCTATGACCCTGATGGATGTTAGTTGCTTCTGCCATATAAAAAGCTATTGCACTTCAGGTAGATGAAAAATACCACATTTCAGTCATTTTTTTTAGTAATACATTTCACAATTCTTGGAGAACTGCAAAAATGATTGTGAATACTCCAATGTTAATGATCACTTGGTGAACAACATAAAACTCTATTCTAAATCTGTCTATGGAGTACTGTGTGCAGTTCTGGTGTCCTCAACATAAAAAGGACATGGAACTGTTGGAACAAGTCCAGAGGAGGGTCACGAGGATGATCAGGGGACTGGAGCACCTCCCGTATGAAGACAGGCTGAGAAAGTTGTGGCTGTTCAGCCTGGAGAAGAGAAGGCTGAGTGGAGACCTCATAGCAGCCTTCCAGTATCTGAAGGGGGGCTATAGGGATGCTGATGAGGGACTATTCATTAGGGACTGTAGTGATAGGACAAGGGGTAACGGGTTGAAACTTAAACAGCAGAGGTTTAGGTTGGATATAGGGAAGAAATTTTTTCCTGTTAGGGTGGTGAGGTACTGGAAAGGGTTGCCCAGGGAGGTTGTGAATGCTCCATCCCTGGCAGTGTTCAAGGCCAGGTTGGATGAAGCCTTTGGTGATATGGTTTAGGGTGAGGTGTCCCTGCTCATGGCAGGGGGGTTGGAACTAGATAATCTTAACATCCTTTCCAATCCTAACTGTTCTATGATTCTATGACTCTATTTGAATCTGAGCCACGAACTCACCCTAACTTTAATTTTCTTAGCTATCTGTGTAATCTGGTAGATACCCCCTTCATTTGAGACTGTTTCTTCCCATTTGTCTTCTAGTTCTTTCTAGCACACCTTAGTAAGTGACTGTTAAAATCTTTACTAATTTAAATAATGAGGTTCAACATTTATAGTTATTTAGTCTTTGTAATGTAACAGGTTCAAAAAAGTCTTTGTACACAGCGATTAAAAAAAAAAAACAACAAAACCAAACCCCCCACCTATCCATTATTCTAGTATAAATTAACTTGTGCTTTGATAACTTTTCTGTAAAGAAATAAATATAAATATAAATAATATAAATAGAAATATATATAAATAGTTGTGCCCTCAATGCTGAGGATATTGCTAAAAGTATCAAAAATTAAACCCTTCCAGTGGAAGGCTTTCTTATAACAGAGTACTATAATTAAGGAATATCTTGCAGATATTATTCTTTTCTTGGCTATACCATTTTTGTTTGTTCATCTTGGGTGGAGATGTCTGCCTTTTGCTTTGAATATTGCAGAAAACATGTGTGTTAGATCATGACATTTAAGGTAATAGGGACTGTACTGATAGGACAAGGGGTAACAGGTTGAAACTTAAACAGCAGAGGTTTAGGTTGGTTATAAGGAAGAAATTCTTTCCTGTTAGGGTGTGAGGGACTGGAATGGGCTGCCCAGGCAGGCTGTGAATGCTCCATCCCTGGCAGTGTTCAAGGCCATGTTGAATGAAGCCTTGGGTGATATGGTTTAGTGTGAGGTGTCCCTGCTCATGTCAGGGGGGTTGGAACTAGATGATCTTAAGGTTCTTTCCAACCCTAACTATTCTATGATTCTATGATTATTTGAAACCTGCCATTTTCACAAAAGCTTCTTTCCCTGCTGCATCTCAAGATAGAGTACAGAAGAGGAAACACTTTTTATGAGGAATTTTAATACATCTCTAGGCTATTTAAGTTTCACATCATCATCAATGCTATTCTCCCGTTGTTTTTTGTTTGGCATGGGGTGACTTTCAGGTGCAAAAGTCACCAGTCTTATGTCTGGTCAAATCAGGCATTTGGCATCATTTTCCTTCTTTACTTGAGTATATAATGTTGAGTGGCAGAAAATACATTTTCAAGTTTATATTTAAGAATATTGCAAGGCAATCTACATTTCTGAGTATCATGTATAATTCAAAGATCAGCTCTATTAATTAATAAGATGTTCATGAAGACATGAGGTTTTTGCTGTGCTAATCATAACAGCCATTTGTTGTACTGCATGTAAGTAAGGTACTTGAGGAGTCAGTCTCTGTAATATGCAGAGATCCCAGTGGAACAATTTAAAGACTAAGATTTGGTAAGCATTAGTGAGAAATATGTTGGGAAAGTTACTATTGCACTCAACCAAGAGGAAAAACTCACTGACTTCTTGTACTTCCTTCAAGCCTGACATTTTACCCTCAGAATTATTAACAGGATTGAAATCTAGCTAAAGGCTATTTTTCTCCAGCTTTGTTGATTTACACACAAAGTTTAGTTATAAAAAAAAAAACAAACAACAAACCAACAAACAAAACCAAACAAACCCAAAGTGATTATAATGACATCTAGCTTTCAAAATGATGCATGAAAATCCACAAGAAAAACTCTTTAACCGCATGTCGTGGTTTAAACTAAGTCCCCCAACTCCCGGAGAGTTAGGAAGGAGAATCCAAGGAATGTAGCCCCCGCGGGTTGAGATAAGAACAGTTTAATAGCTAAGGCATAACACAAATCAACTGCCATTACCACTACAAATAATAATGATACAACAAATAACAAGGAAAAAGAACACAACACCCCACCAGCCACCGACCCATAACTCACTCCACCCTGCCCGGCCGAACACCGCGCGCTCCTTCCTCCATTTTCCTCCAAAGCTCCACCCCTCCTCCTCTCTCTCTCCCAGTATGCATCCTGGGCATCACGTGCTATGGTATGGAATACCTCATTGGCTAGCCTGGGTCAGGTGTCCTGTCTCTCCTTCCTTCTGGCCTCCCCTCCTCTCCGGCAGAACACATGCCTTGAACAAAAGGCACTTGAACAAAAACAAAGGCCTTGAACAAAAAACACCCTCAAAACATGCTCGCTATCAAGCAACTATTCCCAGCCCAGAAGTCAAAACACAGCACTGCACCAGCTACAAGAAGGAGAAAAATGACTGCCACAGCTGAACCCATGACACTGCATCTACTACTTAAAGTATAAATGAGATATCGTCTTTCTTGGTGGATGTTTTTCTGAAAAAGAGAAGCATTCCTTCAAAGACTTACGAGAGTGTTTCTGTCCACCTGTGTAAGTATGGCTTTGGAAAACTAGAATATCTCTGAATGTCAGACTTCATCATTTAGTGTGATATGACATTCTAAAATTTGTTTACGATATTGACATTAAAACAATAGCATTGTGAAATATCTGAAGAATGCTGCTTTCTAATTGTTTTGTCTCAGATTATCTCAGTGTTGAACATGAATTTTACTGTGGCTGTCTTACATAGTCACATAGGTTATGTACATGCCCATGAGAGTCACAGATAAGCTAATGATAAAATACCCTATGTATCTTCCACCAACGCAGAACTCATCTTTCACACATTTAAAACATTCCAGCTTCTAATTTAAATCCTGCTGTTGAACAAAAGCTCGCAACACAGCAATGTCAACATATGACAACAGTCTCTGCAATATGATATAGAAATACAGTTTTTACCTGCTCTGAGAAATATATAGTGGTAGATGTGTACATGATTAGTTTATTAGAAAAAACTAAATGTGGTATTTAAATACAGCATTTTATCCTTATAGAGAATTCATTATTTCTTAAGGGTGTCATTTTCAGTTGTTTCTTCATTGAATATGCACCCCCAAAAAAACCCAACAAAATACAACACAAACCAACCACAATATAAAAAATCTCCAAGAATTAAAAAAAACGCAAACCCAACAAAAAACCCAACCAAAAAAAACCCCACAACCCCCACATCCAGACATGCAGATGTGATAAATCTTATTATAGGTTGTTATTAAATATGTATCTGTTACAAATTTTTCTTTTACAAGATTCACGTTATAGACATGAACGGAAAAGCAGGACAGCAGATGATACACATTTGCCTAAATAAGCATGGCACAATTTAATCTGAAAGGTAGACATACAGCATGCTTGATGGAAAGAGGAAGTAGTCAGCTTTTATTGCAAGAAAAGCAAAAAGAAAAAAAAAAGGACTAAATGTACTCACTACACCTATCAAAAGAAAATTAAGAATAAAAGTTACCCAGACATCTTGAGACTAGTAGTATTTAATTTTACAGTGACACTGGACTGATACTAACACATATATATCACAGCACAACTTAGCAGAGAAGCTATTTCCAGGGATTGCCATGATATGTCTCTTTCAAACTTTAGAAAACAGTATTTCACTCTGCACATTGATTGATTGATGGCTTGGCTTAATGAGTGAAGATTTGGGAAGAGCTTTAACCACTCTTACTACAAGCACGATGACCAAGGGCATGTGGGATATTCAAACCTGGTTGGAAAAAAAAAAAAAAAAAGGTGCTTAGGCAGTCAGGAAGTGTCCGACCAGGACTGTTATCTCCTGAGCAACCTTGAGCGACCCATGCACTGGTCCACCTGCATGCAAGGTTGGATCTGCAGCTTCCCATGCACCTTGTCACCTACTGATTCAACCCTCACCTGTCCATACTGACAAATGAAAGCAAGCCCTTCCAGCCTGCACAGCGGACTTTTTAGGTGAGGCACAGCTTGCGCAGAACTGGCCCCACCCTTTACACCTGAGGTTTGACTGCCACAGCCTAGCGAGCTAGGACAGTGACAGCTCAGTAAAAGAGGAACCGCATGTTCAGACCCCAGGTGCGTGCACTTGGCTGAGGAGCCACTCTTGAGAGGCTACCATCTGCAGGCTTATGACTGAACGCCTCTAAGTCAGAATCCCATCTAGACGCTTGATGTTGTGCTGTTGTGTCATCGATCACTCGAGATTGACCCAGGAGATGACAGTCTTATTCAGAATGTGTGAGTTAAAGCCCTTCCTGCATCTTCATTAACAAATACAGGCCTTCCTCATAGGAGAAGGAAAACTCCTATTTTCAAACCCAGGCAGATGGAGCTTGTCTAGCCTTGTAAGGTCTTCCATCTAAGAGAAGGGTACTCTTACAAAACCTACGATCTGTAGACTCTGCACATAAAAGTGACTGAAGAACCTTACTGAAAGTCCACTAGTTCTTTTGTTTTACTAAATGCCATTAATACATTGTGCTATTTACTTTGGTGAAAACGAAACCTCATGTGCTTTAGACAGGAGGCTGATGGGTCTATGTTTTTTCATATTTCACTTTATCACCTATTTTGTGCAAGTGGTAATAGCTGTACACAAAAAGCATCAGATTTGTTTCTTAATAATATACACTATTATCAACACCTATTCCCTGGATTTTTTTTTCTTTTCAGCTGCCATGACAATATACTGTGCTTGCAGTTTCCAGGATATCACCTTTTTGTTGTTGTTGTTGATGTTCCCATACTTTCAAATGGCTAGCAATATATTTAGCTCATCTCATATATAAATAAAACTTCTACCTTAATGTTAGCCTGCTTGTCAAATCATAAAAGAAAAATAACTACATGGGATTTTGATTATATATAGCAAAAAAAAAAAAAAAAACAAAGTTACAGAGATGTAAGAATAAGCATCAAATCTCATGCTCTGTTAAAGCCTGCTTCCAGCAATACTTTAAAGTCCATCTAAAGCCTGGTCTAATGGATGCTCTGCCCAGGTAGCTTTTGTCTGTAAATTTTTAAACAAATTGGACAAGACATGTCCAATGCCTCACACATATTTTAGTGCCAGCCTGGGGCCTGCATACAATTTATTGCAGGGAAGGGCATCTAAAAAGGATGAGATTCTCTTTCATGCTCAAGGTCTATTCAAAGACATATGTATGTTTGTATTTACTAATAAGCACCTTAGATCTGAGAAAAATAGGCAAAGAACATTAGCTAGTCAAATTGTTTCAAGAGAGAAAAAAAAAAAGGCTGGAGAATGGTAAGCCTATGATCATTTACAAGTTTGTAGTACCTCTTTCCCTTTTAAAAGAAACCTTCAACTTCCAGTTCTCTAATTCAATCACAGTGTTACTCTTACAGATTTCTCCATGGATTGCAGGGTAATGGTGGGAGAGAAGAGAGCCTCAAAAATCAGAAACAGTTTTCCAGCCACTGACCAGGCTGCATCTCACTGCAACTGGAGCAGTTCAGCATCCTCTCTGATTCTGGCCCTTGGCATGACTGTAAAGAACATAAAATTCAGGGTTACACTCACCTATCCTCTATTGACAGAAGCCATGATCTACCAGGGCACGAAAGCTGGTTTAAGGCTACAATTTGGCTTAAATCCAATTTGTGCTTATCAGCAAGATTAGCTGATTGGTCTCACCCTGTGTAATTATGCAAATTTTCTAACCTCTCTTCCCTCACCCTTTTCTTTCATTATGCAATTTTATGTTTGAAGAGCTTTCCTACAGGTGACACCTGCTGTGTTAGAACCTGAAGATAATGCACCTTTACAGTTCTGACTAGCCTGTTGCAGTAATATATGTAAACAGTTTGTCTGCAGAAACGTGGATATGTAGAAGCACAAGACAATTTTACCAAGGTCACAGCAAGAGGCTTTAAAATGCCTTCATCAGACATGTTGATGCACAAGAGTTTAACTTGATGAGAACGACACCTCATTATACCATAATAGGATGACTTCTTCAGCAATAATGCTGTGTTAGAAGATGGTATGACAAATCAGAAAGCTGACTACAAAGGGTCTTCAGGGAAAAACATCATTATAGACTGCGATAGTGACAGGCAATTCTTTTAAAATTATAATGCAATTTGTTGTAAAACATTTTCAAGACACAGACATTTACTCAGTTTTATTAAGGCAGATTCCAATAGCTCCAGGAGGCCTCTACAATCTCATTGGGATTACATTCAATGTTCCTGAAATGTACCTACAGTGTAAGGCAATAGGGCTGCTAAACTGTGTAATTTTCTGGGTTGTTGGGTATTTTTTTTTAAACTTTTGCTTAATCATATCATAAATGTGATGGGTTAAAATTGTGCATAAGCAAATTCAATTTGATCAGCTCTGAAAGAAGTGTAGAAGGTAAAGAGCAAAGACAGGAGGAAAAGACATTAGCTCTTTTGGCAAACTGGTAAAACTGAGATTTGTTAGGGAGGACATTTATAGAAATTGCATTTAATTGGTAATTCAAAAGATAGCTAAAAGAAAAAAATTTATTGATAATTGGGGGACAAATAAGAACACTTTTGCAGAAGGAATATATTTTTTTGTGAAAGGAGAAATTCATGATTTCCAGTAAAAATATATTGCCTTGATTCAGGTGGTAATACTCGTACAGAAGTTTACAAAAGTACGTAAATTCACAAAAAGTACTGAAGTTTAGAAAACCCTTGACTATAGCACTCATTCTATTTAATGTCCTTATATTCTTCTCTCAATTTTTCTCCCAAGAGATTGTCGAGAAAACATTCAAGATGGTTTCAATGTAAAACTACTGCTTTTTAAAAACACCACATTTAGTGAAGTACCCTGGTCTCTTTGTGTGCACTACCTATTAAAAAAAAAATGAAAGAAATTCCATATTTGATCAAGTAAAGTTTCTGTCACTGAGGACTCCTAATTTAGGAATATATTGTGGAACACTTTCTTTCCTGCTCACAAATACATGCCAATTTAAAATATTTAACAGTAAGGCATTGACTTATTTCTCACTTTCCTCCATTTCACATTATTTTATTATTACATATTTCATATTATGCCAGGTCTTTTCTGGCATACTCAGAATATCTTTTGCTCACAAAAGTGCAAGTAGGTGAATCATGTAGATAAAACATCCAGAGAACTTTTTTTGTTAAAGATGTTAAACAACCTATTCCTAACATGCAAAATTTGAGCTGAAAGCATGTTGAAATTGGACTTGAAATAGTTGTCAGTAAGAAAGGTCCGAAACAATTAATGCAAAGCTTAATTTTATTTAACAGTATATTGCCTAGAGAAGCTATTATTCCTAATTGTTTTATTATCTGTTATGCACTACTTGTGCTTGATTCTTCTAACACAGAATCTGAGGTGAGATTATAATTGATTGAATTTTAAATGTCAACTGACTGAATGAAGAAAACACCTCCTGAATAAAAACAAATATCAATCAGAAATTCTTCCAAAAAGGAGGGTTTGGTGCTTATTGTTTATTTTTATTTAAAATATCTGAAGGGGGCCTACAAGGATGCTGGAGCGGGACTCTTCATCAGGGACTTTAGTGATAGGACAAGGCATAATGGGTACAAACTAAAATGGGAGACGTTCAGGTTAGATATAAGGAAAAAGTTCTTTACTGTGAGGTGCTGCAACAGGTTCCCCAAAGAAGTGGTAAATGCCCCATCCCTGACAGTGTTCAAGGACAGGTTGGACAGAGTACTGGGTGACATGATCTAGTGCAAGGCATCTCTGCCCATGGCGGGGAAGGTGGAACTAGATGATCTTAAGGTTCTTCCCAACTCTAACCATTCTATGGTTGTACAAAAATTGTCTAAGAGAATATATTTGAAAAATAAATATTAGCAAATGATGAGGATGAAACCAATGGGGTGTAATGCTCCATCAAGACCAACTCCCTAATCCTGACTCAACATCTTTAATGATTCAGCATACAAAGGCAAACAGCAAGCTTATTTAATGCCTATCAAAGCCAACAGAAATTATGGAGAGAAAGAGATAGCAAAATACCAGAAAGGACTGTATATACAATACTAGAGTACAATTTAGAGGTATTCAAGTCTGCTTTAAGCTACCCAGGCAGTGGTTGTAGCAATCTGGAGTTCAGTTCAGCCAAAGCTATTCTACTTTTGCAGGAAATTTTGCAGTTTGATCTGAACAGCCCTGCTTGGACATTTATGTCCTTATCTTGTTCTCACAGACATGATGGCAGCAATAGCTGAGCCCTGGTGTAAGCTTCTGTGGGATAAGACCCCCCCATTTCACATTTGGATAGTGTCTAAGCTTCCAGAGAAGGAAAAATTGCTAGCAAGCAATTCAAAGGACTGATGACTGTCTTCAAGGATAAGTGGATGGACAGTGAAATTAGTCAGAAGAATAGGCATTGGTCAGAAGAATAACAAAGATTTTAAAAGTTTTCTTCCCTTTTCAATGTGCACCTACTCAAAATTTTTTTAGTAATTTATAATATAATTTATCTTTGGAATGAAGAGAGATGAATTAACTGCTCTGGTAAAACACATTGTCTCACTTATGTCACAGACTGAACTACCAAGAGTTAATGTTTATTAAACAGCCCCCCCCCCAAAAAAAAAAACCAAAACCAAGCAAACAAAAACCCCTCAAATCCAAACCAAACCCCAACACATCAGCATAAGAAAATAATATAATATAATTTTGTAGCTTTAAAGAGAATCTGTTAAAATTTAGACATCCCCTATCATAGCCTTTTATATTCAAAAAAATATTTCAAAAGAAATTGTAGTTATATGCATAATATGAGTGCATTTATTTCATGGTAATAAAAGCCTGATTCAAATAGAAAACAAATGTGAGAAATGATTTTAAAAAATATTTTGCCTCAAGGACTAAGAACTAAAAAGGCTGGAAAAAGCAGGGTATTGTAGATTTCAACACACTCGTCCTTTTCAGAGGACTGTAAAAACTGGATGCTATTCAGGAATACTGAATTTATAACACATAGGAGTATAATCTATCATGCAATAGAATATTACTGCATTTTTCAGTATAATTATAAACTTGAAACCAAGAATGTATTGAGATGTACTGTGTACAGCTCTGGTGTCCTCAACATAAGAAGGACATGGAGCTGTTGGAGCCAGTCCACAGGAGGACAGCAAGGATGATAAGAGGGATGGAGCACCACCTGTACGAAGACAGGCTGAGAAAGTTGGGGCTGTTCATGGCAGGGGGGTTGGAGTTAAATGATCTTAAGTTCCTTTCCAACCCTATTTATTCTATGATCCTGTGTCTGAACCAACTGGAGTCACTGACTGATCTTATCAGTGCAATATCTTTAAAAAATATAATTTCTAATTAAAAAAATATTGCAGCTTGCTAGGTGATATTCAGTATGATGGAAGATTTAGAAATCTTCTCCTTTTATTAACACAAAGATACTTTTTTTCTTAGATTTTTTTTTTTCTGAGGTTTATAACCCTTCCATCCCCAACTCTGGCACTTTGAGTTGTTGGAATGATATTGAGAGAAGAGGAATAGACCAAGAAGGAAAGAGAAAGGAAACCATTCTCAAAGAACATGGAAAGTTAGAATGGAAAATGTAAGAACAGCCATGACATTAGTTTGATTTTAAATTAAGATATTTTAGAGGATTTGAGATTTCTTTTCCTAAATTATTATTTGAGAGCAGGAAAGTTTTTAGCACACTTGGTAAAGAATACAATACCAAGTACTCTAGCTTTTCAAAGAACAATTCGTTTTAGGCAAGGGGTTGTATGTTTTTCATTAAGCTGCATAACCCATTACTTGGCCTCTGCATCAATTAACACTATATTGACATCCATTAATAATTTCTGAAATCTTTAAAAAGTATTTGAGATGAATATGTGAATTACACCAGAAAGTAATCTGAAATGTCATGAAATAGTGCAGATTTTATAAAGCATATCTGTCTGACAGACTGAATCATCTCTGATGCACACAGTGGAATTATGGAAAGTCTTTAAAGTATCTTCCATTTTCATAAGTTGAAATCTTCCATGTGTATTAGCAAAGAAGGGCAAAATTCACACTGAAAATTAAATGTTTCTTTTACATTCCTGATTAACACAAACTTGGTTTCATACTTTCATTAGATATGACAACAGTGACATGAAATTGTGTGAATTGTGGAGGAAGAGAGAAAATCTGGGGTAGTGCAGAAAATATCACCTACTTGCACTGATATTCATCTCCTTGAATTTCTGATGATCTCTTGGTCACACAGTTTTTCATCAGTTGTTCTGCAGGCTTTCAAATTTAAGAGTCAATTACTGCCACAACACAGCAATGCAAAAGGCCTTTATCACAGGCCTGTCCAGGTACTAACTGAATCTTTCCTCTCAAAACTCTCATGGCATCACAACATCCTTTTAAGTCTCTCCTGGCCATCATAGACCATTGGTAAACCACAGTGACTTTCCAAGGACCCAGTTAACAGGGAAAGTGTACAGCTGCCTGTTGCTTGGACACCTCCAGCTTATTAGCACTATTAATTCACTGTGGTTCTCCCCCAGTGAACACAATAGACTAGTTATAATCACAGTAAGGCTAGGGGAGTGTGCATTAACACTTCTCTCCTCATGAGGAATGAACTCCAAAATAGCTGTGGCATTTTCCCCTAATAACCTCACATTTCACTTATATTTAATTTGTTACCTGCTGTCTCTCTCAGAATCTTTTCTGCATTGCTGCTCTCTGTCCTACTCTCCTGTATTTTATTTCTGCTTGTTTTTCTTTTTCTCTGCCCCTTGAGAGAAATGCCTTGCATTTATCTACTTTCAACCACAAACCCCTGGACTTAATCCAATGTTCTGAACTCTCCAGTTCTTTCTATTTGCCCTTCCTTTTCAACCCTTTGTCAGCAATATGCCTCATGTAAGATTTTCCAGTGCAAAATGTGTTTTTTTTTCTTTACTTCAAGTTCTCAACCATTAATTTAGCCTATCAGAAGGAAGGACGGGTAGACAATGATTGTGTGCCCAGTGGAAGGCATCTGACTGAAAATCAGATAAGTTTCCTATTGATTTTGCTTTTCTTCTGGAAATCTTTTCTCTTTGGTTACCAAGGACAGTGGCAAACAGGACAAAAGATAGAGACTGGTCAATGATTTCTCACAGCAGCACAGTCAGAGGGCACACTGTGAATTTCTTGACCACTTTTGTTATCTAGCAGCCTCATGAAAAATTAAAAAAGTAAAAATAGGATTAGATCAATGTTTATAAGTGTCTGATCCTATCTTCTCTCTTACACAGTTTGAAAATGAGCTAGTTCTCCCTCCTTGCTCATCTATAGATAATATGCAAACAGGCTGTTGCTACATGCTCTTATAAAAAGTCCTCCTCCAGATTTCTTGTAGGCCTTTATGTCCTGGAATGGGTCAACAAGACCCTTCTCATACAGCTATTAACTCTCAGCCTCACTTTCAAATGTGATACAGTCAAATGAACTACGGACAAGGAATAGAGTTCATGATGTTCTTGGTAAAATTTATAAACAATACAGAAATAAAAAAAGAATACAAAACATTTCTTTAACTAATATCACCGAGACATTTCTATAGCAGTTCTAGTAGAAATTAAGCCTTTGCAGTGCACAGATATTTCATTGTTCATCACCTCACTCAACAATTTCAAATTATTTTGCCTTTTTTTTTTTTTTACTTATTGCCTGTGCTATATTTTCTTTTGAAGTAAGTGGTATTGTCTTTCTTTCAACGACATATTTCTTGTTTTAGAGATGCAGAGAATAAGACTGTGGAAGAGTTGCCTTCTCTTACAGAAAAGTTTTCTTTCTGACATAGTCTACGTAGTTTTGTTTCATAATGAGGATTTTTTTCCCTTGTCATTTTCCATTTCTGAAGAAAACTTCAAGATTTTGCTAGTTTTCATTCTGAATTTTTGTTCTATTTATTCAGCTATTTTAACTACCTTTGTAAGGCATTCTTAGACATAAAATCCTGAATCTATCTCCATAAAGGATGGGTTTTGCTACACCATCCTGCATCCATCCATCTTAATCCCCTGGCAGAAGTGGGAGTTTTTATTAATGCAGTATAAAGAAAGTGAAAAATCCCACACTAGTGAAAGCATTTTCTGCTCATTCTAAAGAACTTAACAGTTATACGCCTTCTGAGAACATGTGCATAGAAGCCGAATAATAATGGTACAGGGGAGGTAGGGCAGTCTTCAGCGTGGGAATCTAGGTGAATCACTCAGTTTTTCTGTCAGTCTAAAATAAGCATCCATAGAGTGTTAGTTCCCTACTCTACAGAGTTTGTAAAATGCTTTGATATACTGATGTGCACTTCTCTAAAATTCCCAATAGCTGAATAAATCTCTGCAAAGAATAAAATAACAGATACTTGCCTGGGTATTTTTTTTTTTCTTTTTCAGTAAAGGTGATGCTCCTTAATCAAGAATCTGGACAGAAACAGACAGAGAACTAAATATGATAATTACACCAATACTGAGTGGAGCCCCACAAAGAAATAAGCAAATTTTGTTAGAAAACAAAAAAATCCCACAAACACTGAAACCCCTCATTTTGGTTTAAACTTAAATAGATGGTATATAAGTTCCCTAAAAAAAAAAATTTCTATTGTAGGTAGTAGGGGTATCTCAGTGAGGAAGAGAAATAACCCCCACTGTCTGAGATTGCACAGGGTTATATGTCTCCCCCTGCCTGGATTGTTTTCTTCTAAGAATTTTTCCTACAAAGAGGAAAAATAAGAAATATGTCTCTGCAGATTGTTTAATAATGCTGCTAAGCTCATCTAGCAACATTTTATCCTTTGTAAAAGACAGGTGCCCTTTGCATAGAAATATTCCATTCTTTTTTCTTTTTATTTTTTTTCTCTTTACAGTCTCTACAATCTAAGGAAAAAGAGTGCTCTGTCTTAATGGCAGTGATTGCCAGCTATGAAAAGACCTGGGAAGACAGAAAACAGAAGGAAGCTGGCAGATGGAAGTAGAGAAAAGAAGTTTCACTATTTTTAAAGGGGCTGAAAAAGGCTCCCTGCCCTGATGGCAGTAAATGATAGAAAGGCTGCTAAAGAACAACCTTCTTCTGTTAGAGAAATAAGTTCTGCAGAGCTTTGTAAAACCATCCATCCTAAGATACACATGATACTGCTATGATTGCAAGTACTGAAACAGGGTAAAGCTGTCAACATTACTGAAGTGTCCTGCAAACTAATGGGTTAGGGACCTTCAGCTTAGCTTCAGACAGTGCTTAAAAGTGACTTAACTTCAGGGCTCTGAGCTGCTTATTCATCTATATAGCACCTCTACCTTCAAGCAAGTATGCAGGAAAGCCACTCCCTCTGTAAGTGAAATTAAAAATTCATAATGCAAGAGATTAGAAAGACTAGTCTCTCACATTGCTAGATTGTCCCAAGCCTTATAAATAGAATATGAAAAATTTTCTGCTTGGAATATCTAAACCTGCTCTTCCATAGCCTAAGCAGAGCTTTGAACATAAGTGTGTTATTCAGGATCCAACACAAATTCATTTCATATAGTGCACAAGGTGAAACAGATTGTGTTAATACTGTCTGAGCTGTTAATATGCACAAGCACAAGCCATGCATGTGCACAGCTAGAACACTGCTACGGACTTCCCTGGTTTTCTGCAGGGACTGAACTTTGGGAACACTTTTCAGTGGGAACTCATTAAAACTGTTGGAGCTGTCATTTACGTAGAAGCCAGTTTCCAAGAGGTACATTGATGCACATGTGGCCTGTGACTGATTTGAATCTGTCAGGGTCCTATCATTGACTCCACTGAAGTTTCTTTTCAGGGAGTAATAGATTTTAAAGCAGCTAAAGAAAAAGAAAATAGCTTGTGTTTCCTCCCTTCCTTCACCCTTGTACATAGTCCTGTTTGTGCTGCAATAAATGAAAAGAATATTAAAAGACCTTTTATTACTTTGGACTCTTCGGGAATGTTAGTAACGTTCCATGGGATATAGCCCTAAAGAGCAGGGGGCCCCAAGACTGTTGGTTGATATTCAAGGATCACTTGCTACAAGCTCAGGACTGTTGCATCCAAACTAGAACGAAGTGCAGCAGGGGAGCCAGGAGACCTCCTTGGATGGATAAGGAGCTGCTGAGGAAAAATAAAAGGAAAAAAGAGGCTTATGAAAGGTGGAAGCAAGGACAGGTGGCCTGGGATGAATACAGGGATCTTGTCCGGGAAGCTAGGGACCAGGTTAGGAAAGCTAAGGCCCAGTTAGAATTGAACTTGGCTAGGGATATGAAAGACAACAGGAAGGGATTCTATAGGTATGTAGCAGATAAAAAACAGAGTAGGGACAATGCAGACCCCCTTCGGAAGCTATCAGGAGAACTGGCTACCCTGGATTTGGAGAAGGCTGAGGTTCTGAATAACTTCTTTGCCTCGGTCTTCACTGGCAAAGGCTCTGATTGCACCACACAAGTCTTGGAAGGCAGACTCAGGGACAGTGAGAATGAAGACCTTGGACCCACTGTAGGAGAGGATCTGGTTCAAGACCATCTTAAGAACGTGAATGTACACAAGTCAATGGGACCTAATGAAATCGATCCGCAGGTCCTGAAGCAGCTGGCGAATGAAGTTGCAAAATCGCTGGCCATCAAATTTGAAAAATCATGGCAGTCAGGTGAAGTTCCCAATGACTGGAAAAAGGGAAATACAACCCCCATTTTCAAGAAGGGGAAAATGGATGACCCAGGGAATTACAGACCAGTCAGTCTCACCTCTGTGCCTGGCAAAATCTTGGAGCAGATTCTCCTGGAAGGCATGCTAGAGCACATGAAAAACAACAAGGTGGTTGGTGACAGCCAGCATGGCTTCACTAAGGGGAAATCCTGCCTGACCAATTTAGTGGCCTTCTATGATGGGGCTACAGAACTGATGGACAGGGGTGGAGCAGTAGATGTCATCTACCTGGACTTGTGCAAAGCATCTGACACTGTGCCACGCATCTTTGTCTCTAAAATGGAGAGACATTGGTTTGATAGATGGACCACTCAGTGGATAAAGAACTGGCTGGATGGCCACATTCAAAGAGTTGTGATCAAAGGCTCAATATCAAGCTGGAGACCATTAACAAGTAGTGTCCCTCAGGGATTGGTGTTGGGGCTGGTCTTGTTTAACATCTTTCTTGGTAATATGGACAGTGGGATTGAGTGCACCTTCAACAAGTTTGCTGATGACACCAAGCTGTGTGGTTTGGTTGATACACTGGAGGGAAGGAATGCCATCCAGAGGGACCTTGACATGCTTGTGAGGTTGACTCATGCCAACCTCATGAAGTTTAACCATGCCAAGTGCAAGGTCCTACACCTGGGTCAGAGCAATCCCAGGCACAGCTACAGGTTGGGCAAAGAAGAGATTCAGAGCAGCCCTGCAGAGAAGGACTTGGGGGTGCTGGTCCATGAGAAAACGAACACGAGCTGGCTTCAGTGTGCACTTGCAGCCCAGAAAGCCAACTGTATTCTGGGCTGCATCAAAAGAAGTGTGACCAGCAGGTCGAAGGAGGTGATTCTGCTCATCTACTCTGCTCTCGTGAAACCTCACTTGGAGTACTGTGTGCAGTTCTGGTGTCCTCAACATAAAAAGGACATGGAACTGTTGGAACAAGTCCAGAGGAGGGTCACGAGGATGATCAGGGGACTGGAGCACCTCCCGTATGAAGACAGGCTGAGAAAGTTGTGGCTGTTCAGCCTGGAGAAGAGAAGGCTGAGTGGAGACCTCATAGCAGCCTTCCAGTATCTGAAGGGGGGCTATAGGGATGCTGATGAGGGACTATTCATTAGGGACTGTAGTGATAGGACAAGGGGTAACGGGTTGAAACTTAAACAGCAGAGGTTTAGGTTGGATATAGGGAAGAAATTTTTTCCTGTTAGGGTGGTGAGGTACTGGAATGGGTTGCCCAGGGAAGTTGTGAATGCTCCATCCCTGGCGGTGTTCAAGGCCAGGTTGGATGAAGCCTTTTATGAGATGGTTTAGTGTGAGGTGTCCCTGCCCATAGCAGGGGGGGTGGATCTAGATGATCTTAAGGTCCTTTCCAACTCTTACTATTCTATGATTCTATTCTTCCACTTTTCACATGTGATTTAATGTTTTACAAGCTAGAGTAGTGACTGCTGATAAAAATGCTGGGTAACATGGAAACAGACTCTTCCATTTCATTTAACACAGTATTTCTTTCAATATCAATCAGTAAAAAAACACGATAAAGAATAATGACAGCTATCAGTCTTTTCCTTATTATTGGTTAGTGTCTGCTGTCATTGCTCAAGTGCAATGACAATTCTTTATCTTGGCACCTATGGAGAGATACAGCATGGCAGGAGCAGTAGATTTTAAAACTGTGCCTTGTGGCTAGTAAAGGAAAAAAAAATAATGTTGTATTCTTGAGGGCTGATCTCAACAGGAAGCAAAATTCCAGTTGCAGATAACAATGATGACCAAAAAAACAAAGCAATTAAAAGACTAAAATTTCAAGTCAAGGGGAAATAATAGAACAGAGACAACACAAGAATAAACCATCTTTTTCTTGTACATTCAGTGACTTCTTATTCCTTTTCAATGCCTTGACAAGATCTCCACCTCTGCTTTAGAGCTGAGAGTCTGAATTTGCCATCAGTGTTTCCAGCCAAACTTGTGAATGCCATAGGACATGACAAGGGTAATGATGCATTGACTTTATCTAACGCACTGGTATTTATGGTCTAGTCTTTTGGAGCAGAGATGATTTCCATTACTTTTTAAAAAGAGAGAGCTGTAGGAGTTAGTAATCTTGATACTGAGCAATATGAAGTGGCTGGTACTGGAGTAATTTCAGAAGAAACAGCATTTTCCCATCTTTTAGAGAAGATTTTTTTTAAAAACAAAACACATTACAATACAACTGACAACTGTCCCAGTCCTGCAGACTTCTCACACTGCAGTACCTATATCAATCCACAAATGTTCAGAATATGCTCTGGGGATAACTTTTATCTCTTTTTACATGGGGGAAGACTGCACATTAAAATTTCTTTTACTGAGATATATTCTTATTTGTATTTTACCAGTAGGTCCTACCCAGGATCTATCACGTTAAGCACCCTGATATCCAAGCAAGGGCTATGGCTGAGACTGCTCTTGATTATCTACAGTCTGAACTGCCTACACAAAGTATTATTGGAGAATCTGAACTCAAATTTCTGAGGTCCAGCTCTTGTATACATGTCATGGACTAAACTGCTTTCCTGAACATAAAACATAATATTTCTCTAACATAAGTCATTAGCTTCAGTGTAATGTTTCAACAAGATTAGTCTCTTTACACTCTAATGCTTTTTCTTTTTTTTCTGTAGCATATCAGAGAAAAATGATGTACAGTTACTGTTTCGTGTGGTGAGTATGCAGTGTGTCTTAAAAGAAATGATAAAACTTGTTCCTCCTTTACATACTTCTGATTATGGCCAGGTTTTGAGAAAGTAATTAAGCCCATTATAAGTAGTAATTTATTCAGAGGACTGAAAGTTTAAAAATCACAGCTTAGGTCCTTTCTGAAAGTCCATTTCAGCTGTATTTGTTGGCTATAAAGGCAAGGAGGCTGTAGCCTCTATATGCCCAAGCATATAGTAGTCCTGTTACCACTTCTTCACAAAGGCTCTGGTCTTTACCTGGGATTTCACCTCTCCAATAGATGTTAGCAGAGTCTGCAGGGTGCATTACATACAGGGAAAAAAATACCCACCTGTGGTTGAGATACCATTCTATCAATCACTGCTGTACATTTCATGTTTTTACATTTAAATCTCAGCTTTCCAACTATTTTTCTTGAAGATCTTCAAGAGAAGATCTTCAAGAAAAGTTCTTCAAGAAGGACATGTGTCGGTATGCTAGCAAACAGTTTCAGCATTTACTCAGGAGCCCCTGGGAAGAGGAAATAGAGAGAAGGCTTACTCACAAACAAATTGATGAAGAAAAATGTATCATGGTGCTTTCATTCCAGCATACTGACATTATACGACAAACCGTAAACTTATTAGAATGTATGTGCCAATATTCTGGGTGTAAAGTTTATCATAAGGGAGATTAATACTGTAATCAACATTGAATTAGTAGCTCCATATAGAGATGAAGTATGACAGAGATAATTCAGTCAACAGAATGAATGACAAGGCAGAATAAAACCGAGTATTTAGAACTTCTCAGCCCAAGTTGGTAATTGTGCTTCTGTGGGATGTGATCCAGAAAAATCAGATTTGGGAAAAAAGGACAGGAAAAAGGAGGAGATAATATGAAACATCTTACCAAGAGTCACAGGTCACCATGTAGAATCATAGAATAATTTAGGTAGGAAGGGACCTCTGCAGGTCTTCTGATACACTCTTTCTCTTAAAGCAGGGCTACTTCAAGGTAAAATCAGCTTACTTATGGTCATATCCAGTAACATTTTAATATCTGCAAAGACAGAGATTTATCAGCATCTACAGGTCCCTGTTCCATCACCGCCACCACCACTACCACTGCCACTATGATCACTACAATGAGGATTTAGTTGCAGTTCATCTCATTGAATTGACGGGTTAAAGGTGGAAGACAGCATTCAGGGAGCTGCTGCAAATTTGAAAATCTTAGAAGTTAGATATTTTTAAAAATTCCAGTATCAAAGTGAACAAATTTAAACTAAGAAACCTCACAACAGACAAATCTCATATTTTTACTTTTAGCAGAAAAATAAGCCAAATTTCAGACTTACCATAGAATCATAGAATCATAGAAGAGATAGGGTTGGAAAGGACATTAAGATCATCTAGTTCCAACCCCCTCTGCGATGGGCAGGGACACCTCACACTAAACCATCTCATAAAAGGCTTCATCCAACCTGGCCTTGAACACCGCCAGGGATGGAGCATTCACAACTTCCCTGGGCAACCCATTCCAGTACCTCACCACCCTAACAGGAAAAAATTTCTTCCCTATATCCAACCTAAACCTCTGCTGTTTAAGTTTCAACCCGTTACCCCTTGTCCTATCACTACAGTCCCTAATGAATAGTCCCTCATCAGCATCCCTATAGCCCCCCTTCAGGTACTGGAAGGCTGCTATGAGGTCTCCACTCAGCCTTCTCTTCTCCAGGCTGAACAGCCACAACTTTCTCAGCCTGTCTTCATACGGGAGGTGCTCCAGTCCCCTGATCATCCTCGTGACCCTCGTCTGGACTTGTTCCAACAGTTCCATGTCCTTTTTATGTTGAGGACACCAGAACTGCACACAGTACTCCAAGTGAGGTTTCACGAGAGCAGAGTAGATGAGCAGAATCACCTCCTTCGACCTGCTGGTCACACTTCTTTTGATGCAGCCCAGAATACAGTTGGCTTTCTGGGCTGCAAGTGCACACTGAAGCCAGCTCGTGTTCGTTTTCTCATGGACCAGCACCCCCAAGTCCTTCTCTGCAGGGCTGCTCTGAATCTCTTCTTTGCCCAACCTGTAGCTGTGCCTGGGATTGCTCTGACCCAGGTGTAGGACCTTGCACTTGGCATGGTTAAACTTCATGAGGTTGGCATGAGTCAACCTCACAAGCATGTCAAGGTCCCTCTGGATGGCATTCCTTCCCTCCAGTGTATCAACCAAACCACACAGCTTGTTGTCATCAGCAAACTTGTTGAAGGTGCACTCAATCCCACTGTCCATATTACCAAGAAAGATGTTAAACAAGACCAGCCCCAACACCAATCCCTGAGGGACACTACTTGTTAATGGTCTCCAGCTTGATATTGAGCCTTTGATCACAACTCTTTGAATGTGGCCATCCAGCCAGTTCTTTATCCACCGAGTGGTCCATCTATCAAACCAATGTCTCTCCAATTTAGAGACAAGGATGTCATGTGTGACAGTGTTGAACACTTCTCACAAGTCAAAGAAAAAAAAAAACCAAACAAAACACACCATATTTGCACAAATAAAATATTATTTCCCTAAAATCACTGCTACTTCTCTGGAGTTGCATAAACACTTAGAAGCACAACTGTGGTACCATGACCAAAGAAAGTAATTTTGTATGTCTATAAGAAAATCCTTTAAACATATGGCTATGCAAAACAATCAGCAAAATGTTCTTTAATTAAACGGATTCCCTTTCAGTTATTAGATTTTTAAAGCTTAGATGGTACAAATAACTGATTTTCACTGGCAGTATATATCTTTCTTGTGTCTGATTAGCCATTGCCACTATTTATAGCTGTTGTATGTGATAGAAACATAGAGAAGACAATATGAATCTTTCTGCCTCTTGACAGGCCAACTAATCCATTACTACATCTCCCCCATTTTTATTCTACCTACCTGTAAACCAATAGTGTCAGTGCTGAATTATTTTTGATATTGAAACTATTGATGAATTGCAAAGGTTAAAATTAAAGTGTGATTTATGTTGTGATCAGCAGCACAGTGTTAGAGCACCAAATGATCTGTGCAAAATTATGACCATAAATACACTTCGGGCTTTGCCTTAGAACCTTTGCCAAACAGCTTTTTTTTTTTTTGTTTCATTCTTTCTGTCTCTCTTTCTCCTCCCTGATACTCTACCAAAGAATTGAAAATAATTTGCTGATAAAGAGCACTGGTTTTGATGACTTTCTGTACAAAAAGATGTTACTCTGTTTTACTGGAAACTCATCTGAAATACTACTGCAACCACTGGAGAAAACATTGAGCAGTACAACATGTACTAAGCTTCTTATTTGACAAAAGTTAGTTTATAAAATTCCTGGTATAATTCACTGCAGTTCAGTAATTCTGGGCATCTTTACCAGTGTAAAAAATACTTAGTAAATGAAATTACTTCCTTAAACTGGAATAAGAAGTATTCCTATCCATAAGCCTCTGCTTGTTTCACATAAGCACCAGCTTTTCAAATGTTATGTTCAACAAAGTGAATAATCCATTTTCCATGATCTGCACTTTTTAAGGAAGACTTCCTAAAAAAACCTGGTTTTCCTCAGAAAAAGGTGAGAAATCTTATTATCCTGCCAATATCTCCCTTTTTTGTATCCTCTTGCACTTCAAGTGCAGAACCAAAATACCACCAAAAGAAGCTGATCCTGCAGATCTGCACCTTCAACCTCAAATAGTAAAGGTTAATGAAATCTCTCTCCTCAGCAGATCTTCCACTCCATATTCCATAAAAAAAAGCAAAAGTAAACTTCAGATGCACTCTTTTGTGTGTATCTATGAAGATATTTTTAGCCAGTTCCTTCATAGCACAATGTTAGAGAGCTATGTGGTCTCAGTACGCAGACTATGACTGTTGAATGGTAAATCAAAAAATGGCAAACTACCAATTCCTGGCAACAACCCTGTTGTCCCTTTTCTTCACAAGCATGGGCAAGCTAAAAACTAAGCAGAGAGCACAGACTAAAACATTGTTAGGATATGCAAAATTCACTCATCTCTTGCCCTGGATAAAAAAAAAAAAAAAAGATATATTAAAATTTCAGTAGTAGGTCATTGCAGAATTAGAATGACCTGACGTTCCAGGCTGTGCAGTTCCTGAGTCTGCTAGTAAAGACCTTTTTTATAATCTAATCCCGATAATGCTGAAAGTCAGGATTTCCTGTGCTGAAAATCCCAGAAAGTGACATGTATAGCACCAAGCATGACTTCAAGTGGCTAGGAGAGCAGAATTTTTACTGCTCTAAAATCTAAGAAATATGTCTCCTGATATTTGCATGCTTTTACCCTGCTGAAACATATGCTTGACTTTCCTGGAGTAATTTAGTGCGTATTTAATGTCTCTGCAGGAGAGTAACAAAAGGGATAGATCTGTTAGCATGGTCCGGTTTTAACTGATTACACAAAGAAAGGTAAAAAAATGTCAAATTAATAAATTCAAACTGGACAAGAAGCATTTGTTTCTTTGTTTACAGTTTCTAGTCATAGAAATATTTGTTGCTTCTATTAATCCTTTCTTTGTATATTCCAAAAATGTGTTATTTCATATACTGCTCTTGAAGCACTGGTCTACTCCTTCCTAACAGTGAAGAAATAATCCTTTTCTATTAAAAATGCTGCCTGCTCATCTAAAAGACCAGTTGATCTACTGTTCTCAAGCTATTTTATTAAAGTGACTGGATGGCTATTTTGTAAACACCAGGAGAATGGGAATATATGACAATGTATCAATCTGTCTATATATCTGTCCCAGTGTCCTGGGTTCAACAGTAGCAGTCATTTTTCTCCTTCTTAGTAGCTGGTGCAGTGCTGTGGTTTTTACTTTTGTTTAATTGCAGAAAAAATAATCACCATGTTTAATTGCAAAAAAAAAAAAAAAAATTATCACCATGCCTGAAAGATAAGTGGCCAGCAGAAAGATAGACTGTGTCAAAAGATAGAGTTAATTCACTCCTAATTAAGTACAACTCCAAAAATTTGTGTCTGAGTTTTCAGATATTTGTAATTTTTCATCCATGTAACTGTAGGTTATATACAGTTGCATGAAAAAAATCAAATCATGGACCTTCATAAACATTATCAGAAACTTTGTATGAGTTTAACACTAATGAGAAGATGAGGTGAGAGTCATGTTTTGAGACAGGTTGCAAAGAGACTGAGTGGCTGAGTAACCCAGCAAGGGTTTGCAAATCCATACTGGAGGAATAACTCACCAGTTCTGGAACTGTTATCACCCCACTGTCATTTGCAGTGCTTAATTGGAGCTTGTCATACAAAGGGACATACGGACATTTATTCCTTGCTGAGATAAACCTGGGAATCAGGATATTTCCAGTACCTCGAATGCTGGAAAAAAAATGTCATGTTTAAAAAGGGAATTGCAAGAATATCCCTGGTAGCAAGTTCTGTGTTATCCCCTCAATGTATGAATCAGAATTTCAGCTACATAAGCATACGGAAGCAAGGCAGAAGTTTTGCTTTTTCTTATAATCTACTAAACTGCTGGTCAGAACATTTTCTAAATATACCTTTTATGTTTAGATTTGTAGCTTTCTATCTGGAGATATATACATTAAATAATAACTGACTGAAAGTCTGGATGATTCTAATATTAGTTATTCAAATATGTAATGGCAGGGACTGAAAGATGGCATGTAGGCAGAGTAGAATCTGATGCCTGATTATTTTGAAGGTCCATAACATTTTGACATGCTAAGCAGATCATTAAAATCTACTGATAGGTGTCTGTACAAGTTGGGGGCTGTGATGGTAGAAAACAGTTTTGCAAATATGGTGCAAATGGCAGTAATTTTCAGGACTGAAAAAGCAATGGTTTTTGGTTTTTAAATTTTCCAGTGATGGGAAATAGTGTTCTAGGATTCTATATCACAGTGCTTTTCAAGGAAAAAATTGTTGTGAAATTATTTGTGGAAGATGGGAGAAGGGAAAATCTCTGCACAAAATGGTTGAAAACACAGCAAATTGTTTAAATGCCAGAGTTCTTCACAGTAAAATGACTGTTAGCAGCAATAGACTTTTTCCCATGTCATTACAGATCAGAAAGACAAATATATTTCCATGATACTGAAGCCAAACCTTGTCATCCCATTCACACTGAGCAGTACCTTATTTTGGTAAGCCTGCTTGCTGGATGTAGTTCAAGAACATTTGACATAGGATGGTGGCATGTATATTTTCACATGTGTTGAATGTCTCAACCAATTTCAGAAGAATGCCTGTAGAATAACACAGTGGTTATGGAAAATTGCCCAAGCAAAGGATTTTCACATTGCTTCTTTGAGGAGTGCTGGTATTTCCCAAGAGAGCACTCCAACCATTCCCTGTGAACATCTTTGAGACTCTCACATTAATGAAACTGCACAGCATGAGCAAAAATCTTGTTTAGTCATATTCAACATTTCTTCCAAGAGTCTGAACATATTCTGTTCACTTTGGAGCTGTGTTTCATTGTGGGGATTCATTGCAGACATGATTACTAATTACTATGCTGTCTGTATTAAAGAGGACCTTGTAGGTGAAGAGAAATATTATATGTACTTCTTACAGTTACATCTTACTTCTGTTTGATTTAGCAATTGATTTAATATCAATTTTCTGGAAAATTTTCAAGCTGACATTTTGTTGTCATTTGTGTTTGGTCTTTCATACAGGAGTTGTGAAAACAATAGCTAAAACAAAGTAATGTGGAATGTAATATTTTCCAAATTTTATTTTTTTAATTGAAACTCCTTCTCACTCTAATAAGAGGTAGCTTTTGTTCTCTTTTTCTATAAAGGAAAGATGCTGATAACCAGAGCAATCATCATTGCATTATCGAGTTTCCATTTCTGTTCTAGATATATAGTACAGATTTGTGAGAAGGATTTCCAGTAACTTATACACAGGATAAAAGAACTCAGTTTCCAGCCTGTGGGCAGGTTGAGTAAAATTTTGTATTTTCTCTACTTCTATAATCACAGAGCTTTCTTAGCAAAGAATGCACATACATTAGCTTTATCTATTGAATTAAACATATATCTGAGATAAGACACAATAGCAGTACCTCTTGTGGTTTGGGCTTTCTACTAGAAGAGACAGAACTTGGAAGTAAGAAAAAGAGCAAAATTCCACTGACTAAGCCCTGCTTTAGGTTTAGAAAAACTCATAAATCTGAACTCTATCTATAGTTTAGAAGTATGCACAACTAAATGAAAGAAATAGAAAGGTATTTTTTACAAAGATGGAGTTAACCAAAGTTTTCTTCCTTTTGTTATTAGTTTATTTTATTTAAGGTATGAAATATCACAACAGCATTTGTCAAACATTTCACAACAAGCCCACAGTGCACCAAGAATGATGGAAGCTTATAATGACTAAAAATGAGTGAAAATTTTCTCTCTTAGTCTTATATTGTTCCTTTTATTGCATAAGTCTCCACAATGAAATTGTGGTATTATTTATATGAAATTCCTGGTATGGAAGCACAATGAAATGACACAATTAAAAAAAGTAAACAATAGTTGGATTTTTTTCTAAGTTGCTTCTTTAACTACATTGATTAACAATTCATCATCCTATTTAAAATTCTATATTAACAAAATTGTAATGGATCAGCCTTACTCTGAAATCAATTCCATCGTCATAGCCATGCCCTATTATGAAGTAATGGCAATGCTAATTTTATTCTGCCAGATGTAAATTGATTGATTTATCACAGCATTATACAGTTTATGCTGCTCCTTCAATTTGTCCTCAAAATAAAAGGAGGAAAATAAAGAAAGCCCAGTGTGAGAACTACCCATTTTTGTTTTAAATAACACTGCGTTTAGACAGTCAATCCATAAACTGTAACAGAATTTTAAGAAAGAAGTCAGAATCATCTACTCTGATACTGCAAGTCACTATGGTGTCTCTGACTTCAGCCTTCCTAATAGTTTCTGAGACTCTTTGGTTTTTATGTCAAGAATCTAGCCCTCAATTTCTGTAATATTTCAGGTAGCAATTTAGTAATTATAATTCAGGCCTGAAAGCAGAAGATATTAAATTCTGTTCCCTATTCCAGATTAGGTTGCTGGCATGACCTCAGTTTTTTGCTTTATAATAAAAAGACATCCTATGATGACTTTAGGAATTCTTTGATATTTAATAAAAAAAAGGCTTGCAAAGAAGCTATAGATTTCTAAAAAAATGTATAGGTGTTCATAGAGATAATCAGCATCCTCTCCTCAAAAAAAAATTGCAGACCAAATGTTGCACTGAACAGCCCCTAACAATACAATGGAACAAGTTTAACTGACTGGAACTAAGTTAGCAAACTCAAAGCATCAGCAAAATAGAGTCCATCTGAATTAAATATGTCTGCCAAACTAAGGAGAGAAAAGCACAAAACACTATTATCAGAGCATGCATCCACACGACTGATTTAAGTGGTTCATAGCCAGCTGGAACTATGGTGCAGATAAGGCCCTGCCAGGCTGAACCAGTTTACACTCAACTGTTTCTAAGACTTGCCAATTATAAATCCTTTATGCAACACAGATTGCCACCACTTGCAACATCAGGAAAACTCCTTTGGCTACAAGCAATCGGCTGTTGCAGCCACTGCCATAGCCGTGATTCCACCCACGTGGAAAACAACATCAGCATCCAGAAATACAGTACTTCACCTGAATTAACTTCTAGAAATAAGCCAAGATTCTTACTGTTGACAAAATACTTTGCCTGCGTCAAGTTTCAGCAATTGCTAATTGCTGTTGTGAATAATCTTTTACAGGCTATTTTCATATCTAATTTACTGTGAACAGAAGAAACTGATACTATTACATCTGCTAACACAGCTGAGATGCATGAAGAAGACCAGCCACTAATGTTTTGTATTATTTAGCTTTTAAGGTTTCTGACTACAGGCATGCAAAGTATGGTCATTTTAGTCATTGCTTTGGTAGCTGCTACAATTTCACAGGGACATTCTACATTGCCTGGAGCATGTCTAAATAATGATAAAATATTCAATATAGAAGTATTTGGCTTGTAATTATGAAAGATGCACTATAAACTAACCTCAAATTATAGCATAGTTTAAGCTTCAATAAAACCCTGAATTCTTGGCAGATGCCTCAGGGATTCATGTGATGCTGTAAAAAATAAGCAGAAATGCAATTATAAAGAAAGCTACAACTACTTACTCGTGATAATGTTGGCCATTTGTAACTTTGTGTTTGTTTCACCTCTTTTTCCCCTGATGATTTCTGACAGGAGGTACACTTCAGGCTAATGAAAATACCTAATCTAAAGTACAGACTGAAAATAGGTCTGACAGTTGATATCTTAAGAAAGAGGAGAAAAAATATTAACTTGATGAGGAGCCTTTAAAAATTAAGTTTAATAACTTCACAACTTCTAAAAGCCATTTTTTCCAAACCCATGTATTTCCTTAGCCATTAAAGAAATGGCAATGGTTTCGCCAGAGCAAAGTTGTGTTTTCTCATACATCAAATAGCATTGCAAATTATTTAATTTGAAAAGTACTTCCTTTTGATGAGATTTTTTTCAGAACAAAAGTTTTCTTAAGTGTAATAATTTGCATACATAATACATCTTAGGTGGCATGGCAGATCACAGTGATGGAGACGACTTAAGCTTCATCAACTCATTATGCAGGCATAGAGAGTGGGAGAAGCTGAGATATAAAATGGAATGGGAAATTACACCAGAAGAACAGTGGCCTGTATGTCACTCTTTACAATACATAATTGCTTTCTAGTACACCTGTGTATTGTGTGGTGCCCACTTTGATTCTCTTCCCTCCTTAAAGACATGAAATCACATCTTCCTTCCATTAAGTCCAGAGTAAAACTTCTGCTAGCACAGTGGGGGCAGAACAGAACCCATGTTTTCCTCTCCCCCACTAAAACCACTCGGGGATTATTTACTATATTGGCAGTTCAAAAGCATTGTTCAGAAGATAGACTATTCACATTTCATAAACTGAAAAGTTTCCAAGATAGCTCAGCCATGAATTATATAACTGAGGAAACAGCCTATGGAAAGTTAATTTTGTATCACTAAAGCATTTTAATTCTTCTTTGAACATATCTAAGTACTCATGTCTGTATGAATTTTTGTTTAGTTTTGCTTTCTCTTCTGACCTGACCGACCTCTGGTCTGGTAAAGATTTGTAGCATTTTTCATATCACAAAAAAGGAAATACAATTTCCTCTCAGATTTACATGTTGGTAATGAGGAAATGCTTATAGACTTTTCTGCTCTGTCACTAAGATTTTGTATGAAGTTTTGTGGGAATTTGTGCTTTGGTTTGATTCTTTCAAAACCAGTTTTCCTCTGTCTGACTAGTTAATTTCAAATATCTGAGTGTGTAATCTCTTTCTTCTTAAATTTCTGTATGTAACAAATGGAGTTGGGTTGTGGGGACCACAGAAATTTGAGTAGTTGTTACTGATTTAGGTACAAATTGTGTTATATGTCAGCCCACCAAAAAAGGAGAAAAAATTAATTTCATCTAGAATTAACTTCATTTGCATTGTTTGTGTTACTCTTATCTCCTTTGTCTATTTATTCAGATGCTTCATATTTCAGTCTAATCTTTATACTTGATCAAATTCCTAATTTCATAGACCATGATATAAACGTTGTGTAGATATGAAGCAACTCTTTTCTTTCAAACACTCCATCTATGATATTTTATTATTCAGCATCATTAAAAATATATTTTAGGGTTATAGAGTAAATAATCTGAAAATATAAATACATAAATACTTTCAGTAATCTTGTCCTTAATAAAAAAAATCGATTTTAGTAGAGCTAGTGTTGATTAAATTCACTTAAAACAAAAGGCCAGATGCTCAAAGTATCCTAATACTGTTCATGCAGAAATGACCCAAATATTTCAAAGAATAATTGGATAAAGAAACTTTATGTGTTCTACACTTCTGAAAGGTCATTAAAAGGTAAGTAATGCACAAGTAATAGGCAGAAACAACTGACATATCACATCTTGACTCCTGAGGGGAATCAACACAACAGGGCTCAAGAAACAACAGACTATTTAGTTTGCATTGCCATGGGAAGCAAATTTAAAAAACGAGCAGGACAATTTTCCATCTCTGTACTACCAAAATAAGGTTGGAATGTCCCAGCTGACTACAGAACAGCTGTAAAGTTACAGCACAGGGATGAAGGAGAGATATTGGTTGGGTGCAGGCAGTATTTTTGCATAGTGAAGTGCTTGCAGAGAAAATGCATCTAAAAGAGTGAAGAAGGCTCTGCTCATCACTTCCACCAGCTGGTGCAGCTACTAGGGGGTTAAGGTCATCACTCCTAAAAGAGATTCCAGCAGGACCAGCTTCCTGTAAAACTGATTATCACAAGATGATGTGTATGTATCATGAATTTTTGGCTATATATAGGTATTAAATTGAGTTTAGCTATTGGTATCCATGACAGCAGAATACAAGCACTTTGTTTTCATGGTATCTGCATACCTCTTATTCTGTCAGGATAGTAAGAGGAGAGCAAACTGGAATTTTCATCTTATGGGCAATGCTGAAACAACCTGAAGTGTGTGACCACTCTATATCCTAGCAGAACAAACTACACGCTGGCCTTGGAGAAAGAGGATGCTGGGGTGCAGACCCCAAACTGCTCTGGGGATCATACTTCTCCTCAGACCCACTCAGAAACATAAGCAAACTTGAGCTGAGATTTTCTTTTGTATGTGTTTATATAGCAGAAAACTGACTTCAGGATGTGTAGGGCTGCAAATTATGCAGGGACTACAGCTAATCTATACCGATGTAGAGGATCTCCCTTAGGGATGAAGATTGCCCAGCTACCAAATTAAATCTCATTGGTAGAGCTAAGGAAAAGCATGTCCCTGTTTCTTTTAAATCTGGTCAGATGATGAAGGCAGAGTCCATTGCAGTGAGAAGAGCCTCCATCATACACTGAGGGTACCGTGGCATCTTTTTTTTTTTTTTTTTTTTTTTACATGATATACTGTCTGACTGGGCAAGAATAAGCAAGGAAACAGAATATAAACCAATCTCTGGCCCTAGGAGCAGTGGTTGTCAAGAGCAGCCTGTGGACATTTTGCAGGAATTACCACCTGAAAGCTGAGCACCTTAACTTGCAGCAGTGCCTGTGGCCTTGGGCATATAAGTACTGTTAATGTAGATAGTAAATAAAAGGATGTGGAGGGGAGAGGAACCAAACCACAACACAACCTCTAAATGGAAAAATAACCTATTCTTCTCTCATTTGGATTTCTTAAACTCCAGTAGGAATGACTGGGATTAAATCAAGGCAGAATGTCACCCAAAGTCTCTGTAGAAGATTGCTTCCCACAAATACATGTGTGCTTGAGATTCAGAATAAAGTATATACACAGAAAATACAACTCAGAATGTCAAGAGAGCCTAGTAATTTTGAATAAAATAATTAAAATTCTTATGAGCCAATTTATACTCTATAGCAATAAGTATAGTTCCTGTTGACGTCACATTCATCCTCAGGAGCAGGAAACAACATGATTATGTTCCATAGCTGTGTTTTGCCAATGTTTTTTATTAAAATGGTATTTGCAAGGAACCGCATATTTCATAACATGCAGTCTACTTAGGACTCTTATGAATTTACCGTGTTCTACTTAAGACTTGAAATATTCTTCTGACATTTTAGAGACATTTTACCTGACTGTTTTCTTTAAGATTTGTTCCTTCCCTCCCCTCCAAATTTTGCATGAGGTGTCACACTTGTCAAGGCCTGAGAACAGTAATGCTGGTCATGATGATGAATCTCAGCAGCACTGTTTTTTTTCTTTCTCCCTCCCCCCTTCCCTTCCTTTCTATGATACAATTTTTGCCTACTGATATATTTACCTCCATTTTGTACACTTCAATAAAACAAAGATTTTCAACTTAATGGGTCTTGGGGGATGACTATGCAATGTAAATTAACCTAAATCCCTGCTGAGTTGTTTGTGGCTGGAAGATGCATGTCATGCATAGTTTTCCTTAGAACTTTTAATCTCCTCTTTTATGAACACTGGGGAAGACTCTAAAGAGTGGAGGGGCACAGAACTGCAACATTCAAGAGAAGACTGAGAAGGACTGGGCTATCCTGGTTCAGGCAGCTGGTAGCATGCTTTGCTTTACATCCAAGAGAGAAAAGATAGATTTGAATAAGAAGAAATGTAATTGTCCTGGGTTCAGCAGTAGCAGTCATTTTTCTCCTTCTTGGTAGCTGGTGCAGTGCTGCGTTTTGACTTTTGGGCTGGGAATGGTTGCTGATAGCAAGTATGTTTTCAGTTACTGTCCAAATGTTTGGTTTGTCCAAGGCCTTTTCTGAGCCTCATGCTCTGCCAGGGAGGAGGGGAGGCTGGGAGGAAGGAGAGACAGGACACCTGACCCAGGCTAGCCAAAGAGGTATTCCATACCATAGCACGTCATACCCAGGAGGTAACCGGGAGAGACCTGGAAGGGCTGGAGCTCTGGGGGGATGGAGGAGGTATTGGTTGGTGCTCGGTCGGGCAGGGTGGGGTGAGTTATGGGTCGGTGGCTGGTGAGGTGTTGTATTCTCTTCACTTGTTATTTGCTTTATCATTATTATTTGTAGTAGTAGTAGCAGTAGTGATTTGTGTTATACCTTAGCTATTAAACTGTGCTTATCTCAACCTGTGGGGGCTACATTCTTTGGATTCTCCTTCCTAACTCTCCGAGAGTCGGGGGAGCGAGGGGGGGAAGTGAACTGACGAGCTGTGCAGTTTGGTTTTAAACCATGACAGTAATGCATTAGAGGAAGTGAAAGATTGCCATGTTGTAACAGACTACTGTAGAGAGTAATTAATGCTACTGTAAATTATCAGTAATATGTGAAGTTATTGGTCTGAAGTGACTTTGCTCATTGTCTTTCTTCGATCTACAGATAAACATTGTTTATATAGAATTGCCATTGGAAGGCAGATATATCTTCCTATAGGTCTCAACAATGTTGAATATCTGGTTATTGGCTGAAGTTCTACAGCAAGATAATAACTTGTTTTGAAAATGATGGTGTTACTAATTATGCCTGGATTGCATTGCAGTGTCAGAACCTGCTGTCTATCTGTGTTTTGAGAGCTTTGATACAGTAAGAATAGCTGAAAACATTTTAAACATTGGTAGATGGATTCTTATGTAGAAGTAAAACGAGAAAATAGTTTCTAACTCCCTACTTCAAAATTCAGTACCTTTCAGTCTTTCATTTACTATCAAAGCCCTAAATCCTTTAATGAAACATTCATATATTACCAGATATATCTTAGTTTAACAAGAGTAGAAAGAAATATTGTCCTTTCAGCAGGGTTTGGTTTAAGTGAATAGAGATTTTTTTTTCACTTTAAAATCATATCTGTTGCTCTGTTCCTTTTCTTCCTTTTCCCTGCTAAGATTTATCTCATTAAAGAAATTAAAGACTTACATTTCTTTTTATTATGGTGAAGGAATAGAATATCGGAACAGTCAGATTATGCAAAAATAAATTCCAATGATTCAGAATATGTATTACTTTTTTGTTTTAAATTTACTTTCTTTATGCACCTATGTAGTCAGAAAATTATATAAAGGTTGCTTAGAAAGGGACTCTAAATTCTGAAGTCTCATTTTGAATGAAAATCTACAAATGTAGAAATTTCAAGAATAATCTTCTGAATGTGACTCACTAAATATGGAAAAATATGAATAAGAAGTGCCAATTTGCTTCCAGGGGGCTGATAACTTTTATGTAGATCTACTGCACTGTAAGGCATTTCCATGAAAGGTTTCCTATGGTCAGAAAATACATATAGAATTAATAGTGGATGAGAAGGGAAGATATGGAAATTCAAGGCCACCTTTGCCTCTCATAGACACTCTGCAATATGTAATGGATATTTTCTCTGGTACATGGGGTAATTTAGTATCCTCCAGCAGCCACAGAGCAAAAGAACCTTTGCTTGTACTTCTGCAAACCCTCAGGACTAAATTACTTCCCATTGTGTTTTGCTCACAGAAGTTTTTTTTCTAAGGTATTCGCTTGGGTTCATGAATTACCTTATTCACCCTAATATCTTTTCATGTTGGCTACATTGACTTCGATAAACTGATTTCATTTGAAATGAAGAAAAATTAGAAACTAGCTAACTTCAGCATAGTAACAGACAGTGTGAAAGGCTCAACCAGATGGAAGAAGAATGAATATCAGTTCAAACCATAGGAACACATTTTCTTGATTATTAATAAAAGATAAGATTTTGTGGGGTTTTTTTTTCCTAATTGAGCATCTGCTTTCTCCAGAAAGTGTCAGATGAAGAAAATGATGGAGAAGTGTGTGATCCTTGTCACTTAACCACACGGAGCAGGTGCTCAGGCACTGTCATGTTGTTCTTGGTTTTTGCTCCGATCAGCAGATTTTGTCAGGGGGTTTGTTGTGTATATTTGGGGTATTTCCCATAGCTCTTCTCTGCATGGTTAGAAGTATGTTTTTGGTAGGAACAACCTGTGAGAAAAAAAAAAAAGCAGGGGAAGTGATCTTTAAAAACTCAACAGGTCTTCAAGATAACAGCCTGAGTGTCAGCAGAGCCTGTTTGTGATGGAGATTTTAACAGATGAAAGGAGAAGAGGCCACTGTGCTTTTGTGACAGATGTCAAACATATCAACGATGGCAAAAGAGCCATCTGATAACAGGAATGAGACACAGTTTAGCAGATTACCTGTGAAATCTTTATTTCATATCTTTATGGCAGTTTTATTTACACAGTTCAGGGATGGAAGTAACTCTGAAGGCGAGAAGAAAGAATCAAGCTGATTCCCCCTTTGGAGCTGAAAGCTGATAAACAGGCAGGCAGCAACAGCAGCGATGTTTGGTAATATTAATCATGTGTTAGTGTCACACTGGGTTAAATTTATTGTAATGGAGTTAGAAATATTTTACTGAACAGAATATTAAAAATATAATTGCATGACAGAAAACAAATCAAATCATGAGAAGCAACAGCTCAAGAACGTTTTACAGTTTCAGACAGAGAAACTAGATGGAAAAGACTGCCAATTTGATGTTTATTCTGATAAGGTGCTATAATAGAACTAGCACTTCTGATTTTTTTTTTTTTTAATTACCCAGATTTTCCAAAGCATTCAGTACTTGTCTGAAACAAGACTAGATTCTGCAAAGAACTTTAAGATAAAGCTTTGGAATATCTTTTTAACAAACAAAAAATATTTTAATGCACTGTTTTCTTTGTGCCCCCAATGAATATGGTCCCTTTGTTTGTGAGACAGGGAAATACTTTCAACCCTTCTTTAACTTACAAAGAAATCCAGTTTCGCTTTTTCTTGCCAAAGAACATAACTGTGTTTACATTTTTAGCATTATGTAGACTACACATCTTTAGTAGATGAAGAAGACAAAACCATTTTGTGTGCATATCATCTATCAGATTTTGAGAGTTGCTACTACTGTAAGCCAGATTCCCTAGTACTGCTCAGCTCCTGTGACCTGAACAGAAAAAAACAGCATCTCATTATTTCCCTTTATTGCTTAATTCTGTCTATGATCACTTTGCACCATCAGAGCAGCAAGAGACACCGGAATGTAAAGGCATCCCTATTTACTGATGTTATAAAGTGTTCAATACCTTTTCTTATCCAGCTTTACTTAAGTCCTATTTACACAACTCAGTTCACTGTTTAGTGAAAAGAGGAAAAGCAAGGTATGTTTTCAATTCCATTCTTCCCAAACATGATAATCTTGTTTACCATAAGCACTATTTAAATATACAGACAAATGAATTTTAAAAGAAGATTCATAAAACTCCCTGTGTGTGGCAAGATCCAGTGATGACAAACTGCAATAATAAAATTTAGGACAACATTAAGTGTAGAACAAATACTGGTATTCTAATGCAAATTTGAAGCTGATTAGCATTATTAGTTTAAATAATATTAATAACAGTAATGCTGGATGAAATAGAGTGATATTGTTATCTGTGTTCTATACAAAAGTTCTTTTTTATGTTTTGATTTTAATTTTGTATGAATTCAGAATCCTTTCAGATTCTTCCATAGCTGAATGCTTAGTGAGGTTGTTTCCTTACTCTGGCATTATTTTTCAGTACAATAGAAATGCATGTACCAAAATGGAAGAGGTGATGTATTAAAATTGTATAAATTGAAGGTAAGACTTTTATAATTAATTTAATTCTTGCTTTTTCTTAAACTTCTTGTGTGAAGTATTTTTTTTTCAAAGCACAAAGAAGCAAGATGCAGAATTTACTTGTGTTTCTGACAGAATCAGAATAAGATTTTAAGAGGCATTTTTCACTAGTGAAGTACAACATAAAACACCTGCAGTTTTATCACCTTTTGTTACCTTTATTAATGTTCTAATTAGTCACCAAGATGTGACTAAGAATGACTTGATTTTTAAGAATGGACTTGATTTCCAGTTCTGTCATATGAAAACGGGTAATGACTGACATGACTGCCTTAATGCATTAATTGCAAAATAAGATTCTAAGTTATTTATAATTTTATTGCATTTAGGAAGAAACATCTTCACTGTGTGAAGCAACAGAAAAAGTCCAGGCTTCACCCTTTAGCTCTGAATAACAAATTGTTTTAGCTAGATTGCTGATAATTTTGCGTCATGACATGAGCCTAAGAATTTAACGTCAACATTATTCCTCAGTTTATCACTGTTTCATTATTTATTCTGCAAGGATAATACTAACAAAAAAGAGCAATGAAATACAAAAAGTAAGTTTAGCTCATTTATGCTTGTTCGTGTCTTCCAGCTGCCACTGAAATTGTACTTTTTTAATAGCAAGAGTTCTCTGCTTTAAATATAAACTGGTCTGTGTTCAAACCATAATAAGACACTATTACTCTAAATGGATAAAACTACATCTTAGTTAAATATTTTAAACTAAATATAGTGGGGATACAGTCTGGAAAATGGTGACAGCAATAATCACATTTTATAAATGAAAAATGACAAAAAACATTAAACATCATATATGTAAAACAAATTAAGTAATTAGCCAACCAACTGAGTGAGAGACAATAGGTAGTGGAGTACCTAGAAGGTAACCCATTGAGACAAAAATGTTATTAATTCATCTGGATTGTTTTGTTAAGCTGAATGGAAAATTATTTAAAACCTGGAAATAGTCATGACATTTAACTTCATTTAAACTGACAATGAGGTGAATGAATCAGACTTTCTAGGACAAAAAGAAGAGGAAAAAGTTCAGTACTACACAGGCAAAAATGTGGGATTCAGTGCGCCCTCAGCAAGTTTGCTGATGACACCAAGCTGTGTGGTTCTGTTGATATGCTGGAGGGAAGAAATGCCATCCAGCAGGACCTTGACACGCTTGTAAGGTGGGCTGATGCCAACCTCATGAAGTTTAACCATGCCAAGTGCAAGGTCCTACACCTGGGTCAGAGCAATCCCAGGCACAGCTACAGGTTGGGTAGAGAAGAGATTCAGAGCAGCCCTGCAGAGAAGGACTTGGGGGTGCTGGTCCATAAGAAAACGAACATGAGCTGGCTTCAGTGTGCACTTGCAGCCCAGAAAGCCAACTGTATGATGGGCTGCATCAAAAGGAGTGTGACCAGCAAGTCGAAGGAGGTGATCCTGCCCCTCTACTCTGCTCTCATCAGACCTCACTTGGAGTATTGTGTACAGTTCTGGTGTCCTCAACATAAAAAGGACATGGTACTGTTAGAACAAGTCCAGAGGAGGGCCACGAGGATGATCAGGGGACTGGAGCACCTCCCATATGAAGACAAGCCAAGAAAGTTGGGGCTGTTCAGCCTGGAGAAGAGAAGGCTGTGTGGAGACCTCATAGCAGCCTTCCAGTATCTGAAGGGGGCCTACAGGGATGCTGGTGAGGGACTATTCATTAGGGACTGTAGTGATAGGACAAGGGAGTAACGGGTTGAAACTTAAACAGGGGAGGTTTAGATTAGATATAAGGAAGAAATTCTTTCCTGTTAGTGTGGTTAGGTACTGGAATGGGTTGCCCCCGGAGGCTGTGAATGCTCCATCCCTGGCAGTGTTCAAAGCCAGGTTGAATGAAGCCTTTGGTGATATGGTTTAGAGTGAGGTGTCCCTGTCCATGTCAGGAGGGTTGGAACTAGATGATCTTAAGGTCCTTTCCAACCCTAACTATTCTATGATTCTAAGTAAAGAATTAATGGGGGTTTTTTTTCAGCCTCTTGAGTACTTCCAGAGTGAAACATGTCATAGAATTGTAGAATTAGGGTTGGAAATAACTTGAGGTTATCTAATTCCAAGTCCCTGCCATTGGCAGGGACACCTTCCAGTAGACCAGACTGCTCAAGGTCCTGTCCAGCCTGGCCTTGAACACTGCCAGGGATGGAGCATTTATCACTTCCTTGGGCAACCTGTTCCAGCGCCTCACCACCCTCAGAATAAAGAGCTTCTTCCTTATATCTAATCTGACTTTTCCCTGTTTAAGTTTAAACCCATTACCTCTTGTCCCATTGCTACAGTTCCTGATGAAAGTCCCTCTCTGGCACTCCTGTAGGTCCCCTTCGGACATTGAATACTAATATTCAGATGTTGCCATCAGACGTCTACCTTTTGTAGCTTATGTCAGTCTTTCTAATGGCTTACTCACAGAAAAATAGTATTTCTCTCTTCTTAGTTTTCTGCTTCATTTACGAATCACCTTCAACAAGGCAGGGTTGTGAAAAAAATTATCATGGAACTATATATTTGAACATTCTGGGGAAAGTTTCCAGAGCAGGAATGGTACATTTGTTCTTGGAATTAAAATTCTTAGCTTTAGCGGTGTCTCTGATTTGCTTTCTTCTGGTGATTTAAAATGCTTCATGCGTTTAATGTTGATCATCTATCTACAAAGTCTTCTAGATATAAGGCTGCCAGAGATACTGAATAATATTTTCATGGCAGATTTAGGTTTCACATATAACCAGAATTTTATATAATTATATATATGTAAGCATATGTAATTCATTATATTATACAATCTATATAAAATCCATTATATGATAAATATAAAATTTACTATATTATAAAATGTATGCTTGTTATAAAATATTTAGCTTATATTGTTTCCAGTATTATATTTACTAGAATGTAAAATTATAATATATATTTTATATGTATTATACATAGCAGCCATAGTATACAATACTAAACATATTATGAAATTTGACTATCTATATGAACATTTCCTATGTCCAGAATCATACTTACAGTGCTCCCTCCCATATTCTGGGGAGGCATGGGAGTCATTTTATCCAATACACACTATATGGAAGCCAAAGAAGGGTGAGACAAAATCCTCGCTGTATCTATGGAAGCATCTATTTCTTTTTATCTCCTGATACTTAACATGGAAGATTGACTTATAGATACAGGTTATGGTACATCAGGCTGCTTCCAGCTACTCTTAGGGATAGTCTTTGGTATCCAGCCACAGTAAACTCTGTTTCTAGGAATGGACTGTCTTAGATTAGGTTTCAGCCACTTAATTCTAGGAAAAAAAAAATCTGGTTTCAGCCACTTAATTCTAGGAAAAAAAAAAAAAATCTGGAAAGCCAAATTGTCTGAGAGGGCACTTCTAAATACCTTAAAAAATTCTGGGTAGAAAGATCAAGATTACTTTACATTCTTGATATTAAGCATATACTTTTGTGTGAGGCTGATAGGAAACACTAATGGTTTAATCCTGCTTCCTTGTTCACAGTAACTACTATTCTGATAAGTCAACCCATTACAGTGAGTAGGACTATTCCGCATGAGTGAAGAAATACTTACTGTGAGTAAGTAGGACAGAAAATGTCCTTAGTGGCTGTGCTAAGAATCCTATTTAAAAAGTTGTTAGTGAGGGACCAGAAGAAGTGTGTCAGAAAAATCCCATGCTTCCAGTTAGAAATGTGCCAGACCCTGCGCTCAAAGGTCTGGAAATACTCTCATCACACATCTTTAAAAAACCATCCTGCATTTTTCACAAAACCTTTATTTATAACTAAGCACATGACTAGACCCCATTTGCCCATGCTCACTTTACCATACAGCCACGTGCAGGTATAGGAACAGACATTAAAAGGGTAAATATTGAAACATGTTGTTTTAAATTACTTATTTGCATTTAATGGTGTTTTAGAAGAAATGAACAAAAGAAAATGGATTAATGTTTCATGTATACTTGGTGAAGTAGACAGTGGAAGTATAAATAATTTGGGAGAACCATACGTAAGATTAGAACCTGGTTTTTGTTCAGAAGTTACAAATAAACAGGAGGAGAAATGATGTTTAACATACATGCATTTTGAGGCCTTTGAGTTAGACCAGTGATAGTGAGTTTGTTTCGGCTTTTTTTTTTTTTTTAAATTGGACTAGCTTGATGTCTGTGACTAACCAGAGACGAAAATGGCTTCTATCACACAAGTGGCATTAACCTAGTTTTCCTCATGGAATAAGGAAAACAACCATTTAAGCCTTAGTGGAAATGGGTAGGCATTACACTCTTTCAGAAAGCTACTTCTATGCTGCATTAACCCCAGCCTTGCTTCCTAATAAAAGGAGAATGGGACCTACTAGAGAAAGAGTGCTTCTCTACATATTTTGTGACCTCTCTAGTGTTCCTCAGAGTTTTGTAGATTAAAAGCCAGAAAGTATACAGATTCTTTTTATAATTGAGTGGTATATTAGGTGTCATTAATAAATAGAAGGTATTTATTTCAGTGTACAATGGGTTTTTGTCACAAAAGATACATATGAGGTACATGGTTAGAAACCCTGGTTAGAAACCCTCCTTTGTGTCCTGTGCAAAACAGCAGCAGTGCACCTGATAGAAATCCTTACCTCATAGAAAATTGTGCCAGAAAGTGAGTTTTTTTCTCAAAACACCCTGAATGCTGGTCCTTGAGGTTGTCTACATATTTAGCAACTACTCCAACACTCAAGCAGTTTTAGTTTAGAAATTAATTTAGACATTTAGTTTCTGAATTTAAAACCACAAGGAAGAGTCTTATTTTGTGAAAATATATAGATAGTGATAGTTTTCTAGGAATCCAATATCAAATTGACTGTTAAAAAAAAAAAAGAAAAAAAAGAACATAGTACATCCTTTTGGTTACTGGGAATTCCTCTGGGAAAGTCTGAGAAATGAAGAAACATTGATCCTGTTTCTCTGTGATTAATAGGTCAGTGAAGAGCTGCAGTTTTTAACTGTATTTCTGACCATTGGGGCAATCTTTCTCATTGGCAATGATTATTTAGCCACAGGCTGAAGCTTTAATGTACATTTTCTTATGTTGTCTTGTAGACAGGCAGTTTGACTGTGATCAATTACACTTTAAAGAAATGACAACTAATTCTGATCTCATAGAACTGTAGAATCATGGAATAGTTTGGTTTAGAAGAGACCTTAAAGATCACTTGTTCCAATCCCCCTCCCATGAGCAGGGACACCTTTCACTAGACCAGGTTGCTCAAAGCTCTGTCCAATCGGGCCTTGAACATTGCCAGGGATGAGGCAGTCACAGCTTCCCTGGGCAACCTGAGAAATGCATTTCTTTCAGTGACATTCCAGGAAAAATATATGACTACTGTAGCACTTGTAAACAATCCACCATAAATAATTCACTCAGTGAGTTCAGAGTCTGTTTCTCAACATGGAATAATCATGAGTAGATTATAATTTCCTTGAACGTATTTGTGATTAGACTGAACTTTGGTGAGCAGCTTTCCTTTGTGAATTAACTGTCAGTAATTAACTGCATGCCTAATTCCTGATATTAAGCATTTGAGGTGTGTTAATTTGTGGTGATAGTCTTTTATTGAATGCTTCCTTTTATACATGTCTCCAAAGGGACAGGCTAGAAGACAGCATGGAGAAAAGAAAATTCTATTAAACAAATACGGGACTTTGTGAATAAGGAATATGCTTTTGATGTTTGTTTTCTTTTTTTCAGAAGAAAACACTTCCCACTTAACTAGAGCAGAACAAGACATCTAGACATGCAAAATAAGGAAGATGATCTATTAGAAATAGAAACATTTCTAATAGAAATGTTGATTGAGTGCTGAGGAGCCAACAGAGCAAATGAAGAAATGTACGGATATGCAAGGAGTAGTACAGTTGAGCTGGACAGACAACCTCTGGCAACTAAAGATGGTGGTATCTTCTGCTGATGCAAAACATTTTAAACATAAGTTAACAGGAATAACTCTGTAAGCTAAGGTGGGCTGAAATTCCACACCCATTTTTGTCTTACCAAAACCCACACTGGCTCTGAGCTCAATGGGAGTTAGTCCTCACCCTAACATTTCCATTACTATTTTAGAAAACCAAAAGTAAAGTTCTGTTATGACAATATTTATAGTAGTGTGTTTATGTTTAAATCATACATCTTTCTTTTGCATCTCCTTCTATGATTAAGCTTTCCCCAGTCCTAACAGAAACAGCTATTAGAGTCATTACATCATGTTTTATTTCCAGTACTAACATTTTAAAATTGTATGCCAGAAATAATTTGGTCTTATTTTGCACTTGGGATTCAGCTGAATTTTCTTTAACCTATGTCCAGCTGAATTCCATCCTGATAATACAGCTTATATTTATCAGATCCCATTAAATAAATGTTGCCTTTTAAAAAGCATGCTGCTACTGTCTAAATAATCTCTTTTCACTTGCTGAAGCTCACGTGTATTTATTTTCCTTCTTCTCTGTGAATTGCTTTCTCAGATTCTACTGTTATTACTTCCCTCATGTGTGAAAAACTCTGTAAAATTGCTGAAACATTTCAGAAACAGAAACACTGAGGAACAAAAGAGTTATGGTTTCTGAAGTGCCAGCTCTATTGCAAAACAGTCATGATCTCTGTTGTGATCTGCTCCATAATTTTGCTACATTAATGGGTGTGCTTTTTTTCCCTTTGTATTTTCTGACTCAAGAATTGTTTGATAAGCAAGTGGAGAAAGAGGAGGAGGGTGCAGACTAGCCATTAAAGGTGTACTTGTACTGCAATGAAATACAGGTTCTTCTCTAAGAAATAGGTCCTGAGCAAAGCAGAAGGGTTATGACCAGGCCAGACACAACGCCCCATGCACATACACTGCATTGTGTTTTAAATGTCTTGTGGGCAGCAGAAACCAGCACTACTGGGAAGTCCAGGAGAACCCTGTGTTTGACATCCTCTGGTGGATATATCAACTCTTTCCTTTGCTTGTTCTTACTGTATTTAAACAATTTATATTAAGTCTTAGCATAATTCAATAGCATCACAATGATGCAATAACGTGAAATGGTCCTTTACCAGCAGGATATGTTTACCTTAATAAACATCGAACTCGTAGAAAATTCAATACAATATAATATTGTAATATAAGAATAATTTATGTGACAATATAACAGTGAAAAATAATACATGATTCTGTATAAAAACCATGTAAGGGCTTGTGCTAAATCTACTGGTTTAAAAATTTATTCCTATAAGATTACATATATATACACACACAGAGGAAGAAAATACAGAGCGATTTCATGAAAACTAAAAGGCCAAAAGAAAAAGTGTGTAAAAGTAAAGCTCTATTGTCATGATTCAGGAAAAAAAGATGAGATGGATTATTGACAGATTCTTTACAGACTCTAGATGATGGAGATACTCGCACAGAACAAGAGCTAAATGGAGAAAGGTGAAATGAGACAGAAGACAGGTTAATTGAACATACATCTGTCAAAATTCTTCTTCAAATGATGAAAAATCTAAAACTAAAGTTCTTAATTCTGTTACAAAAACCACTCTGTTAGGCACACTCTCAGTATTTATAGGACTTGATGAGTTTGCTTTAAATGTAAATTTGTTGCCAAAATAATCCTGAAAGTTAGACGAACTGGAAATAATCCATCTATGGCAAACTAGAGGTTACCACTAAAGTACCTCTAATGCACTTCCTTCCTCCCTCTGTATGCACAATACTTGTTGAAGCACAAAAGGAAAATATCCATTAAATAACTTCAGACTGCACTGCATTATGCAGTGGATCAAACATATTCTTGAAGCAGATTAATTGCCTTTCATAGAGTTACTTCATAGACAATTCTGTTCAGTGTATTTCATATCCACTGTGAATATTGAGCTGGGGAGAGGTGTTTAAGTTTATAATCAGCAAGCTAATGTATATAAGAGAGGTAAATATGCCATTAATTAGGAGCTAAATATTGACACATAGCTTAAATTATATCAAAACATTAAATGTAACTTGCGTAATGTGCTATTAAGTATCCAAATACTGTGTATATGGAATTGTAATTATATGCTTGGATTCAGAACTTATATGACAAGAAAATAATGAAATTATGAAATTATATGACAAGAAAAATAAGATTTTTCCATACACTTGGGACTGACCTGTTTTTACCCCAATAGTAGTCAATGACAAAATAGAGTTCACCAGCACAGTGCTTTGTCCTGGCTGTTACAACTGTTCACAAGGAAACGTTGCATTTCTGCTTACATCTGTGAATATGGCCTTTCCAATAGGACGTGTGTGACTATGCAAAGCTGTCACAGTAAGAAAATCCTCAATTTACTTGTAAGTTTTACAGGACAAAGCAGTGTCACTGAGCCTCATCAACTACAATTTAGCATTTATCTTTTGATTACTTTGTGTCAGGAATGCAATATCAAATTCTTGTACATAAAACCATAGCAAATTCAGTAAGAGTAACTTTCTGTAGTGCATACAGATGTTTCTCAAAATGTAAACATAAGAAACTTCTGAGAAAAGTAGAAAGGCAGATTGCAGTTTTTTCACACAAGATTCAAACCTTCACAAGAAGTGACACTAGAATTTTCAGCACCATAAGGATTTTACAAATGCTAAGAAGCACTGGTAGCAGTGAAAACAGAAGGGACTACGAATTATTAATGCATATTGCATAACATCCTGTTTCACATCATGCTTCCAGAATCCTTCCTGCTTCAGAGACATCGACCCTGACAGAATATATTGATTTCAATCCCTACCTCAGTTTGATAAAATTCATTAAAAGCTGAAAAATTAGCAGGCTGGTTTCCTTAGAACCGAGTTCTAAGGAAATAAGTTCATACTTTTGAATACAAGTGGGAGGAAGAACAGGTTTTAAATGGAAATGCTTTAATGTACAGAAAACCAAATATATGGGTATTTTTTACATGTGGCTTATTTTGTGTGGGATTTTCTGTTGTTGGGGAGCACTGTTTGTTTTTCTTTGTTGTGGGTTTGTGTTTTTTTTCTTTTTTTTTGCTGGGAAACACGAGATTTTTTTAAGGATTTTTTATGGAAGATAAAGAATCTCATGTGCTTTGGTTCTTGTTCAGGTTATATTGTATTCATAGTAGCTATAAAGTGATGCGTTAAGGCATAAATATCTATACATTGTTAATATAACCACATTAATAGCACAAGTTCTACCCATGTAGCTGAAGTAACAACAAACTTTTGTCATTTAAATATGTTTTTATAATGATAACTGTTATACTGGATATAAAAGTAATACTGTTAATATATATATATGTTATTGCCATAGTCACAGATCTATGTAAATCTCTCTCTTGAATTACCTTTTAATAACTACTTTAAAATACTTAATGATTATGCATGTAAAATAAATAAACATTCATGCATATGTGTGAAGATGAAAATAATTAGGATAAATAAAATAACTTACACAACAAGGGTAGATATAAGATTATGGCTGGTCCATTAAAGTCTACAAATATCTGCCCATTGACTTCAATTAGCTTTGAATTAGGCACTTAAACAGCAGGAAGCAAATGGAATATTCTACTTGATTATCCTGGTCAATGAGCAATGAATGAATAAAAATAACCATCCATGGACTCCAGTGGAATCGGCCTCTCTGAACTAAAGAACAGTTTTATACAATATTTTTTACAATAACTTTTAACAATGTTATTCTTACATATTTATCTTTTTTTGTGTGCCCAAGGCATTCTGGGTATCCGGATATCTTCCAGGTGAAGAAGAAGCAACTGCTATGTCTTCAATGAATGTAAGTGCAGTTTCAAGGTTGCAGAAAAGGGTCCACAAGAGCACAATAATATTATTGAAAATTTATTTTAAGAGGATTTTTTTAATGTTTTCATATAATATTTTACTATAAAGACCAAAAGATGTTCTATACGCTCATGAATACAGCCAGCTGCAAGTTCAAATGGAAAAGAAGACGTAGTGACTCCAAGCAAACCCTGCAGGGAGTCACCAGCACCTTCTGCAGTGGTTAGCAGAAGTGGTGGGTGAGTGACCACAGTGCTGCAGATGAGAGGAGACACAAACACAGCCTGATACAAATGATGTATAATGGGCTGAGACAGACACAGTTTGGGTAATAAATGTAGCAAATTACCAAATTTACTAAAAGTAGGTCAATGATTTATTGGGGAATTCAGAGGCCTGCCAAGTCTTGCAGCCCTGCCATGAATCTCCTCCACTCTCTCTCCAGTGCCAGCCACAGCCAAGGCGGTATCTCACAAAGTTTCCCTGACTGGCCACTTTGCTGTTTTCAGGGCCAGTGTTTGATGTCAAGAGGTTAATTCACTCTGATGCCTCCCTCCTGCTGCCTCTAGCATCAGTGGTCACTGCCCCATAACAGCCACCCACAATAAAGCAGGAGCTTTCAGGCTGATGGAGAGGATGTTCTGTACTCTGAGCTTTTTGTTCTATATTTCTTGTCACACTAATTCTTTGCTATTTCTCTGCCTCTTACCCTCTTCTTAAACAGTTTTGTATTTATCCCTAACTTACCATGCAGTTTGGACATCTCTGTGTCTGAAAAATATGACTAATTACTTTGTGCTCATTGCTGTAGGTCTCTAACAGGAGGGAAAACATTAATTACTGCAAGCAGACCATATTTTTTTGGCCTTTCTTTATCCAAAGTTGGTCCAAACCATGAAATTCTTTGTCACGTTTTAGAGAAACATGGTTTTGACACCAGCTGGAAAGAGTGATATTGGTGTACTCTGTTTTCCACAGCTGAATATATCTGAGGGTAACAGAAATAGCAAGAACACCCAAAGAACATTTCAAAGTAAATAAAATAGAAAAGAACTTTGGTTATCATTCACAAAAAAAAACCCACCAAAAAAAAAAACCCAGCGTTTTATCTAATTTTAACAAAAGTGAAGTGTACAGAACAGAGTTGTTATGAGCCGTGATTAACCTGTGTATTAACAGCTGGGATTTGTCAGCTACAGAAGTTGGAGGGTTCTTGCATCTTGCTAATTTAAGCTATGCTGGCCTTAGCAATTATGCAGAATAAGAGAATATGTAGATAAAGAAATGTAGTGTAAGCTCAGAAACACAGGCCATCAGGATGAAGAATAGTGACTGAGAACTGGACCTGAACTAACACCTACAACTGGAGTAAAATATCACAGATGTATTTTACAATAAAAATTTGCATACTGATTAAACCCCATAATTTAGATTGCCTCAGATTTGCTCAGAGTTGTCACACTGATACCTGGCTGCTTCTTAACTGTGTATGGAGGAAAATTACTTGTACTGTCAATAGCTGTTTACCTATATTAAAATAATTAACAATCAGAGTGTACTCCACTGCTTTGCACCCAGGGAGTCTAATTAACTTTCTCCTTTGAATTTGTACATCTAGTAGCAGATAAGTGGAAAGCCTTCCCATGTCCTCCATCATGGGAATGTGTCTTTATTTTGGAAAGGCAAATATCAGTTCAAACAAAGACACACTTTATGTCAGAGATCTGTCATTGTATCTTTCCAGTGCATCATACCATTATGCTGCCTTATTCAACACAAAACATTATTCCACGTGTTACACTGCAATGACAAATTGTGAATCTCCATTAAAAATTTAAAAGACATACAGCTATTTTAACCTGGGGAAGCTGCTGCTGATTCATCTGAGGCCCTTTCCAGCTGAGGTGAAGTGGCAGCTGTATCTCTCAAGCTATTAGAACTTACCAGAGAACCATCCTTCAGTTAAACCTCCACCAGCAGTAGCTGGAAAGTAAAATTGCTTCATAAAAAGATGAAGTCCAGTGCTCTTTTTTTTGCAACTTAATATATTACTAAAATGAAACAGAATTACTTTCCTATTAGCTGCAGATGATTGTCAGAGGTTTAAGTGCCCTGGCCATCATCAGCATCTCAGGCACTATTTTACACTGAAAATAAATCAACATGCTTATGACTTTCTATGGGAGGCTTCCAAAAAATTCTGTAGCAGCTTGTGCTCATCTACTTGAGGGTTTGGAGACGTGAATGTCCCCCTGCATATAGCAGAATCAGGGTTAATAACAAGTATTGAAAGCCAAGAGTAAGAAAATATCATCCTTGGCAATGATCATCTACACTGTTGATACTTCTTTGACAATATATGTGTCTGTAGTAATATAATTTAAAGTAAACTTTATTTTGAATATCCATGGAAACTGGGCAGAACCTGTTAATGATGTCACATGGTGGTGTGAAGTCATCACAATCTTGTAGGCTTGGGTGGGTTGCAAAGAAATTTTGATTTCATTTGCCCCCCAGCATGTTGATTGCACTACCTAGCATCTTTCCCTCACACAGTTACTAACGCTTTTCTGATGACATTGAATTCATACTCATATAGACTTTAATAATGGTGCTTTTGGCTGAGAATATTAATCCACTCTTTATATATTAATCTTAATAATGGCATCATGAATAAAAGAAAGGAAGGAGGAGGTTAGTGAGAGAAAGCTCAAGGAGGATGGTGTATGTGCTCATGATTAGACTGACAGAGTGACATCTACATCTTTTGCTGTTTAGTTTTTAAGAAAGATCCAATTTAACTTTAGGAATGCAGACTCTTCTCATGCTCTTATGTTGGGCATGGAACATAAAACACAGGGACCACAGACAGGTCACAGGATTCATGCAAAGTTGGGAACTGTAGGGCAAGGCAAAAAAAAAGCAGTGGTTAAACCCCAAGGAAACAGGTAGCCTGAAGGGGTTTAATCCACAAGGAATTATGGATTCTCTGACCCAAAACCCAAGAGCATAAGAAATATAGGAAAAGGGAGGGTAAAAATCAAGTCTGAAAACAAAGTAGCCTATAAAATAAAAATAGAAAAGCTTTTATTATATTGACTCGGAAAGCTTATGAGAAATTATGAAAAATGTTACCTTGAGTAATGCCTGAAAACTATATAAATTGTTAAAATTTTTTGATGGGTGACACTAATTACATTGCTGAGAGACCATTTGCTTAATCAGAAATAGAAGAAACAAAGAGAAACAGTGAATTTATGTTACAGCACTGAGACATTCTCATGCTGCTACAAATGGCCTGTTTAAATGGGGTAGTTTGTGGGACATGTAATTCCAGCTGACATGAGGAATTGCTGAAAAGCAAGAGGAAACCTGTCTGTGTGCTGCTTATTAGAGTAACAGCTTGTGACTGCACTCAGAAAAAATTCTTCTGAAGACCCAGTCTCCTTCTGTTACAAAGAGCATAAAATGGATTTTTGACTATGACAGGGAGTGTTATAGGTAGTTAGAAATAATGGTAAGCAAATATTTATCCACTGTAGCAACAAATTTAAGTGTAAAGAATCCGAGTATTAAATAATACCTAATGCAAGTGAAGTATGGTAAATATTTTTTCAAACATGCTTTTTAAAAGTATGTAAAAATAAAATTAAAAAAAAAACAAGATAATTCCAAGTTGCTTTATAAAGCCTGTTCTTTAAAATGATAGAAATCCTGTATTTTAACTTGCTCTCATGGGATGATAAAGATCCTCTTCTGGGCTGTGCCAGCGCTGAACTGAGCAAATACTCCATTACTCCATTAGCAAAATGACAAGCCAAACTAATAATCAACTTTGGCAGAATACCAGCCTGGCTACATAAATTTGGTTGTCCTGGTACAATGGTGTCCTGGGTTCAGCAGTAGCAGTCATTTTTCTCCTTCTTAGTACCTGGTGCAGTGCTGTGTTTTTGACTTTCAGCCTGGGAACAGTGTTGATAACACCGATGTTTTTAGTTGTTGCTAAGTAATGTTTAGTCCGACTAAGGACTTCCTGATTCTCATGCTCTGCCAGGGAGAAGGGGAAGCCAGGAGAAGCAGAGACAGGACACCTGACCCAAACATGCTCAGCGTGTAGAACTGGGGGCAGTTACCCAGAAGGGCTACATCACTACTTGGTTGGGCTGGGTATCAGTTGGCGGGTGGTGAGCGGTTGTATACTCTTCCTTTGTTGTTTCCCTTATCATTATTATTATTGGTGGCAGTAGTAGTGGTTTGTGTTATACCTTAGTTACTGGACTGTTCTTATCTCAATCCATGGGAGTTACATTCTTTCGATTATCTTCCCCATCTCTCCTGGAACAGGGTGTGTGTGCATGTGAAGAAACAGGAGAGTGAGCAAGCAGGCTGTGTGGCAGCTGGGCTTAAACCACAACAAATGGCCAACTCCTGTGAGAACATACCATACATCTATATACAACACATAAACATTCCCAGAGACATAGAACATGATGTACCATTGTTTAAAAGATTAGTGAATGTGTAACGTCCTTCAGTGTCTACAACTTATATCTGTAGGTGGATATCTGTTTTTTACACCCTTTTATAGAAATGAAACACAATATTATGAATTTATAGACCTCTTTCCTATATTTGTCCATATTTACATACAGTTTATGAATAAGATGTATTAACTATTTAGCTATACATATACATTTGAAAACTTTCAGAAATATTCAAAAGTTACTATTATTTAGAAATATGGAAGAGAAAACATGAGTTTTGCCTCAGAGGTCAGGAAACCTGAGTTTGTGAATTGAAATCGATGCCCTGGCACTTAACAAGCTGGTTGGTACAACCCTCCCTGGGATCAGCTGTGGGATCACGTGTGTTCATCATTGGAGAGGTTATAAAAGTGGTTTTGGGAGGCTGGTTAGGAGATGTTGTGGAGCTGATCAAGCAAGTACCCTATAGTTAAGCCAAAGGATGAAGGTAAGAAAATATTGCTAATGAGAACTAGAGTACAGCTCAGATGGAGCGGTTAGAGCATCCTCTGTTCTGAGGGATTATAACAGAATGTTTAGAGAAAGAAAATTTCATGCTGAGTGACAGGGCTACAAGAGAAGGCACAGATTCTCTTAATACCCTGAAAAGTTACTACTAAATGAAAGCATAGCTCGCTTCTTTTTTCAAAGCCTATATTTCATATCTTCTCATCTATATTACAAAGTATGCTTCAAATTTCTACTTTCTTTCTCTGTAGCAGTTGTTTATAGTCTGCATGCCTGAGCTGATCCTTCTACTTTATGATGCTGCTAACTTCCAGAAAAATAAAAACCAGAAACTGACAAGTTCTTAATAACAATGATCTTGACCTTATGAGATATAGAGTTTTTAAGATAAAACCAGCTGTATTATTTGGCTGAGTTATAAGTAGACAGAGTTACAAGTAGGTTCAGACTTTAACCAGCACTTTGAAAATTTACTGAAACAAATAACCTGAATTAGCACAGAGCTAACTCACTTCCTGAAAACAGGTGAAATTTAAGCAGCAAATAACATTAGACCCTGTTGTGTTGGAAGAAGCACAACCATGAGACACAGCAGGCTTGAATTTAAACCTGTGCAATTCATAACTTGTCTACTAGTGGGAATAAATATCAGTTTGTTGAATTTCTAGCCTGGTATTAAACTAGAGGACTTTTGCCCAAAACAAGGGACTTAATATAAGAGAGCCAGAGAGATCATCCACATGGGAAGAAAACACAAAATTATACCCTTCTGATATAAGCTATCTACAGCACACTCTGAATGGGTGGTAGAAACCTGAGAAAGAGTGGCTCAGAGAAACCTAACTTACAGTACAAAATGGTTTTAAATAATACTAATATTACCCCAAAGTCCCTGTTTACAATCAGAGTAGTGAACAGAGAGAACTTCTTTTATCTTTTGTCTAGAGCATTAGCCTCAACTGCATCTCAATATGGTATTTTCTAGGTGTAGTAAGTCATTCTGACAGTGTCCAGAGAAGGCAGATTTTTGAGATGAAAAAAAAAACAAAAAAGAAAATGAGGGCAAAAAAACTAGACATAATCATAGAATCATAGAATAGTTAGGGTTGGAAGGATCTTAAGATCATCTAGTTCCAACCCCCCTGCCATGGGCATGGACACCTCACACTAAACCATATCACCAAAGGCTTCATTCAACCTGGCCTTGAACACCGTCAGAGATGGAGCATTCACAACTTCCCTGGGCAACCCATTCCAGTACCTCACCACCCTAACAGGAAAGAATTTCTTCCTTATATCTAATCTAAACTTCCCCTGTTTAAGTTTCAACCCGTTACTCCCTTGTCCTATCACTACAGTCCCTAATGAACAGCCCCTCACCAGCACCCCTGTAGGCCCCCTTCAGATACTGGAAGGCTGCTATGAGGTCTCCACACAGCCTTTTCTTCTCCAGGCTGAACAGCCCCAACTTTCTTGGCTTGTCTTCATATGGGAGGTGCTCCAGTCCCCTGATCATCCTCGTGGCCCTCCTCTGGACTTGTTCTAACAGTTCCATGTCCTTTTTATGTTGAGGACACCAGAACTGCACACAATACTCCAAGTGAGGTCTGATGAGAGCAGAGTAGAGGGGCAGGATCACCTCCTTCAACCTGCTGGTCACACTCCTTTTGATGCAGCCCAGAATACAGTTGGCTTTCTGGGCTGTAAGTGCACACTGCTGTCTCCTGTTCATAGCTTCTTCTGCTTTCCTTCTTTGTATACAAGTCCACAGAAGAAGTTGAAATCCAGATTTCTGGTATTGGCCATGTACCACCATTGCCCTGTGATGTACCACATCCCCCCCCCCCCCCCCCCCCCCCCCCAAAGAAATAAAAGAAATTTCATTGTGCAAATGGGTCTATATGGGGTGGGTTTTATTTTTTCCTTCAGCTATTGAAATATACTTTAATTTTTCTTATCAACAAGGCCTTTCCTGACAGCAAGAGAAATAGAAGAATCTTAGAAAAACACTTGGAGAGTTGCTTGCTGATTCATGTGACAATTGGTGTCTGAAATGGAGCTAATTAATATTCTCATTATGATTATCACTTTCAACATTTCCTTTTATTTTCTCAGGCTCTTTCCTTAGCTGTCTGTCTCTGAGTTAAGAAAATTATTATGAGTGTATCAGCACAGATACGTTTCAGGGGAAGAATGGCAAGAATTAATTCTGGTCTATCTGAGGAAAGTACAATTAGGAAGCCTTCATGATGAGACTAAATCTCCAGATTATTGAATCAGATACTCTCAATTCAGACTGTTCTGAAAATCTAATACTCCATTCACTTACTGAAATGTAATTAGAAATAATCACCATTGTAAGGGAGAAGTGGGGGAAGCTACCTGTAAATGGTCTGAGACAAAGCAATAATTTCATAATCATAGAAACTTGTTTTCAAAGGTAAAGGTAAAACCTTTTCTGCCTTTTGAAATATTACTTTTATCGGCACAGTGCAATAACTTGGATACCTTATTTTAAAATAGATATTTTTCAGAAGTTTTTTTTGACCCCTTATTTTTCTCACTTATTTTCTCTGCTGTTTGAATCTGTAAGCAACACACTGGGAGATCTGAAAGAGTAATTATAATAGATGATACTGCCTGATTTTGTTTCACTGGAAACTCATTTGGGTAGCATTATCCAAGCCTTGACACACTGATGGCTTGTTATGTATTTTGTAAAGAATTGAGGGGAAGGGAAAAAAAAACAACTTCAGTTTCAATTAATGCTTTCCACAAATACAAACGAATGTTACTCTGACTTCCAACTTCTCTTTGATTCTACAGAATGGAATGAATTTTGAGTTCCCTGTCCTCTAGAGATCGTGACTGTAACTAATGAATACAGAGCATTGAAACATGTCAAAATCCAAAATTTGGGAAGAGAGGGCAGAACAAACATGTCTGTATAAAGTTTGCTTTTATCCCCCAGCCTGAAGTTCTAGTGTTTGGATTACTTTAGTTGAACAAGAGGTTGCCCCTGAGATTATGTAATCAAGTTACTTCTTAAATAATGGAAGTAAAGACTTCTTGAGGATGCTAGATTGCATGATAGAGTCTTCTATCATTTTGTAAAAATTGTTGCTGGGTTGTAGTTCAAAGAAGAAAATATATAAACCTGGTACTCAGCCAAAAGGTGTAGAAGAAAGCTTTGTTGCCAAAAGCTTTCCTTTTCATTTTTCTTCTCTGTGTTGTTTTTTTGGGTTTTTTTGTTAGTTGGTTTTGATTTTTTTGTTTTGTTTGCTTGTTTTTGTTTTTGTTGGTTTTTAGTGAAATATTTGCATGAAGGAATTATTTTTGTCACCTATATAGATTAAATCTAGCACTAATTTTAGCCTAATTATAACAGTAATCTTGCCAATCATTTATAAGAAAGTAAAATTGTTAAAAGAGATTAATTATATAAATGTATTAACTGTAAGACTGGCAAGAAATAGGGGCAGAGGGAAAGGCTCGACAAGCTCATATAGCCAGTTATGTCCAGATGCAAATCTCACACTTTATCTAGGGTTAAATGCTGTTTAAGGCAAATGTATCATTCAAACTGAATTTCTCTAGGGTATGGTTACATTGTTAAGAATCTCACTAACTAGCTGGGCTTGCTTGTGCTGCTAAGACTGCTCCTGGCTGGATTAACCATCATCTGGGTCTGCTACTGTGGTGGGAAAACTGACAGGATGCTCAGTGGTAAGCAAATAATGAATGGAAAATACAAGGGCTACATGCACAACAAATCTAATTCTCAGGGAACAGAATAGAAAGAATAGAACAAACCAACAAATCGTCAACAACAAAAACCCAGAGCAAAGCAAGCAAAAGAAAAAACCCATCACAAAAAGAACCAAACCCAAAAAAACAACCAAGCAAAAAACTCACAAATTCTGAGATGCTTCAGAACAGAATAATAATGATTTTTTTTTTTTTCTGTACAATTGAGTTGTAGCCCACACTGAACATGTCTTTCATTCTTTAAATTTACAGACAATGCGCACTGGTCTGAGGAGTAGACCAGTTTCGTAGTAAAAGGAATTCCTTATGTTTGTTTTGGGTTTTGGTATTATTTCATTAAATATACTCAAAGAAGTTTTAAATTTCATTCTGGGCCTACATCAGGGAAAACACCCTCTATTTTTCTTTACCCCACATGTCACCTCCTATACTGTTTCTTTTTACCTCTTCCTATGTATAAACCTTACTTGAGTATACGTCTGTTTTTATCAGACTGGTCTATAGCTGAGCTCTCTGAGTAGAATATTATATTAGCTTTAAATAACTCAAGTACTGGAAATACCAATTTTCTCACTATTGCTTATAGTAGCTGGTAGTACCTTTGGGTAGTAACAGGTGAATATTGTAAGAGATGTGATGACTATTAAAAAAAAATATATATTTGTCTTTGTGGGTTGCCTTTCTCCCTGCTATTTGTAGGATTGAGCTGTCCTCTGAGAAATGCTTGCAATAAGACCAAATTTGTCCTGAAAGCTTGGTTCTATTGAGTGTTTGTGGAACTTTCACAGTTTAATCTAGCTAAAGAACTCACAAACCCCAGAAAGGTTTAATCCAAAATGGTATTAAGCTCATGAAAATGGAACAAAATGTGTTTTTACACTGGTAGTACATAATTTACCACAACAAGGCAGCAGATTCTAAGATCTCCCAGCCATGCAATTACACAAGTGGAAAAAATCTTCTCCATTCTTCATATCTCAGCACATGCACCTATATAACCACAGAAAAAGTAAAATGGAATTCAAATACTGTAACCAGCCAATAAATTTTACATTAACGTTGTGGGAACTATGACTGAGGCCTCAGTGAACCAGAAAGAAAAAGCTTTAGTGTTTTCCATTTCCTAACACACTTGTCTTCAAACCCTCTCAGAGTGTTTAAAAGCCCTTGTGACAACATCAAGAACTGCTTCTGCTTTAGAGAATCATATTAGTCCAATAGAGGAAGAGAATTGGCATGAATGTAATTATGTGATTAATCACAGCTGACCAGCAAAGATCACATGCAGATCCAGGGTGCTGAATAATATGATGATCAATAAGCAAAACACATTGGAGGAACCAAGTACCCCATAGGCCCAAATCACACATTTGAAGGACTCAAGATCTTCTTATGAATATTTAATGAACTGAAGATGAACCTAAGTTTGACAATTATGATTTTTCCATTTCTGATAATAAAGCATTTCCATTTTAGGTTTTTATCCCTGAACTGTAATAAAGTATTTCTGTATTAATTTTTTGGGGGGGAATTAATTTATAATGTATGAAGAAGTGAAAAAATAACTTGCCTTTGAGTTTGAAAAATACATTCTGATTGTTGTTTTTTTTTTTTTTTGGTACATAATTCCTCAAAATCAGCTATCTATGTCAGCGCATCCATGTGTGAAAATCAAATCTCATTGTCACATTGTTGTAAATACCAGATTACAGCTTTAGTGAAAAGAAACAACCTAGACTGCAATGTTTAATATACCTTTTAAATATACCTGGTTTCTGTATTTTCTTCTGCTCTGCTTGGAGTTCATAGAACAGATTTCCCTCCACTCCTACTTACTGCAACTTGTTATACTAAGTACTTCAGCCCTTTTTGACATTGACAGTTTACCGATATTTGAATTCTGGTGTGATAGATCTCTGCTGAAAATAAGTTTGCTTAGAAATTGATAATGAGTTAATGATGTAACAGTTTTTATACATAAATTAATTTTCAGAAATTTTTGTTTCCTGAGCCTGATGGGATCTGGAATACTCTAGATATAATGAGCCATTGATGGTGGTACTCAATTGTCCTGTCACTCAGGGCTGCATCCTAATTATTTTTCTACTTTTCATAACTTCCTCTTGAGCAGGGAAAGCCTTTCCATGTGTCCTTGTTCCATAATATTCTCCCCAAGCCAAGGCTCCTTCTGTTGCTTTTATTCTGGAGACAGTTTTCTTTCTCCCCATCCCCCACTCCAAACCCCAAAGGTGAATGCTATGTATAACAGGAGAAGAAAGTTGATAGTTGGGTAAAGCTGTCTTAAGAGGTGTGTGCTTCCAGCAACAGACTTTTTCACTCTGCCACAGAAATTATTACAGAGCAATGACTTGTGTAAAGAAAGAAATACCTTCGATGATGCTGCTTATGAGTGTCTTAAAACAAAAGCTATACACTTGAGGGCAATGAGCAGTTGTTTTCATCTCAATTTTGTTTTATGCTGTTCTTTGATCTAACATGAAAATCATTACAATTTATGAGATATGGCAGCAGACAAGACCCTGGGGAGTTCTTTGTTATGTAACACTACATCCAATTTGGTATTTTGTGACTCTCTTCCTCAAATAGCTTTCTGAAAGATCAAGTTAGTCAAAGCTACCATGGTTTTTTTAGCTTCACTAAAATCTACCATATTACATGCTCAGTGAATTTCCACAGCTTTTGTTTGCCTCGCTGACAGCACCTGTCACTTGTCTTTTTGTGTTGTGAAAGCTGCTGGTGGCAGCATAACCAAAGATGCTGAGTAAAAATATATGTCCCATAGCAGTGGCCCACAAAAAGAAGGCTATTTATGTATTAGCATAGACTGCATGTGTCATAACCGATAGTTTTGTAATTGTGGGTTTGTTTTGTTTTGTTTTTTTCTTGCATGCATAAATCCTGACCAACAATCAGGTTATCTAGGTGAGTTTGCAAAAAAAAAATGCTTTTAAAGTAGAAAATGGAACTAAAACTCTAGCCTCTTGGATTTTTACAGAAAGGAAGTAAAAATATTGATTTCATCTTCTGAGTATTGTAACCAAGAGTCAACCACCATTTTCAGTGTTCAAGGGCTTATTACTTAGATCTAAGTTCTCAATAGTTATAAAAGTGCCAAGATTAAAAGCCTTTTTTTCTTTCTTTTTTTTTTTTTTGTTTTACAGCAAAAAAACATCACAACTCCTATTGTCCTGGTTTTGGCTGGGATAGAGTTAGGTACATGTGCTACTTGTGTTTTAATCTAGAAAAACATTTTTTTTTTACTTTCTACCCCATAACTAAAACCAAGTAGCATTATTTTTTACTTTCAAATGAAAAAGCTTGATATTTTATCCCTAAACTTTTACTTTACTGTACAGTTTGCCTTTATAGAAAGAAACAGTCACTGAATAAAAACATCTCTGGATGATAAGGCTTCTGTTTCATTCACTCTCTCTTCAGCCATGGCAAAGTTGTTGGTACAGCGCTCACAGCATGCATTCTGCAAACGATGGGACTGGCAGACTGGTTCTCTCCAGCCCTTCTGTCCAGGCAGCTATGCAGAGTAACAAAGCAGAGGTAACTTTTGCCCTTTGCCCACCCTAAAGCAGGAAATGGCTCATTCCTTCACGTAATAACATTACCTTCAAGATTTCCTAAAGGGTTATACTCTCTAGCTGTACAAGTAGAAAATTTTGTAATAGAAAGTACAGCTGAGGAGGGTCTGCAGGCTGGTACAGAGCAAGCCTTGCACACTGGGAGTGAATTACTGGAGGAGGACTGGAAATTTTGACAAAGTATGAAGTCAGGCCTTACCTATTGGTTACGTTTACAACAAATACATGCCTTTTGAGGGAAAATATTCAGTGAAACAATGGAAATCCTGTAACTAATGACTTGTCACATTCTGAGTGGTCGTGAGCAGGAAATGCTGAAAAAGTGTGTTATTTTCAGTAGTAACACTATTAAGTCACCTGTCATACATGGATTGTATTGTGCAGTACTTTAGATTGCTTTTAGCCAAAAGTGAGTAATACACTTTTAAGAAATGAATCTTCTATAATATAATAGCTTTGTATACTACAATCAAGATATACAGAAAACTGCATGGTCTTTTGTGAACAGCAACCTCTATTAATTGTCATGTGTTCTGAGGCTATGAATATTTTGATTTGTGGGTTTTTTCCACTCAGTTGTCATCAGATCTTTGGACAGGGATATTCTTTGTGTTTTTATAACCAAAGTAGATTTTATAACCAAATTTTGCTAGCAGATTTATTCCTCCAATTCGAAGGATTATTTTTATACTTATGGCTGGCCAGATGCAATTATGAGATGCACATGCTAAACCTCTGCAGAATTCACTGGGACTAGTTTCCACTTCTGTGGCTTTCATAAATCCCCCAATCAAATTCTATAACAGAGAAATATGTTTGTTGTGTTCTCCTTCGGGACTTAAAATGTATTACAGGGTATTTTTTAATAGCATATTACAAGCTTTTTTTTTTTTTTATTAGAAGGCGTGAAAGGAGGACAGTCCTGAACCTCGGGACTTTAGAAGCTGCTACCTCTTAGTAAAAGCAACATCATATGCTTTGAGTCAATAAACTACCATGTGCATTTTAAATACAATCTAGATTTCCTTCCACTGAGGTACTATATCTTTTATTTATGGGCTTATTTTCTTGGCTGTTTTAGGGGAAAAAGGAAAAGTATTCAGGGGATTCCTACACTGCCATTTGGGGAACCTAGTACTTCAGGGATGAAAAGCACAATAATCTTGATGGGATACAAAGTAGTATTATCCAGTCAGTTCCAACACGTTTTTATCCATGGGAGAACAAATAACAGGAAATTAATAATTTGCATTATTTTTTTCCTACAGATTTTGAGAGGCATAAAAATTGCTTTTAAAGCTTGTGCCATCAAAGTCTATCCTAGCGTGGGGGGGGGGAGGGGGAAAGTCTGCACATTTCAATGACATACTCAGAGATGTTAATTTTTGCTGTGTTATGAAGCAGTTAGAATTTGTGAATCTTTTGCAACATTCATCAGGGACCATAGAATATTTCTAGGAAAAAAAAAAAGGAAGGAAAAGTAGGTTAGACTTGAAAGTTGTGCGATATTCACAAAGGCTCTGAAAGATGCAAGCACCTGCATATTTCTAAGCTGGCAGGAGATACAAGTTTTTGTCAAACTTAATGGAACTAACTGGAAAATAGGTTACACTAAATCTGAGTAAAAATATGGTTAAGAATACAAACATTTTAATATTAATCAGTGTCTCATTAAAAAAAAAACAACAAAACACAAACCCCAAAAAAATAACCCAGTACGCCCCACCAAATCCAATATCATTTATTTATAATCTCCTTAGACTTTTAGTTTTCTTAGTGTTAGTTTTTAATTATTATATTTGCTATAAAAAATATGCACATACCCATCTCCTCGGTAGGATAAGTTATGTTTTTAAGGACCATTTCCAGGTTGTTGGTGGTGGTGGTTTGGTTTTTTTTTCCCCTAGGATAGAGAAAGAAGCAAAGAAAAAAAGTAAAAAAGCAACACCCAAACTATTTAAAAAGAAAAATCTGAAACACAGTTCCACTCCAGTCTTTTTGAGCTGTACTGTTCTTAGTTCATGGCAAATACTTTCAAAGATAAACAGCAGAACTGCAGAACTGGTTAGAATTATCACAAAAACTTAAAGTTAGCTTGATTCTTCTTCTGTCATAGCAAAAGTTTTATCAGTAGTGATGTTGGGGAAAATAATCATAGGAGGCTTGAGAGATTTTGAAAAATGCAACCAATGGCACGAATGAACGCATTATTTTCTTTGCCAAATTGAAGCAATTTACCTCATTTCATATATAGGAATATTTAATTTTAAAAGAAAATCATATGACAACTTTTTTAATGTCATTGGCTTAGCAGTTGAATCAAGACAATGTTGGGAGAAAAACAAAGAGAAAGAAATGTAATGTTCATTAAAAAAAAAAGTTCCTTGCAATCCCTACACTTGTTCTCTTAATTTTGGAGGTAGGAGCTCTCTATAGAGAAGGGTTAAATATGAATAAGAATAGAAAACTATGGTAAGTTAATATAAAATAATTGACAGTTCTACTTGGAAAAATGTGAGTGTAATTAAGCATTTCTATTTATAATCTGGAATACTATTGGAGGACCTCACTCATATATGCATACTGGAGGTAGTTTACTCCTTCCCCTAAAAGTGAATGTGCTCTCATATCCTCTCTGCTGAGGTGCTTGTGTTTTTCAATAACTACTTCTTAGGAGTGAGAAGAAATGCAAATTTGCCCTGACACACTTCTTATGTCTTCAGAAGAGTGAATAATTGATGAAAGACTTATTCCCAGCTCACAATGGGAATAAAAATGTTTGAAGGAACAATTAAGGAAGAAATTCCTAGGTTTAAAACACTGGTTGTGTAAAAGACAGAAAGACAAATAGATTGATACAAGCTATCTGAATACTGCTGTAAAGGACAGGGTAGCCTGCAGAAAATGGGAACTCACAGTCCATGCTGAAAAGCAGTCTCATGCAAAGCATGAAACAGATGTGAACATGAAGTTAGTGGCAGTAATGTGCTGCAAAGACATCTTTTGTATGAGGAGGAATTACCTGATCATCCTTTGCAGCTTGGTTACAAGTATTTCTTTGAATGACTAAGCACTCTCTTAAATTACAGACTACTTATTTAATCAAGTAATGCTCAAGTCAAAATGAACCTTAGAATAGATCTTGGGACCCTATGATTGTCCTCTTGCTGATGCTTAATATCAGTGCTTTATTCCAGGTTCATTTTATTCTTTCTTTCTGTTACAGTGCTGAATATAAATCAGTCCTAGCAAAGCCAGTGTGATTTATATACAAGGGATTATAGAAACAAGTCTGAAAAACAGAAGCTACAATTTCATCCCTACAACTGCCAGTATGAGTACCATGGCTGAAGGAAAGGGGCACCCAGACTGCTAGGGGTGTCTGAGAGTCCATGATAGTAGTTTCTTTCAAAGCAGAATAAAAAGGGCAAATTACATCCCCCCAAAATAAGAGACTAGTTATTTAAAGTATTTGGTGCAAGCTTCTACCTATTGCTCAATAATGCTAAGTGGCTACACCTAGTGGCAAATACTCTTCATGATAAAGTAATCTTTTCTAGGTATCAGTCATCAATAAGACTATTTTAAATGTGTCACCTTACACCATATGCTCCCTTAAGAAAAAAAAAATCTTTAAAACATAATGCATAAAACCAAGACTTCACTCTTTAATCTGGCAGTTTGTAAAACATGGCATTTGTGAAAATCTGGCACAACAATTGTCAGAGCATCTCTATCAATACAAGAATGGAAAACAAACTCCCTGGCAGCAGCATGCACAGTTGTGAGTGCCCACTCCCTCCCACTTCTTCCTACCATGTAGTAATTTTTTAGTCTGAACTGTTTGTGTGGTTAGCAGTGGGAATGTGAGATTAAAATTGTCTTAAAAAAGACCTTTACATTCAATTAATGCTTCTGCAAAATAATTCTTTCCAAACCTACCAATTGCTTAAAAAAAACCAAAACACCAAAATCCCCAAAACCAACAATGCAAAACCAAGCAAAAACCCCCAACAAACAAAAAACAAAACACAAACCACTCCCCAAAACCAACACACACCCAAACAAACAACAAAAAAACAAACATCAACCTGCCATCTGGAAATAGCATTCAATAACATGGTACGTAGATGTGGGTGGAAAAGCTAATATCGGTTAAAGCATCTCTTCCATGCTGCTTGTTGTCTCCCTGGTTGATGCTGGAATAGCATGCAGGACTTGCAACTCATTTTTTATATTGTGGACAGCTTTCCATGAAACATAACATGTGTTTCGGGTAGCTGGCTGATACATTATTTTTTATTTGGGTTTTGTTTGCTTATTTAACAACACTGTTTAGGAAGCTTGGACCCACCTGCCAAATGGAGGTGCAGAAGACAAGTTCTAGCAGCTGAATCCTCCTTGTCCTGCTAATCTGAGATGGAGCATTTCCTGCAGGGACAGACTCAAGTCATAGAGCACAGTAATTTCATCCACGTATTTCAGCCAGTGCCATCTAATTGTAGTGCTGTGTATGAATGACAAAGCAATGAAATGTCTAGAAGCATAATTGTTTCTGCATGATAAATTATTAAGCCTTGATCTTTCTACAGAGTAACTCCAAGAAGGATAAACTCCTGAGGCAGGTCCACTCAGCTTCAGTCTGTGGTCATCCATGATGGAAAGCAGAATGAAGCAAGGGGATACTATAGGATACTATAGGCTTTTCTTTACAAGCAAAAATCTAGTAACAAAAAATCACTGGCAGAAATTGGAAATACTTACCTGGTAGACTATAGTGTGACCTTTGATGTCAGTTTTATGCCCTAAAAATTATTCTACTTCTTGTTCAACTTCATTTTTCCCAGCTCTATTTCATCTGAGGCTTCTGCCTGTGTCTTTCATGATCATATCTTTTAAGAGGCACCAGGAACTTCTTAAATGTTCATGAGGAAATAAAGCTGCCCAACTGTAGACTTTGGCTGGATTGATTCTTCTCCTGGGCTTGGCCCACAATTTCTGTCAGTCTTTGGCTACACTGTCACCTGCAAGCCTCTACATCCTGCTTTTAATTTGAAAATCAGTGTTAAAAAACAAGAGATGGTCTGTACGACGGCTACCTGTTGTAATCCCTGCTAGGCAGAAGAACCAGAGCTTTGGTCCTTTTCCCTGTATAGCCATCAAATTACAGAGAAAGCAGTCAGGGTCTTGGTCTGCATCTGAGCTGCAGGATCTTATGTAGGAGCAGCAGGCTGAAGAACCATGTAGAAAAGCAGCAACTGCCTTTGAGAGTCAGAACAGCAAGGGACAGTAGAGCAACCTGACCAAAGGGATCTGCAAATGGCACTGATTGCTCAAGCAAGAGCAGTGCTTTGATTGCTTTCAAATCGCAAAGGGGCCTCCTCACAGCTGGACCCTGCAGAGTTTGAAGTCACTTGGCCCTGGTTTTGAGTGTTTTCTCTGTGATGTGAGTGTCTGGGGACAAACAATAAATGACTTATGAAGGTACAACTTGCACATTAATCTCCTTTTATCATTCTTGCAAACTGTGGTCAGTTTGCTTCAGAGGATCTCAACTACCGCATGAAAAGGTTTTTCTTCAGCTTTACAGTTTACCCATTTGCAGAGTGGCTTCACCTGGGCTTCTAAGAATATCATTACTCTGTTGCAGGTCTTTAAAAGAGAGAATAAATTAGAAGAAACACAACTGAAATAAGATTAGGTTGCTTATGGTTGCACAAACTGTTTATATGCATCCTAATGCTAATTAGAATATTTTTAATGTCATTTATTTGCATATCTTTTGGTGTATTATACAGCTTGCAAATTCTTAGCAGGCATTTGGAAACTATTATACGTTATTACTTCCTTAAAATCATAACACTTAAATCAGGTCACCCAGCTGTTTAGCATCTGATAACAAGATTAGAAGGGATTGATTGTACTCTCTATAAGACTGCAAATACCTATTAATCTAGGAGACTTTGGAAGTTAATCAAAATTATATTTTTCTTGTGAGAATGATATGCATAGTTGAAAATACTTTCATAATTTACAATGGGTATTTTAGGCTCTAAGGTGCATTATTCTTTTGAATACTAATCTTTTTAGCTTGTACTGTAATTACTGTAACTTTGCACAGTATATAGTTAATTCTCCAAGTTTTTCCTGTTTAGTATGTTGGAACTGTCCAGGTTTTCATTAATTCTATCAATCAAACAAAGCTCTCCTCCACCTCTAAGTAGTAATTATAATTATTTTTATGACCATATACATGCTAATGAAATAACTATTTCATGACATTTTTAATTTTCAAAGTGCTTATGGACTCAGCACTGACATTGTTCCAGAATGACTAGTGCAAAATAAAAAACATAAGTTCCGGTGAATTGGAAAAAAAAAAAAAGCAGGAAATATTGTCAAAAAAATCAAAGCCACCTTATTTTGGTAGTTTGTTTAGCTTCAAATTCTCCTTTGTGTAATTATAGACTTCAGTGTTTTGCTTTCAAGGTAGCTTAAATCTTCTTTTTTACAAGATTTTGACAAATATTCTAAAATCTCTGCTTCCCTACATCTTTTCTCTCCTTATTTGCTTGTTTGTTTCTTATATTTATTAGTACACTCAGACTCCCATCACCTGCTTTCACTGTGAGAAAACAAGTGAGGAAGCTCTGAAAATGGCAAAACTCTTTAACATAAATAGAAACAATATATGTTCAGCATTGCAACTGATTTTCTAAGGTGCCTTAAGCCATTTCAATGGCCAAAGCAGAAATTGCCTAAGTTAGAAGCAGAATGGAAATCAAGAAAACATGTTTTGGATGCCTTTGAAAACAAAATGAGTAGGAGGAAAGATTCCAAATTTTTGATTCAGCTATAAAATTCTGCCTTGTTCCATTTCTGGAAATTTCAGGTATAGACATATATTAAAATAATGTTTCTTGATATTTTGGAATCTTAACTGACCATCTGGTAGTATGGGAGCCATTTATTGTGGTGTTGTACAAGGGGATTTTTTGAGGAACTGGGCTTTGGGAGAACTGGAGAGAGGTAGAGGTATTCAAGGAAAACATGCCATGATACTTGCAAACCTGTAGCCAGACAGAACTGCCTAAGCAGAAATTAATGAATAGGATGAACCTTTTATCACTTTTTAATTTATGTCCCCAGTAGATTGACTCTGAATCACCTTGGAAAGTGTCTCAAAACTCAGTGTCCCTCCTCTTGATCACACCATGTGATGGCAATGGACCTGGTGACCTGAGCCAGTCCTTTGACTCAGGTTAGATACAAAATCCTCAGGTCTTTTTCTTTTTCCACCTAGACCTGACTTCCCGTTTTCTGCTCTGAATTCCTGCAATCTTCTTGAAATGCATTAGTGTCTAAGGCAGCAGGGAAATTTCTGGCATGAGCCCAAGGAAACTTCAGAGAGTACAGAGATTTGACAAATATTTACTTTATAATGACAAAAATCTTTAGGTCCTTTCCAATCCTAACTATTCTATGATTCTATGATTAAACAAGGTGGAATATTAAAGAATTGAAATGCACCACTATTGGCATAAGCAGTTTTAAAGCAAAGAATATTGCAGAAGTGAATATGTCATTTCTCTTCTACTCATTAGCAATTCCTTTCTTAGCATATGTGCTCGTTGGCACTTTCCTGTCAACGTGGTGTTAACAACAAATGCATTCCATTCAACCATTTCTGGAGCACTGTAGTTCTTGTTCCACATGTCTTGGAGCTGGTGACTGCCAGGCCAAAGGAGATATGGTGTCTGCCTTAAGGGATGAAGCATCTTTATCCCTCTAGCAGATTCAGGTTGGATGTACTTGCTTGCTTTGCTCATGTGTGATACGAGATTTAAGTGAGCTGTTTTTGTTGTCACCTCAAACACAAAAAATATCAAGAACCTTGCTTTTCTCCTGAGGGTAACAGGCAGAAGTGCTGAAGGTTGGTGCACATCTTGGTTGTTTATGTCTTTCCTTTCTGCTTAAATTCTTTTCTACTTTCCTCCCTATGCACAATGTAACTGAAAGACATTGAGCTTTTTCTATGTGCAGCTTCTTGGGCCAATGAAAAGTGTCTGGAAAAGCTACTCACTTGCCTGAAAAGTGAAATGGGTTACATAGAACTGTATCCTGAACTTGGATTCTTTTTTTTTTTTGTCAGTAGTTATTTCTATCTGACTGAAATTCCAGTGGTGACAGTTATTTTAGAAGACCTAATGTCTGTGCCTACAGATACCATTATACCATATCCTAAATCCTTCACTGAGGTATTTGGTATACATTGCTTCAGTCAAATTCTGAAAAAAAGTAAAATAAATAAAAATTGATCAGTGAAAATTTATGGATTCCATGAACCAGAACTTATGGTTTTTAATTTAACCATGTTTAAGTATTGAGGCAATAATGAGACATATTTAATCTTTGTGATTTTTATGTACTTTCTAAGTTTTCTCAAATTCTCTCAAAAATGATTGAGAAATTTAGTTGTAAAGCAATTGGTTATGAAGCAAATGTTAAAGAAGTAGCAGATATAATTATATATATGTATTTTAAGTACAGGGCTTTGGGAAGCATTGTAGAAATTCAAACTAGACTGTAGAAGAGTGTCAAGGGCTGATGTCTTAAACAAATGCCTCTCCTCTCCTTTCCTGCCCAGACTGCAAACACAGAGCAATTTTCCTTTCACCCTGATGGTTTAAAGCCATTCAAAACACCAGACAAAGGGGGCTGGTGGTCTTTCATGATGTATGGATCATTCAGGACTTTGCCTTGTTAGCACCACAGAGATAAGCAGTGTCAGCAGGATAGTTTAGCCATGTTGCCCCTAGCCAAACTATCTTAAATAGTAATATCAATAATAATTTAATCCTTGTTTGTACTGTGTCTGTTTTTTATATTCTACCACTAATATTTTTCCTTTTTGTTTTCCAAGGACAACTAGTTCTGTGAAATTGAATATTTTTCTTTAACCACAGTGGGTATAAACAATGGTTTTAGCTGTAGTTCTTAATAGCTGCAGATTTTATGAAAAAGAACCCTTAAAAAAACCCACAAACCAACAAAAACTAAAAATCCAAACTTGCTTTTTTTATCAACAGATACTTGAAGTTTTTTATGATAGCAATAGAGAAAAAAATCAACAGCAGCTTTTCAGCTGAACATTTTGTGTGGAACTACTTTTCATCACACAGATAGTGTTTAGACAGAAGACAAACTTCCAGTGCTTTGACCCAGATCTGTGCCAAAACTGCTTTGCACTATGAGCCCCCACATCAGACACATAGGTCAGACAAGTACCATATATGTATGGGAAGGGGAAGTGGATGGCAGAATTTTCTGAGAAGTAGGTTTTGCTGTATCTTCCCTGTGGAGATAATGGATCCATGACCTTCTCCTCTGTTCCTTGTACCTTCACAATCCTACCTGCCTTCCCTGGTGCAGTGATGATTCAGGCAATGCAGAACAGGCATCAGGACCTTGGGAATTTTGAGATCAGTTAAGAAATGACTGGTCAACCACAGCTGTGCATAAACAGCCTCACAAACAACCCATCTTCCTTTTTTAACAATACTGATCTAAAATATGTCATATTTCAAATGCATTCATTTCTGGAATATCTGTGATGATAAAAATGTAAATTAATGTTTTAATGAAAGGAAACAAATTACTCCTAATGCACTATCCGAAATTCTGCTTCCTGAAAACTGATTGCATATAGATGTGATTGAGACTTAAAAAAAAGATGGTGATATACAGATAGATGATATTTAATGGCTTTGCATGGAAGATAAGTTTACACCTTGGAGAATTATGTAAATTTCTCTCTAAATTTCATACTGCTGTGTAGTATACAAAACAGTGTATGTAAAACCACTTTGAAAAACTATTAGAAAATACAAAGGTTAAGCAGGTACAATAAATGATAATAATGTGAAAGCAGAGTAACTGATGCTGAAACTGCAGGGATATGTGCTGATTTTATAATTAAATTTCTGAGAATTGCAATGCAGGTGGCAAATGCTGTCATTGTACTCAGTGTGCCACAGAAGGCTAAGAGTCATAAACACATACAACTGTTTGTAATTACAAAAATGTACCCATCTAAAACTAATAGTGTGTTCAAAACTTTGGGCAGTAAGCATGTAAGCAAACTGATATTCTTCTGTCATATTTTGTTTCTACAAGCTGTTAAATAGTAAAACTGAAATGTTCTAAAAAGGGTTTCACGGCTTAATTTCCTTTCAGCCATCCCTCTCTGTATTGCGTTATATTTGAGATGGGTTTTTTAACTTGAGTTTAGAGTTCCATGTTCTGGTGAAGCAGTTTAAAGTATATATATATATATATATATATATATATATATATGTGCCTTCACCCTTCTCCATCCACTCCATCACATGGTTTTACAGCAGTAGTCCTATGCAAGACATTAGATCAAATTAATAATTATTTCCAGAACTGAATTTTAGGGTGGAAAGAAGTTACTTTTGATTTCATTCCTGTGACCTGATCCTGCAGTCCCAATGTATGAAGCAACATTTATGTTAGAACTTGTGCCAGACCTTGTAATTAATGATTTGTTTCTCCTTGCCTTCTCCTTTCCCCTGTAACATTATGAGGGAAAATAAAACATTTTCATTACCATATTTTCTAGATAGCTTTTTCTGTGTCATTTTCCTCTTTTTAATAAAGTAAAAACTTTGTCACTGAAATTACTTCAGGAAGGAGGGACTGTTTATATTAAGAAGGCAAGCTTTTTAAAAAGAGCTTTTATTGGCTGCTTATAAATCTTTTTCATCACTAAACTCTAGCAACCATATGAGAACACTTGGACAGTCCAAAAAAAAAAACAGGCTCTCCAGCAACCTCAGTAGCTTTAATGACCTAGTAAAAGACCAAAGAAATAGATACAATTATCATAAAAAATCTATTACATAGCTCATCCCACCTGAATTGTTTATGGGGGATAAAAATTAAAGTACTTAAAATCATCAAAAGTTTCCTTTGCTTTCAGATGCTATCCTTCCCCACTGAGCTCTTTGCAGCCATTAAGACTCTTACTCTGAGAAGGTCTCAGATAATGAAATTCATTCTTCTCCTTTACCACAGCTAAGTGTCATAGTTCACTGATTTACTGTCTCTGCTTCAATACCTGATGACACCAGTACTTGAGTGCATGTGTCTGAGTTGTAGGTGTACATTTGACCATCTCCAGCTATTCATCATCATGCCTGAGCCTCTTAAAGTCTATGGGAATAAAGTAGTTTGGATTTTACATGGGAATAATGTAGGCTCTGGCATTTCCCTGTTTTCAAAGTAAAAAACTGTCCTAAGTAAAAAAATCCAAACAAAAGACTGAAACAAAAAAACCCACACAAGCCCCCCAACCAACCAACTAACCAGAAGAACCCCCACAAAAAACCCACACAAAACAAACTCCTAACACCTCAAACAACAAAAACCCCAAGAAACAACAGAAAACCCAAACCCCACAAACAAAAAAAATCCACAACAAAACCAAACAACAAAACAATTCATGAGGGTTTAGACTTTGTTAATGTTTTTCTGTTTTAGTTTAGTTTGATCTGTTTCAGAGGACAAAATTAGATCAGAATTTTTCATCTGGGCATGGAAAACTGCGTTAAAGGAAACATCCCACACTGATGCTTTTCAAAACAAGAACAAAATCATTGGGTTGTAGGTCTGTTCTAGTCTTTGGATCAGACCCTGTGGCTTGCAGGGCAAGCAAGGTATGTATATGCCACTGCAGTGAACTTGTCTTGTTCACTAGCAAGCGTTACTGGAACACATTTCTTTCAGCAATCTACTTCTTGAAGTAAGGCTTTATTGTTGTATCCTGTGCTGCAACATGGAGCATAGTTAAGTCGTTTGCCCTATCTGTGTTCTGTAAGTATTCTTGTGCTACAGATAAGTAGCAAAAGACCTCTTAAAATATCTACTTGTACACTAGTACATGCTTCTATCTAATTTTTCTTTATCCAGTATTTACATGTTAAGTATATAGTATATATGTGTGCTTGTGGTGTAAGAGTAACTTACAATGACTACATTTTTTTAATGGTTTTGGCAATTTTTTAATGGTTTTTTATTTGTGTTTTGATTGTTGGTTTTGGGTTTTTTTTTTCTATATAAATCTTTGGCAAACCTCTAAAGCAAAGAACTTTGTATTCAATCCTTATTCATGCTGCATTTGTGCTGTTGCAGACAGATGCTTTCATACAGTTTTAAGAACAGATTTCTTTCTGCTAGACTGATTGATTTGCCCTATAAATCAGTTCTACATAAAATTCACAACGAAGAAGTGATAGGTCATGAAGCAATGAAATGACGTTAAGAGTTTGCTTCTTTGCTTGCATTTCTCCCTCTCTCATTCCAGTTTCAACCATTCTCATGCCTCCCTCTAAAGAACACACTCAATTGTAGTTTCTCAGTGTACTTGGAGTGGTGGTGAATGAACCTAATAAAGCAAAAGGGGGATATAGGCCAGGCAATCCTTGTATATGCTTGAAGGGCTTGGTGCTTTTTATTGCCCCTGGATGGAACCCTAGTACAAATAGAAATACTGTTCTGGGTATATCCGGGCTGCTGCCCTTATGCAGAATTCATTGCAAAGAAAACCCTAGGTGGATACACTAATGAAGTAACATATGCTCTACTAAATTTAGGGGAAAAAAAAATCAGTAATTGCTGCATTGCATCAGTGAATTAAAGAGAGTACTCAAGAAAAATATTAACTGCTCCTGTAAGTAAGAACATATATGGCATGTATATTGGCTTATTGTATATAAAAACATATGAGTAAATATAATACATGACTGTCAGTTTTTTAACACAAATATATGGATTCAACTACATGGGATCATGCACACCTGCCTGGGGACACTGGCACCTGCTTGTTCAAAGACATTGTAGAATATTACAGTGGTGAGGAAGCTGTAATTTCTTCTATACAGTTTTGTAGGAAACAGAGAGTTAATGGATAATCATAATATGGACAATGGTGTTGGACATTAGTTAATGGTTGTAAACCGGAAATTTTTTCACATAAGAAAATGGAAACTGCTTTTGATATTCTGGTAACAAACCACATTATCTTCTTGGTGGGGTTAAGTCTTCCTTTTTCTTAATGATACATTTTTTATATTTTTTTATAAATTACTTTGAAATTTGCCATAAACAACTGCAGCTTGATAGCCTAAGCCATGGTCACCTAACAGACCGTAAAACTGAGGACTAGGCTTTGTATGATTCTGATGAGATGCCTTGCCAGGTTTTCACCTTCCAATATTCAGCTATCTGCAGCTTTTCTTCCTACTGATGAGGATGATGATGATGCAGGTATGATGGGTTTTGTGCGTCTATCTTCTCTCTGTCCTTGTTCCTTCATATTTCTTCTGTCCTGAGAAGCATTGCATCCCTTTCTTCTACTTCAACCTAACAGGTGCAGTCGAATGAGGAAAGTAGGCAGCTCTGCAGAAGAACTGAGGGTGCAGGATTATTATTAGCAAAAGACCTGAAGATAGAACTCTTGTTAGAGGATGATCAGTGCAATTATGAACAGACATTGTATGACAAATCAGTTGAAGGCTGAGAGCAGTAACTCAACAGATCTTTTATATCCTCTTATAAAGGATTTCACTGACTCTCAGGTACACACAAGTGGTTTTCCTTTTTTCAATCTTGCCAAAAGGGGAGTTGGGAACAGGTTTCCATTTGCACCAGGTACTGTACAAATAGATGATCTCTCCATTGAAGATTCTGCAGTATAGACAGGATAATACCTGATGGTTTCCAGGTCACAAGTGGTGGATGATTTTACTGACATGGTTTGAGGGATTTCAGTTTGTCAGATTCTCTGGGTGAAGGGAGACAGGTTTTAGCTAGATGGAAGCAAAAAGGTAAGAAAGGGCATGAACAGTGTGACAGGGTAAGAGAAAAGGCAAAAATAGTGCTAGGTAAGGTGAGAATGTTGCTTCTCTTAGAATGATTTTTAGAATAAGTATGAGCAGACATAGGGACCTAAGACAGATACCCATGTAATCTGTTATCATCACAGTAATGTAAAACTGTGCTGGCAGCAGTAACCATCATAGCTGCCTGGAAGAAGAGGAGATATACTTTACTGAAACTTCATGAAGACAGAAGAAAAATAACAACACTGGAAAATTAACATTTTTCTTTCTTTGATATTTGTGGATCTACCCAATCAACACATTTTATTATTATATCCTTGTCCCATATACAAGTTTCACTCTCTTGACAAGCATATTTAAGATTTTTCCTTGTTTATTTGTTTTAAAGAATTTCAGCTGTAAAATCAAATGCTACTTTCAGTTTGAACTTCAGGCAACTGTTATTGTTTTGGCTCTCACAGTGGAGAGCTGAAAAGTATTGAGGGATGAAGTGCTGCACATTGAAACAGAAAGTGTCTACTATGGCAGATTTCCAGCCTGTCTGAATTACAAAAGGTAATACAAAGGGTATGATTATGTTGTTTAAGTGTGAGAAGGAGATATGAACTTTAATTTTTCTTCTCTGATTCACTCTAATAATAATGCAATGTGTTATATTGTTATGTATGATGCATTTGTATACACGTCCTGTAAATTCATTGAACAGACACTATCGAACAGGTAGGAAAATTGAGGAGGTTTAATGGAGAAACAGGCATAGAAAAGTTAGGAATTAAACTGTGATGCTTTTATCAGATTTGGTTCTAGGAGGAGTTGCATGACATAGCCATGAAGCCTTGGCCAGTGAAGACCTCTTTTAAATGCAGGCACATTATAGACAAATGTAAACCAAATCCTTTTTTTTCCCCCTTTGCTTTCTCTTTAAAGAAATTAAAAGGCCTTGTTTTGTTAAAAAAGTTTCATCTTGAGGACTGAAATAGTTTGCTATGTTAGTCTTCATGGTTGTTCAGAGTGCAAAATAATTTCTTTGGGCTAGAGTTGGAGTTCACAGTCTATATGAGTTGAGAATGTTGTGTTAGCTGAGAGTTGTGTTCATTTGTATTTATCTTTGGGTTTGTTTCTAACTTTTGTCAGATATACCTCGAGATCCAGGTCAGCAAACATCTAATTGCCTCACAGAAGCAAATAGGTTAGAACTGGTGTAAATACCAAATCCAAACTAAGACAGAAAGTCTCCTAAAACATGAACTGGGCTCCTGGAATTTGGGCAGACTTCCCAGAAGGTAAGAGCACCATAACTCATTCTTAGGTGAATTATGCTCATGTGGTTAGCTGAGTGTCTGGCTGATAACATTTCTGATCAGTGAGAATGTGATTTTCTTGAAGTTTTGCAGTCATTTTCTGTGGTTTCGGTATTCCATGTTTTCACCTCAGAGATACTCATAGTTTGCACAATGTCTGACAGCAACTGTCTTTACATTGTGAAGAAAAGAGAGTTAATGATTATGGAAGATAAATATAGGCAGTAATGATTAGTGAAAATGATTGATAAATGGGGTGGGGAATGGGAACAAATTTGAGACACAAAAAGGCAGAAACAAATGTTAAAATTTGTAGTTCTGTCCTCAAAAAGTCCCTGCCTGTCAAATATGTGGAAATAAATTATGAAAACCTTGGCATTTGATATTTCACAATGACAGCTATGACATTCATGAGATGTATGCTGCTAAGTCATTGCCCACAGCAGGTTTATACAGTGTGTAAAGCTTCTCCAGGAAAGGGGAAGAGCACTTGAATATGTTTTAGAGACTACAGAATACACCAATGGTTTTCTAGGGCAGTCTTGGCTGATCACATAATGTAGCACAGAGATACCCTTTCTGTAACACACATTATATGAATGCCAGCTGTGTTGCTTGGGTACATGTAGAAAAAAGAGTTTCAGGTAGTTGAACATTTATCTGGGAAGGTTAACAGTTTAATGTTAACCATTTACATAGGGCACTCTCAAAAACTGGATCTGTGGTCTTGACACCGGTGACAAAAGTCCTGTTGATTTTCAGGGAGCTGCATCCCAACCACCTTACCATTTCCTTCTATGCTTGAACTGAGTTTCCAGAAAATGCCTAAAATATTGCTTTTTTTTTTCCTTAAAGCTTTCCTTTTCATCATTTCTATAAAAATAATATGGAGACAAATTTGCTCCTGATGGGCTCACACCCAAGCTCATCGTGCTAATCACTTTCATTCCTTATACACTGTATATTTTTGTCTGCCTACACCTGCCTGTTATAGTGGTGAATATTATAATAATAATGAAAAAAATCTTTTAACCAGATTAATATTTTTTATATGTGCATGATTTTTAATTAAATTTTTAACTTGAATTTGGAAATAACTAATGTGCTAAAACAGTATAACCCTTTATTGCAGAGATTCTTTTCTCATTATTTTATGGAAGAAAATAACTAGATGGCCAGAAAAATTTCAAATGACCAAAGATATTAGATATATTAGATGTATTTGTTTTCTTGAGTTGCAATATTTGAATGTCAAGCACCTCCAGGAGAAATAAATTATTCATTACAATTAGAAAATGTAATTTTAAAAAAAAAATCATTTATTGGTGACTAGGCAGCATATTCAGTGAGAATGTTTCTTCTTTTATACAATAGCTGTGTACTTTGAGATAATGTTCTAATTAACCTAATTGTAGCTATTGTATTGAACTGTAGGTTGAGATCCAAAGTGTCATAGTAACTAGCAGAAAAGCTCTGCAAGCCTCTGCTTTCTCAGTGTAGTCTCAAAAATAGCTCTTTATTATAGGAAATAAGGAGGTAAATCTTTTTAACAAGATAAAGCTTGAACTAAGAAAGAATTTTCCCATTTGCACTTGATGGTAAAGCATAAATTAAGCATTTCTGCTTCAATTTAATTAGCATAAACCATCATAATAATGTACCACATAAGTGTTTGCTTTTCCCATCTAGAGCAAACCTCCTGTGCTCAGGAGATTTACTGTAAATCACTGAATATTAATTTATTGGATTTTATTGAAGAATATTTTACACAGTCATCTTAAGAGCAAGAACAATAATTTTCTTTCCCTTGCAGGAAAGATCTTATTTAATACTGTGATATTAACTAAAAGGAACTCCATGAAATGCTGCTCCAGTTTTATGATCTTGCTAAACTCTAGAGACTGCTGGAAGTGGGAATTTCAGAAAATAGGCAGTGTATATTTAAAATATCTCTGGCTCTAAAGCTTGATAGCATTATGTCTCTCTGTTCACTGTAACTCATGTAATCTTTCATTTCATTATCTGTTGTAATGTTAATTGGAAGACTGTTTCTCAGTTTAATTCATAGAAAAATATGATTCAAGACAGGCTGAGTAATGATTGTAAAACTGCCATAAATTCAGAAAGGAGTTTTGCATGAATAAAGATCACAGTTTGAGTCTAATAAATTACATAAGTGTAAAACATAATGGATTGGTGTCTACACTAGTGCTCTAGTACTATCATCAAAGTGAAGTCTTTTACTGTACGTGCTCTTTACCATAAATCTTGTCTAATATATAAAGGTCTTTCTCCACATCTGGTTTGTTTGTTGTTTTTTTGTGTTTTTTTTTTTAATTGGATGTGGTGTTTTAGGGGTTTGTGTGTGGGGTTTTGTTAGTTGGTTTTGGGCTTCTGTTGGGGTGTTTGTTTGTTTGTTTGTTTGGGTTTTTATTGGGAGTGGGGGGAAGGTGGTGTTCGTTTATTTTTCCTGAGAAGCAAAGTTCATGTATATCGGACTTCATTTCAACTGACTACTAGCATCTGTGCTTTTTGGAGACCTCAAAGTAATGTTCCATCAAATTATAACTTCATGAGTTCCTTATACTCTGTCATTACGTGATTTTGGAAACAAATATTTACAAGTTCCATTTGGTTTTCGTATGCTTGCTTGAGAAATAGGGCAGTTGGAAGCATTCTGCTGCCAGGACTACCTATGCTGCCCAGGAGCTGCTCCCTTCTGCTATCCACCATGGCCCTGATGGGACATGGAGTTTGACCTTAACTGATTACTGGAATTTTATGCTTCCAAACACTGCTTTCCCATGTTATCCCACTTTCCGAGGTATCTAACACTTTTCTTTCAGAGACAAGCCTTCATAAAAATATGTCCCTGAACCATAAGTTTGCATTGCGTAGGTGGAAAGTAAACCTGGGAAAAAAGTGCCAAAATATAGAATCTTCTGTCCCTAACACAAACAGAAATTTATGAGAAAAGGAAACCCGTAGTTTACAGTAAACACCTGATGCTGACTTCCTTGGAAACACAAAGGGATATACCATAAGTGGATGTCCCTTGGAAGTATCAATAGGTCCATAAGGAGGAGGAGGTAATTGGTATATTTTGGTAAATTAACAGCCAAATATTTATCCTGGTGTGCCAATAGTTATTCACAAAATATATATTTGCAAGCCTTTTGGTAATGACATTTAATATCCAATCTTTTGATATGCAGAAACAAGTATTTTGACAAATCAGAGACTTGAATTTCCAACTCTGCTCTTGGTTAACATGAATGAAACTTGTCTGCAGATATTCATGCTCATAATCATTTATATTTGCAAATTAAAGCTGGTCAGGAGGTTAAATCCAACTAAAATACAAATGCGGAAGTGGTGACCAATGAAAACACTCTCTGGAAGACTGCAGTTGATTTCCTTTTTGAGACTTTAAACAGTTAAGGCAAATCCCAAATTGAAAAGTCACTACTGCTCTCTGACTGCTGGAAAGCTGGAACACTAGTTCCAGCTTTTATGATGACTGACACAAATCAAAAAGAATCCGCCATGACTTAAATGAATTGTAGTCTCCAAACTGTAATATTCTAAATTTTCTAAACTCATTTTTCTATTTTTTTTTGTTTTTATACCTAAGCATTAATATTTTCTCTAAACAGTTTTAAGTACTTGAAAGGAATATATAATTTTGTACTTCCTAAACCCATTTCTGTAAGGAAAAGAACATGAGGTCTACAGAGATTAAGGATTCAATTTAAAAGTAATCAATTACTCATTTTTTCCTATGCATATTTAGACTAGTGACTTACTAGAAGTCACTCCCTAGTCTGAAAAATTCTGGGTTCATTTTGCTTCAGTCAAGTACCATAATTTTCTCGATCTGTGCTCCTGTATAGATTATTTTTCATGCTCCGTGTCCAGTATAATCTATTTGTCTGCTGCAGTTGCACTAAGCATGAGCAAAAGAAAACCATCCCATATTCAAGAACAGCTGTATAACTGATCACACCCTTGAACTTCTTGTCCTTCATCTCTCTGCAGCCCTCAAAAGCAAACATGAATTCAAGAACTGGGATTTACAGAAACAGCATATATATCTAGCAAAAAGCTGTAGAGTTTTGAAACTAGGTTGTTCTACAAAGCTGATTTTGCAGTTTGTCAAATACAATGTCCTTAAGCGATATTCAGCTAGCTCTAGTTTACAACCGGAGGCTTACCTTCTTTTTATCTTAAGACACAGTTTTAAGTAACAATAAATCATACAATGGAACTGGGTGATATTAGAAACTTTATTATATTTTTTTTAATGCAATGAAAACTTAAAAAAATATCCCCACCTTCTTTGTCCGTGGGGGTTATTAGATCTTCACTTTCTGTGATGTTCCCACATACGTTGAAGTATTGCACTGTCTGCAGCTGCTGGGAGTTTTTTTCTTCCTAACAGATGTCAAGAGCTGTTTTGCTAATTCTGCTTCTACATGTCATCCTTCCTCATTAATTCTCCCAATGACAATGACATCTTTTCTAGAGACACTTCTCCCCAAGCAGTCACCTTATTTATTTCTTCCTCTGTCTTGCCTTGAGGAACATGATAAACATGAGGACAGTGCAGGTTTCTCAAGTTTGTTTTAGCTGCCTGTAAATTTGTGTAGGCCAAAGCAAGTACAAAATTCCTTTTTTTTTAATCTATTTTTCTTGAATATACATGTTACACTACTATAATGACTGAATAAAATTATTTTGTGCCTACAGGGTTTTTTATGACTTTTGTCTGACCTTTAAAGAGCACAGCCAAAAGATTTTACCCTTTCTTACCACCATGTCCATCGCACTGTTAAGCTATACTTGATCTTTCATGAACGTGCCTAACAGTGACATAGTGAATTCAAGTAATGAAAAATCTTTAACATCCCCAAACATACCAACAACTAACAAATGCTGCCGTTGAGACTGCGTATCTTTAAATTCCCCTCTCCTGTTTTTTTTCCTGCTTTTTGTAGCCTTTTGTAAAAATACTGTTTGTTAGATTTTCCACAAAATTTGTCTGAAGTTGAGCACTTACTCTCTTTCTCATTTCTTCCTGTAAGAATTTGCATTGTTATGAGTTGCTGCTCCAACTTGGTTTTAATCTATTCTATTCCTATCTCCTTTCCCAGGAAGAAACATGTTTGTTCTCTAGCCTATTGCTACTTTACTCACTCACCTTTCTTTAAATAAACATTTGTTTATCATTTCTTCCACTGGTGTCTGAGGTGGCTACCATGAGGTAATACATACTCTAAATGCAAGGATATAAAAATGAATGCATGCTCATTTTTTTTCATGAGGGATCTAATGGAAGTTTATAGGAGCTGCGTGTGTAATTTACCTATCTTGAAAATCCTGGCCACAGGCAGTATTATCTATTAAGAAGCAGTAGCATGAATCAGACTTTTTCTGCCACACAGGAAGATTTCTTTTGCTAGCTCAAAGACCACAGTAAAAGAAAAAAAAAAACCACAACAAAACAAACCCAAACAAAAACAAAAAAAACCCCCAACAACAATAAAAAAAAGCCAAACCAAAACCAACAGAAGGGATCTCAAATCTTACCTTGGTGTGCATGAGCTCAGAGACAACAAAAGTCCTGAAGATATGATTTGTCCTAGATGAGAAATTCAGGTTAATGAAGCATAAAAAAAAAAAGAAAATGTGGACTTCACAATATTCAAGTAGATGACACTTGCAAAAGAAGCAAGATTTATCTATTATAAGGAAAAGATATGAGTACAATTAGGAGATGGCAGTTGGAAGAACAGAAAGAGAATGGCAAAAGGAAAATATGAGGAAGTTTGAGAAGAAATATCTAAAAGATGTATGTTACACTGATGTGCAGAGATTTATCATATGTTCTTACCTCCTCCATTAGTACCAGAAATACTTCAAAATCTCAAGAAATGTAATGAAATTATTTGTTGCTTCAAATGTTATCTTCTAAAAAGACATTTTGCACATGCTTTTAAATCCATTTGCAGTATTAATGGAAGCAGATTTTTTGCCATTGAGTTTTTAAGCATTTCACATGCAAAAATACATTTGCTACTTTGTCATGCAATCAAAGTTCATACTAGGTAAGAAAGTATTGCTTTAAATCCTTGGTGTTTCTCTTGTATGTGAAGTGATGAGTCAGTTCGAACATGCTGGTGAGGACTACACTGCAGCAGTGCCATTAACTCTCTCAGAGTGCCTCTATGAAGCTTGTTTGGCTTCATCAGGTAAATGAGAAGGCTGATTTGTTTGGTATCAGCTTCACTGCACCTCCTCATTTATGTTGCTGCCTCAAGAAGACTCATGACATCAAAAATGGCTTGAAGTTGCGCATTATCTAAACTCGTTCCTCTGAATCATTCATACTTCTCACAGAGCTGCTGAACACATGCCCTCCCTCCCTACACCCCCCCACGTAAAATAAATAATGTGCCATGAAAATGTATTTTCACACTGCATGGAAAAATAGCTTAATGTTGTAAAGTGCTACTGCAGGGACTGGAAAGTTTTCCTTACCTGTGTAAGGAAAAATCAAACTGCTATTTGTTACAGATCAAGTTTAAAAAGGGAATTCACAATGCTTCCGCTTACAGACTAAATTGTCCTGAGCAGAGATTCAAGATTCAAAAAAAAGTATTAAGTGGGGTTCTACCTTATGGGAAAAAAAAAATCTAGATGTTTTCATTTGTCTGAAAAACATTTTCCATGGTGGCTGTGAATACTTGCATTTATCTAGCAAAAGCTTACAAAAGAGGATCAGCATTTTCATAATTCTCCTCAAAATATACCTGTGTTATAGGCTAGAAGTTATATTTCAAAGTCAGGGACCCTTCAGGGACATCCAGAAACAAACTTCATGTGATTAAAATGGTTTCCTTATTTTCCCAGCTGACTCAGAATCACTGTAATTCAAAGACAGTCATTCTATGAAGGTTCAGGAATAAAAGTTATTCTTCTCTAGGACTCTGAAATATTTTCCAAAAGAGGAATGTATTCCAAGAGAGAGTCTGTGTAAATCTGAGCTTTTTTTCCAGGAAGAAGAAAAATATCCAACCTCAGAATCATTCATACAAACAAATAAACCAAATCACTCTCTTTTTTAATAACAGAAAAAAGAAATACATTTTCTTTTATAGTTATGTTGCAAACAGTCAGAAGTTCTTTTCAGAAAGATAATTAAACAACATTTTGGATTCTGCATCTATTTCACCTATCTATCCAAATACTAGTGTTTAACGATTAACAAGGTATTTGAAAAAAAAAAAAACCATACAAAAAAACCCCAAAACAAAAATAAACTCAAAAAAAACAAAACTTCAACCACATAAAAAAAACCCCAACCTTGAAATCGGGATGGTCTATCCTAATTACTGTCCTGAAGTACTTCACCAGAGCTGTCAAGGACATTGTTATAACAATGTTTGAAATACGCTCTTATCCATATAGAAATTTCCCAAAACCAGCTTTTTGTTAGCAAATTTCAAGAAATTTCTGCAATTTTCCAGAAATGGGTGAATTACCCTGTCCCTCACGTTCCCAAGGAAGATTTGCATTGTGCAGGCTTGTCATTCTGCAAATTTTGAGCGCAATTCTAATGTCATATTTACAAAACAAAGCCAGCACAGTCTTCATGTTTGCAGGTAAGGAGAGAAATTTTACTGGCTTTTAAACAACTGGGAAAAGTGAGAAACAGCAGCAATCATAGGAATATGAAGTGCTGAAATATACAATTAGAAGAGGTGTCTAAAAACTTAATTGAACAACGACATGTTGTCACCAGCAGCTTAAATGCAATCCCGTAATGGCATTTGCTATAAACCATGTCAAAATGAAAAATAGGTGCAAGCTGACATGTGGAGTGTCTGAGATTTCTGTGCAGCTGATGGATATTCCTACAGAAGCAAAACAACAGTCAGGAACATAAACTTCAGTGGTGATTACCCTGTAATTAAAAGGAAGCAATAAAGGATCAAGGTAACAAAATGTAGAATAGGGCCTATGAAATACGAAGATACATTGATTCAGTTATTGTCTCTAAAACCTCCAAGATTTAGGCATAAAATTAATAGTTGCCTAGTTGTCTCTGGAGCCAGATTTGTGTGCCTCCTGTAAAACAAAGCAGTCAATTCCTATTCCCCCCCCATTTTTTCCCTTACTTTGTCACATCACGAGTTTATAGCTCCATGGTAATTGTGAAGGACCTTGGTAGTTCTTTTCCTCACATAACAGAATGGATCTCACAACCCCACTGAAGGTTCAACCCCTGGAGTACTTTCCTGCACGTTCTCTGATTGTCATTAGGAATAGATATGTGCTTTTCCCCTTGCTGTCAGACTCCAGACTAATTTTCAGTTTAACAAACTGCACATAGTTTATATTGATGCAGTCAACACAATTAATCAAGTACTGAGTTCTCAGCTCAGAAGCCTAGGACAAAAAGTATTTCTCTCTCCCACAACCTTTGTCTTGCATGAGCTTTATTTGAAACAAATTTGAATAGGCATGTAACAAAATCTCATGACAAAAACCAAAGTACAATTCATCTATTCAAATGCATCAAGGTTTGAACACAACCTACAGAATGTTTCCTACATTAATAGATAATAATAAATAGAATTTGTTAAATACTATTCTTTAAAAAATTGCATTTTTCATCAAAGGCATTTTCTTTTATTTACCAAGTTGTAGAATTAATTTTAATAATCTGAAAGCAAGTAATACTAAAAGTAAATAATTCACACTAAATTCTGTTTTGAATGTAGCAGACCCTTACTAATCCACATTTTGCTAATCCTCACACTTTATAACTCATACAAAAGAGTGTTTCCATTCACCTCCTGTCTCTTTGCAAAGATTTAATATCATAATGTTTCACTGACTTCTCAGACTACTGGAATCTCATTATTTATACAGCATAAATAATTAAAATAGACCCTCTTTTTAAAATTAAATGAGCCATGTACTTCTGAACTAGTTACCTTAGTTATAAATTGTGCCAAAAGCTGATTGCTTCTTACATGCAATTAAAGTGTTTACTGACCTCTTGCACTGAAGCTTCAAAATTAGGAAAGTCATCCAGGCAAGGACAGATTGCATGAGATGGATTATGGACAGTTTATCTGTCAGAATTATGGTGCTTATATTTTTTTCTCCCCTGTTTTCTTGGAAGCCAAAAGTCACAGGTTTGGTAAGTACATGTCCAGGTGGTTCCACTGCTCATTCGGGCATTCACTGTCACACACACTACCACTAGTGACACATGCACCCAGTGGTACTTCTGGAAATCTCAGATTTATTGGTAAGCAAATGCTTGTCCCCTTCTCTTACTTCTCAGTTGCAAAGCTGATGTGGAGGTTAGTTCCAAGTAGCTGTTCAGTGCTGGCCAAGAGACACAGAAACCTGCTAAAGGGCTGACTGCAAGGAAGGCATCTTGGAAAGACTCCTCTCTGTGATTACTGGTGTTTTAGGTAACGTGGTGAAAAAATATATTTAATTTACCAGTAACACCATTTTCATGCCTGTTTTTAAAGGATTAAAGAAAAATGGGGATACAATATAACAAAGCCCTTAGGCCAAAAGGGCAGTGCATAAGGCAGCATACAAGCAGAGTGGTTTTTTATGCAGGGAAAGTTTAATAATTTAGATGCATGGCTTGTTTTAAACCTCATAGAGTAATATTTGTTCTGAGTTACCTGAATAAATCTCTGTTTAATCCCTTGGTGATGGCAGTCAGAATTTCTCAACTCTAAGCTTTATGTGCTAACACTTAGCATCTGGAAATCCTGGTTAACAACACAGACAGGTAGGGGGGGAGAACCAAACAGTTGATGAGGCTTTTGGAAAGCTGTTTTAGTGAAGACAGCTAAATAAACAGAACATGCTTCCTTCACCATTCTTAGTGCAGCTATGTGAGCTGTGTATTTGGTACCAAAAAATGCTTATAAAATAAAAATATCTGTCTTAAAGGTGTTCACCATCTCACAGCCAACACTCATACATGATTAGAAATTAACTGTGAATACTGAAGGTATGAATATGCTTTACTTGTGTGGAAAAAAATCCAAATTAATTCAGTTTGGGTTACATGCATGTAATTACAATGGCTTGGTCTCTTTATGTATGCGCTAGCTGAAAACAGATGAGAATTGTATGATGTTTCACATTGCACCATGGTAAGAGATCTGTAGCAAATGGCAAATGTATTGTTTTGATCCTGTGTTGAAGCACAGGAATGTAGACTAAGTTCTCAGTTCAGTTCTCAGATACAAGAAAACAGTTCTGATCATAGCACTGGCTGAAGGAAAGGTGTGTATCTTCAGGTTCTTTAAAAAAAAAAAAAAAAGCCTAAGAAGAATCCATTTTCTCTTGTCTGAAGTATTACTTTCATTAGGTTCAACAATGCACATACTGCTGTCAAGTAAGCAACTATAAAAAGAATCACACAAAACTCAGAATAATGTAATACAGTGGCTGCTGCATGTAAAGGCTAAAAAAAAAACCCAAAACCAAACTCCTGTCCTCTGTTACAGATGATTTACTACAATTAATCAGACAAACACCTATGCATTTAAAATTCAACAGAACAAAAATACAGATTGGGGGTTTATAAACCATTCGGATGGAATTTTTGGTCTTTACAGGAATAGGTGCACACCTTAGAATACAGAGACTTTTATAAAAAAAAAGTTTATAAAAAGTAAAGAAACTTTAAAAAATTGGAAAAACAGGTAGGAAGAAAAAAACCCACAAAACAAAAAACCAAAACATACAAACGAACCCAAATATTTTTTTTTCTGCCCAATATAAAGAGAATTAAGGTTGAGAGTTCTTAAACTGTCACTTATTGAGCAATGGGATAATGCAGGCTAAAGAGCAAAAAGCATATCAGAAAAAGACTACTAGACTACATTATAGCTTTAGAATTAATATCTAAGTTAAATGAATAAAATAATTAGATAACTAATATTTTTGTTACCTTCAGTTTATTTCAGTACCCCTATAAAATACCAAAATACATCAAAAAATGGAATGACCTAATTATTCTAGATCAATAGAAACTTTATTGATCAGAGAGCTAAATTTTTAGCCACCTTTGCCTCCTGTATAGTTAAATTAAATAAAAAAAAATATCACCAAAATAGATATTTTTTGAATTTAAAGATCCTTAGTGAAAGGGGTCGAGTTTAAAATAAATTAACAGACTTTATATCAATCTGTAAGTTCAAAGGAGACAGCTAATTATAAAGGCTGGAAATCTGACGTATGAAGGTATGTCAAGAATGTCTTGTACCAAGATTTCAATTTAATGTATTTTAGCTTCTCTTTTCAGTTCCCCGAGTGTGAGAATTTTAGGTTCTGATTGTCTTTTAAAATCAGCATAATGATTTTTTATATCAATGGTGTTTTGAGACTTTCATATCTAGCTGTCCCATAAGACTAAGAAATCAATTCATGTGGGCAAATACTTCCTGCACTATCATGTATGAGAGTCATAAATAATTATGGAGAACAATATAAACAATATAGACAAGAAGCAGCACTTACTTTAGGATCTTCAATGCACCACTTTTTGCTTTTCCTAGCTAACTCCGTACAGGGTTTCAACAGGTCCATTCTCCAAAGGAATGGGCTAAGTCATAAGGCAGCATAAGTACAAACGCCAGCATTGCTCTAAACAGAAATCCAACATGTACCATATCCATAGACCACTTTAGAACTGAGTGCATAAAGAACAGAAACATTTGTTTAGGCTTCTCCAGGAATACTTTATAACAGCAAAGGATCAACTTACTGTTTATGACAGGAGTTACTCAGCTGTTCCATAGGTTATTTATAGCCACATTTTCAATGATTTGGTCACTGAAAACATACAAATGTTTTCTTTTTGCAGTGCCATGCCAGTTCCTGTTTATTCTTTATGTCATTTTATTAAAAAAAAATAACCCTGCAAATCTCTAATTACATAAGTCAAAATGCATGATTAATTACAAATCAAGAGTTTTTTGAAAGCAACTCTGCTAAAGTGAACAGATGGGATTACAAGCTAAGTTGCCATCATTAGTTTTGTGAGTTCTATAATTAGTTATTAGAATAACAATACGTATCTAATATTAATATGAGATAACACGATTGTCATTATAGGGACAGAGCAAGGAAAGAAACTTGGAAAGGTTGAACTTAGAGATAATTGGAGTCTGACTTCCTCCTAATAGCTAGGTTTGATTTGCAAGACTGTTGTGGAGATAAATTCTCATTTTGTGAACATAACCTTGATTTACCAGGTTTTGAAGCAGAAACTGGCCTCAGTGATGTCTCCATATTACAGCACTCTGTATCATGAAGAGGATCTGCTACTTCCATGGTTTCCTTTTATACAGCCTTGAGACCATAGCTAATAAAAAACTCATCTGTGCTTGGTTTAAATTCCATTGAAACCAATAGAATGGTTAGAAAGCTTATTTGCTTATTTTGCTTTAATTAACTGAAATTACTGAGAATGAACCATCTGTATCTATATCTACCTATGACAATTGATAGCTTCTGCATGCTGTTTTTCACATCTCTGTGCTGACGGTGCTGTAGAGATCCACTAAGGTCAGATCTCTGAATAGGATCCTACCACCAAAAAACAATCTTTACTCATCAGCTCATCTTGTGCTACCAGAAAATAGGTGTACAGCAATCCCCAGGTGAAAGTTTGGGTGAATTGAAGCATTCTAATACAATTCATCCTGTACAGTTTCGGATACCTTGTGTTTTCTGTCTAACAACACATGAATTTCTGTTTATTTGATGAGTCTAAACCTGGGTTTAGGCTCTACAAATTTAATACATATATAGAGAAAAAGGTGTTTAGAAGGATGTGTATATTGAAGACTCGTATAACTGGCTCTGAATAAGACTGAGCAAGTGAAATGGTCTTTTACTATTGAAAGGGACATTAATATTCTAAATTCCCAATAAGTACAACACAGATGTCAAACAGTAAATAAAAACTGGATATGAGGTAAAACTGTGATTTTCCAGTTTTTCTAATAGGTTACTGCTTATACAGGTGCAGGATCTGGTGTCATATGCATGATACATAGGACTTGTCAAGTTTAAGTCAAATCAGGAAATCGTGGTGGGTTTTCAGGCTACACAAAGCAAAAACTAAGCCTGAAAAATAAACATTGACATAACAAATGGAAAACTAAGGTCAGTAATAAGATGTGGTGGTGCTTGTTTTTTTTTTTTTTTTTTTTGGTTGGGTTTTGGGGGTTTTGGGTTTCGTTTTTTGTGGGTTTTTTTTTTCCTTTTCATACACTTTTTCTTAGATTAGAGAACTAGAAAATCTAATTGAAACAATTGTATCACTGGTACCATTTAATGGCTGTTATAAAGCCAACTATACATTCAGAAGAAAAATGTTAATTACTGATGTGCTGAATATACTGTATGGGTATCATTTAATTGCAAAAATATATCATTTTGAATGACTGTTATTTTCCTACCTTCCTGAACTAAATCTACCACCAAATAATACACAGTGTAAGCAAAACTGAAGTTTAAAGATATAATTTCTAATTCAGGGAGGCATTAAGCATATGCTTAACTTTGAGCAAATGCATAAAGCTATTAATTTCTAGGACCATAAAGAAGCGCTTAAAGTTAAATGGGTGCTTAGGCGGTTATTCACACAGTGTTGCCTTCTCTAATCTTACTCCCTTATCAGTATTAGCACCCACTTTAGCAGCCCTCTGGTTGAGATCAGTGGTACTGATTTAAGAAAATATAAAAAAAAAAAAAAAAAAAGAAGAAATAAACAACAAAATCCCTGTTATTTACCAAGAAAAGGAGATAGAACCTGATTCTGATTGGTACATATGGGTTTATTATTGCAGTGAACTATTTTTTTATTTTAGCCCAGCTGACATGAGCAGAAGAAAACAGAGGTTAGATATTTATTTACTGTGCCTGATCTTTAGAGCAGACAGATAGCTAGCTGAATATTTGTGCTTGTAGTTAACTGTAAATGCAAATGAGAAGCTGCTTTTAAAAATCAGGACTCAAGTTTTTGGAGGCTCCAAGAAAGTAGGAAGCCTGGAAAGGAAGCTGATATAATGTAGCTCAGAGTAAAATTGCTTTATTTTTTTTTTCCACAAGACTAAACATAACAGAAATTCAGCCTTAAAAGAATAATTTTAACCCCTAAAAACTTCTCTATTGATATGGATCAGGGGGAACACTAGCAAATATAGATTTCCTACAGGACCGACATAGCACAGCTATCATGGTGGTTAATGAATGGACTACTAGTCTAAGTGAGCCTTGAAAGAATGCAGCAGAAAGTATCCTTGCTATATTCACTTATTCTTTACTAATTGAAGGAGATGCTGTTATGTTCTCTCTAAAGGTCTCAAAATCAGTCCTTGAATTTTGTGTTATGTTATATTTGATTTCCCCTGTGGTGTAGACCAAAGTCTTCCCCTTGACTTTCGCTTGTTTTGCACAAGCCCAGGATCAATTCCAGTTTATCAGTATTAGACCAAATGTGTCTTGTAACTGAAAAATCAAGATAAAATGTAACAATTTTAGCAAGTTTTGAGACATGCAGTTATTTTAGTCAAGCAGACCCTACTGACATCAAATTGTTCTTTAGCCCTTAAGAATTTTAGTTATAAATTCCCCATAGGGATATTAGTTATGTAGGGTCACACTTCTTTGTTTTCAAAACTAAACCATATTACAGCTGTATAACATCGTAACATCAAAGCCTCCTATGTAAAACTATCTATCCTCCCTTCCCTGTACATAACCAAAAAATCTCCAACCCCATATTAAAAATCAGCAGAGATGTGATTGCCATGATTTTTTCCTCTCCATCTTGAGCTCAGCTTTACTTGCCAGCTGGCCAGACCTCCCTTCCTCCTTGTTTTTCCAAAGAACACAGTGTTTAAAAATCCCAAACCAAACAAATCAAGACATAAAAATGACAAGCACTCAGGATCATAGCAAGAGTGATGCAAAGCAACAGCTGTCCTGCTGAGCCTGACTTTCCCGTGTCCATCTGCAACCTCAACCATCTGCATAGGGGAAAGAAATTGCAGAAAAACAAAACTGCAGAAAGAAGAGCTGTGCTGCTGTGTTTGCAAAGCAGAAACCTCATGATTTCCAGCACAAACAACAGTTCCCTTCTCACTCTTCTGCCAAAGGAATTTTTCTATATACTGTGGTGTGAGCAAATTCCTAGCCAGGACAGAATGCCTCATCCTAGGTCACACATCATGCACTAATTTAACCCAAGGATTATCAAAACCAGTTAAAAGATTCTACAGGGTGAAAGTCAGCAAGTTGACAAAATAAGTTTTGCTGAAGACAAAGATAACTCCCCACCTGAAATCTTCAGCAAACTGGATAAATTCTGAAAATGAACTACTAGGTGATAGCATCCAAAAAATGTTCCCCTGCCCTTTGCATTTCCAAACTTTTATGAGGTTTAAAGCCAAGGCTGAAACCTGATAAAATATACAACTTTTTTTGCAAGACAAAATATTTGCCTGGAGTCCAGGAAAATCTGCATAATCAAACTTAGGATAATTTGCTTGGTTGGCTGGCAAACAAGCCTGAATTCAAGTCTCTTACCCATTCTGGAAAGGACTTCTTGAAATACTAGAAAAAACCCACATTTTGTTGCAAACAAATATTGCTATGGATTGTCTAGTTATCTGGAAATATACCTAACACTTGAGTCCTCCTGTGAAGTATTTGGTACTATTCATTTTCACTGAAGTCTTTATTATAGCAGACATTGAAGGTTTTAACAGAATTGAGTTTAACTGAAATTTATTGGCCATCCTTTCCCTACACAAACACTTTTTTAATTTAAAAGAACATGTTTCTTACAGTTCAGTTTCAGCCCAGCTACTTTTACTTAGTGAAAACCCTTTAAAATGCAGTCTTACTACTCACTTAAGGAGAAGTTATTCATGTGAGTAATGGCAATAGGCTTAAGTCCATAATCCTAAATAAAAGGTTAACTCTTGCAACAAATTATAGAGTGGCTGTTTGGCTAGTTTTGTTTTTCTAAAGCAATTTCAAGACATATATTGAATATGTGTTACTTCCTAAAACAGAAATTTTATTGGAAGTTATATCTGAATAAAAGTGAGACGTGAATATTTGGAAGAAGGCACATGTTTCTAAGACATTTCTCTTGCAGGCTGTAGATGATTCACAGGAAAGAAATTTGTTGATGTCTTGCCAGAATACAAAATGCTAGGTCCTTACATGGTGCAAATGAAAGGAGCTCCATTTTCTTCAGTACACATTTATGGCTGCAGTCTGGCTTATGTTTGCTTTTGTAGATAGCTTTCACTGAACTGTCTTACTTTTGAGCAGTCTTTGCTCAAAGAACAAAAAAAAAGGCAACTGTAATACCTGACACTGGACAGAAAAAACTTTGGAATTACAGAAATGTGGGTAGGAAAATAGCCTGATAATGTTTGAGCTCAGCACATGAATGAGAACTTTAAATAGACAGACCACAATATGAATATTTTAGAGATGGCCTTAGATCATAAACTGTTCTTCTTCAGGGAAGTTTACTTTCAAACACTGGTTCTGGGAGATAGACTATTTTGCTCACTTGCACTGTAATACTTTTATAGTACACATTTTATGTGATCCAGGTGCCTCAATCATGATTTAAACAGTATGGAATTTATTAGTAAAATATACTGTCATTTGCTACTTGACAAAGTAATGCTTACTCATAAATGAAGTGTCCTGGAAAACTATGGAAATAAGACAGCACTAAAATGATAACTAATTATAACTGCTGTAAGAGCTTAAAATGTAGTGCTAAATAGTAGCATGTTATTAAACAAATTTTATTCCTTACATATGGCATTGAATGTTTATATCCCAGTTAAAACATAAGGCAAATTAAGTATTCCAATTACAAATGAAGTGGAAAGTATGCATCCCTTTGAATCTCTACAGCAACGGGTTTGCCAATGCTTATAAAAAACAAGAAGGGTTTCTCTCAAGGAATTGAAGAATAAATCTGATATATAACTGTGAAATAAGTAATAAAAGCATCTCCTGACTGCTTACAGCAGAAGTTCTTAACTATTGTCTGAACAGGATTATGAGCCAGAAGTTATTTAGACTATCAGTGGATAAGAGATTATGTCTTCAAACTGCAAAATTGTTTCGGCATTATATTTTTTATTAAGTTTCACATTTGTCTCAAAACTTGAGCAAGTACAATGGAATGTATCTGTATTTTCACTTTAGTCTTAAAAAAAAAGATATATTCAAATGTATCTGAGTGCATATGTATCTTCCACACATCTTTTTAATGTATTCTTTTCAGTAGTAAGAAGTATATGGAACATTCATAGCATGTTATTTCTTCCAGAAATGATTCTGTTGAGATTAGTTTCCTCCATGTTTATCTATACTTTTTCTTGTTGCACATTTTATTTTTTACCTTAGTTACTTTTTGTCTAAAAATAATTGCTGAATGTTTTCATCAGAAATGTGTATTCCCATTTATAAGGAAACAAATGCCTTCCTACAGTACATCAATGCCATTGTCAGATTTATCTGTAATCTGAAATGGTTTGGTTTATTTCTTTATCACTGGATATCTTGTTTTACAGCCCGAATTTCTCTTTTAAAATAAATTCTCAATACAGAAAGAAGACAAGATCCTCCTGTTGTAGATGGCAACAAATGTCTTAAAACTTACATCACGAGAGAAAATAATTAAATTAGAATTTGCTTAGGATATTAATTCAACCTAGGGGGCATGACATATTCATCCCACTGCTGGGGGAAAAAAAAAAAAAAGAAAAAAAAGAAAGATGTCTTTATTTATGGTAGTTTGTTAGATATGAATTCAGCCTTGCAGGTTAATATTCAAAGAATAGAACAATGCTTATTTCTACAGCTTTGATGCTTTACATTAGACTAGTACTGTGAGTGACATGCAATGAGAACTCAGACGTCAGGAGTGCACAAGAGGACTTTTAGCCATTCTCAGTTATTCTTATTCCTCTTAATTTTTTTAAATAAAGTATAAAAATGTGACACTTTGTGCACTCATGTTTGTATATTTAGTGCTGGAAAGCATAAAACAGAAAAAAAAGAAAAAAGAAAAAAAAAAGCCATGGGCGCAAACAGTAGATTGTTTCACTCAACTAAATGGCTGTTTTCATAGAAAGACTAATTTGGGAGATACTTCGTAATATCTGCTAAGTGTGCTATTGACATTGGCTTGTCTAAGGCCCAGTAATTCACCTTCCAGGTTCTTCACAAAGACTCAAAGAACCAGGAATGTTTTCTAGTTTAAAACAAAACCGAAAAACAACACAAGCCTCCTTGTATCTTTTGAACTGGGTTTCCTGCCTCTATCTTAATAGCAGAATTATCATTATGATAGGCTATTTATGCTTACAGGCATATCAGCTTAGATAATGTGTACCTGGAGATAAATTTGGCTGTGTATTGCATAATGCTCTAAGAACTGCAGTATGGAGGCTGAGGAATAACTGAAGATAAAATCCTCAGCGGTGAAATACCTTATGATTCTGCAGGTGCACAAAATATAATAATATGGTCTGGAGACAAATTTACAGTATGGAAAATTAGATGGCACCTGAATTTTGACGACATACCTGTATATAGTAAATTATCATGGATGCTGAAATACTGGGTATGTTTTATGAATATATAAATATGCATTAACATTTGGTATGCAGGAAGGGTTTGTGTCAATGGAAGAAGACTTACTCAGAGATGGGCTATGAATATGCAGCAGCTGAACTTTACTCCTTTTCTGGAATTTGTAAATCAGCGTTCTTATTTTTGTTTTTACATTTTCTGTTGTAAAAAAGCAGCTGGCTACAGTATCAGCAGTTAGCTTCAAAGCCTCTTGCCCTAGACTTCATAGCAGGGCAGAGATGAGACTTGATATTTTCACTACTTAACAGACCAGGGATGGGAGATTTTAGTATGTTAGAGTGCTGCGTGTGTGACATGCTGTTCACCATGCTCCTTTGTTACTGTCCTGCAGCTCTTCTCTATGTCAGAATTTACCATATGGGAAGCAGTTTTATCATAGAATCATAGAATAGTTAGGGTTAGAAAGGACCTTAAGATCATCTAGTTCCAAACCCCCTGCCACGGGCAGGGACACCTCACACTAAATCATGTCACCCAAAGCTCTGTCCAGCCTGGCCTTGAACACTGCCAGGGATGGACCATTCACAGATACCCTGGGCAAACCATTTCAGTGCCTCACCACCCTAACAGTAAAGAATTTCTTCCTTATATCCAATCTAAACTTCCCCTGTTTAAGTTTTAACCCATTACCCCTTGTCTTGTCACTACAGTCCCTAATGAATAGTCCCTCACCTGCATCCCTATAGCCCCCCTTCAGATACTCGAAAGCTGCTATGAGGTCTCCACGCAGTCTTCTCCAGGCTGAACAGCCCCAACTGCCTCAGCCTATCTTCATATGTGAGATGCTCCCATCCCCTGATCATCCTCGTGGCCCTCCTCAGATCTTGCTCCAACAGTTCCATGCCCTTTTTTTGTGCCCTTCTTTTACCATCCCTGCTGGCAAAGCTGACTGTGACCCTCTACCCTGAGTCATATAGCAAAAAATAGTGACCTCAAAGAACTGATGGGTTGAATGAGGTCATTAAACTGAGACAGTTGTACAAGTCACGTCACCTAAAACTTTCAAATACGTATGAATATTTGTTTAGTCAAATGAGTCAAACGTTCTCATTTCCAAACCTGTTTCAAGGGATATTAAGCAATCAGGGTTTCTAAGAATTTTGTCAATCTGGAGACAGATATGGATTACCTAATACCCTTATAACAGTCTTTGAAAATAACCTTTCGTTTAGATTAGATATGAGGAAGAACTTTACTGTGAGGGTGGGGAGGCATGAGAACAGGTTCCCCAGAGAAGCTGTGGCTGCCTCATCCCTGGCAGTGTTTAAGGTCAGGTTGGATGGGGCTTTGAGCAACCTGGACTAGTGGGAATATGTCCCTGCCCATGGCAGGGGTGTTGGAACTTGATGATCTTTAAAGTCCCCTCCAATACAAACTGTCCTATGATTCTATGATTTTAATAGAAACATAGCTCAAATTTCATTCTGGCCATTAATTAAATCACTAAGATTTTTTTCTTTCTTAACATAAGTGATTATATTTAATAAATGGCAACTATTATAGAAATAAGGTATAAAACAAGTAATCCTATGCTTTACAGTTGTTTAAATTATGGGAAATTGTGGGTTAAGCTTGACTAAAATAATCATGATTTAGGAAATGTTAATATCATTTTGATTTAGCTTTTATTTTTTCTTCTTTTTAAGCAATATTTCCTCATTTTAACAAGTGCTTCAACACAGAAAAAAAGTCTGTTAGTCATCAAATAGAAATAATACTAAGAACCTTGATCTCCTGGAATAAATTTTGGCTATGTATGACATTTAGATGTTTTCATTATTAAAATTACCTCCAAAAATACCTATTGCAGATACTTACAATTAGTGATAATGATTATGCAGTTTAAATTTCAGCATTTCTTTCCCTCCTTTTTTTTTTTTTCCTCAGTGAATACTCATTACCCTGATAAGTAGCCCATTTCTCCATTTGTGTTGCTTGAATTTTTTATGTAAGAAATTACAGGTAATGACTCAGAATTGCCTGTTAAAACTAATTCTACTAGGTATATATTAATTGGTCTGTTCTAAAGTAGTAATTTATCACATTTGAGTATAATGTATTGACAACTGTCCATGTACTGACAAAACAGCTTTCTGAGATGTATTTATATGTGTTCAAAAAGAACAATTTGTATTTCCTGTACATTCTGGGGTTCAAGGAAATATACCATGGCTGATATAAGAAGGCAGACTCCAACATCTGAAAAAGCTTGCAATATGATTAAGTGGTAATAGTACTATTGCACTGTTTTACAAGTCAGTAACACAGTCCCCAAGTGAATAAACTATGAAGCTGAAAGCTGCACAGTTTATTCCAGCGATGGAACTGGAATATTGCCAAGAGCGTTGCTACAATAGTGGCATCAAATTAGTATTCTATAAATGTTTGATTAAATAAAGTTCAGTGTGGTATGCATGTGGTATGGAAAATAATGTCTCTGTTTGAGAAGAGAAAGTGGCAACAGAGGCATTTGTGGGGTCACCGCTTTTGAGGCATGCCCTCTGATGCAGTCAAGTGAAATGGTCTCTTATTTAACACACCATCCTGTGGAATGAGAGCAGATTTTCAAGGTGTAGAAGGCACTGCAAGGAGAAACAACACCTATAGTTCCAGAGTAGTGGGGTACTGACATTATTCTCAGTGGTATTACCTCTTCTGAATTTTAGAGCTAGGGGATTGAGGCAAAAAAAAAAAAAACCTGAAATGAGTTGTAAATCAAGAATTTATTGGTTTTGTCCCTGGACCAGCATGGTGGCTGTGATGAGTATCATACGTTTCTCAGAAAAGACAGACTGAAATATTTTTGGAAGATGTGCAGCCCAAATTTTAGAAATATGTGGAAAATTATCTGTGAAGCCCAGCACAACCCAGCTAAGAACTAGCAGGACACTGGAGTGGTTCCCAAGACAAATCTCCATGACACTGCATCCTGACAACTCTGCTGAGATTTCCATATAAAGGTACTAATTTAATATAAACATTTGGATGCAGATGCCCACTTGAACTAGCAACTGGATGGATGCCACCAGTTTAGTTTGTATAAATGACCAAACAGCTGTCAAACTGTCACAATTTTGGTCAAAAGCCAGCTTCTGAACAATGATCTAGAGATGAAAAATCTGTGGGTGTGTGGTTATTAATCCTCTCAGACCTCGTGCTGTACCTCACCTCCATTGAAAAGTACTCAGGGAATAAGGGTGGTGGAATGGCAGCAAACAAGAGTATACATACTTCTTTGGCAGATTAAATTAACTAATAAAGATACTTGCCACAGAAACCAGTTCAGACTTTCATTTCCAATGCAGGTGCCAATAAATACTTGCAAATTAGATGCATCAAATATCTTGCATCACATCAGCCATAAATGCTGCAGAAATGAAAGATTATGGTATCAACCAAAATCAATAACATACAATAAAAAAGTGTGGAGTATAAAATTTAAATAAAAATAGAAACATAGATGCTTGAGAATAAAACAAGACTAAATTTACATTTACGTTTCTGTAACTACGTTCTTCAGAAGACCATTCTTCACCTTCTGCTTTGAAGCTCCAACACTATGAAACATTTGCAAGGGGAACACAAAATTAGCAATCAACACACCTGATTAAAATGATTGATTGGAACTTCTTACTATAAAACACAGCGTTCTTTAAGTGAAAAGTTAACATGAGGCTACTATTTTGACATCTTACTTGAAAACAGAACAAACTATTTCCTAACTAATTCCATTAAAAACTTTTCTTATTGAACTCAAATAAACAATAAAGAAATACCCTTAACATCATTTGAAGTTATATATACAGTAGATGCTTTTCAGTAAAGGTGGTCTGAGTTTGCCACCCAGGATGGTCTCAGCCACAAAAGTTAAGATCAAGATTTGGTCAAGGCCTTGGTTAAGGTCAAGATGTACAGTAAAATTGAAAATAATTATTAGGTTTTCCATAAAGAACACTTTGTTTAGTGGCAAACAGTACCATTGTTGTTATGACAGTATACACACCTGTTCATAACCCTTATTTTTATGCCTGGGTTTTATTCATTGCAAATACTGTGACTTAACATACAGTGGTTGAACATTTACCTATATTCTTAAAATGCCAATACAAAAAAAAAAGATCAATACAAAAATATGGCAAAAAGCAGGTGCAGACAGGGATCAGCAATTTCAATAGCAGGCTTCTTTTAGTTCACTTACTGTCAAGCAGCATGTTTTCATTAAATCCAATTTCCATAGTAGATAACAGGAATACTATATTAATGGCAGCTGGATGAGGATCATCTTGAAATACCACTAGCGAACTCAACAAAATGTAAAATAAATAGATAGATAGATAGATAGATAGATAGATAGATATATCCAGCTAAATATTCTTTTTGTTTATTTGTTTCACTTCTTCCCTCAAGATGACTACTGGGACTAAAGGAATGCTGAGACTGCATCTTGACTCACATCATCTCTTCCTGGAGGACTCATTTCATTGGGTAGTAATTGCATCAATGGAGTGAAGAGCAAACAAAAAATACATTCAATGCTGAAGTGGATTAGGCTGTTCTGACATGACAGAATGTCTGGAGTGGCTGCTGCCAGACTGCTTCAGCAACACACTTAAAGGAATTTGTAATAGACCAATTTCCCATTTTACACTGCATTTCTACTTATGGTTCCATCACTCTCTTACTATAGTGAATCAGCTGATATGATGAAGGGATAAAAGAACAGTTGCTCCGCTTTATGAAATTATTATACATTATCTCAATAGGGAAAATGAGAGATCAAAGTTTGGCCATGGGGGGTTATATGAAAGAACTAAATAATTGACAAGTAAAATGGAACCTGAACCTCTTCCTGGTAATCTTTCCTAGACTTTTCAGTCAAAATATTTTAAGCTAAGATAGAGCAGTGAAAACCAAAATAAAAGTACCAACCTGTCGTGGTTTAAACACAGCACACAGTCTCTCACCCTTCCCCCTCCCCCCAGCAACTCCCAGGGGGATGGGGTGAAGAATCGAAAGAATATAACTCCCATGGGTTGAAATAAGAACAGTCCAGTAACTAAGGTATAACACAAATCACTACTGCTACCATCAATAATAATAATGCTAAGAGAAATAACAAGGGAAGTGAACATGATACCACCCACTGAAAGGAGCCTGACCCAGAAGAGTGCAAGCCCTTCCAGGGTAACTCCCAGTTACCCCCCTGGGCATGATGTGCTGTGGTATGGACTACCTCTTTGGCTAGCTTGGATCAGGTATCTTGTCTCTGCTTCCTCCCAGCCTCCCCTGCTCCCCAGCAGAGCATAAGACTCACAAAGTCCTTGGTCAGAGTAAAGATTACTGAGCAACAACTAAAAACATCAGTGTTATCAGCTCTGTTCTCAGGCTGAAAGTTAAAACACAGTGCTGTATCAGCTACTGTCATGGTTTGAGCATGTTTTGAGGGTGTTTTTGTTCAAGGTTTTTTTCCAGCCAGGTGGAGGAAGGGAGTCCGGGAGGAAGGAGAGACAGGACACCTGACCCAGACTAGGCAATGAGGTATTCCATACCATAGCATGTGATGCCCAGGATGCATACTGGGAAAGAGAAGGCTGGAGAGGTAGAGCTCTGGAGGAAAATGGAGGAGGGAGCACATGGTGCTCGGCCAGGCAGGGTGGAGTGAGTTATGGGTTGGTGGCTGGTGGGGTGTTGTATTCTTTTCACTTGTTGTTTGCTGTATCATTATTATTTGTAGTAGTAAATGGCAGTAGGGGTTTTGTGTTATGTCTTAGCAATTAAACCGTTCTTATCTCAATCCTTGGGGGCTACATTCTTTGGATTCTCCTTCCTAACTCTCCGGGAGTTGGGGGACTTGGTTTAAACCACGACATTTTTGGCGCCCAACGTGGGGCCCGAGGGTGTGAGATAAGAACAGATCTGAGCGGATTTATGGTCTCTTGTCACAATGCTGATTTATTGGCTCTTAGAGGTTTTTCTCTGGATCTCGCTGTTTTGGGATTTTGCCGGGTACTTTGTGTATGGATTGGATGTGTTTGAGGCTTGGGCTAAAGCTTTTGTTTCAGTGTACTTTGTGTCGGAGGCTTGTAATATGGTGGGACTCCGGCAGCAGGGGGGGATGGACGTGGCCGTGGACTTGGACTTGTACCAGGCCGTCCCGCTGCTCTTCGCCGTCCTTGTCCTTATCCTCGTTGTCGTCTTCGTGGAGCTGCATGAAGCCAGGAAGGAGCGGCCCCAGGAGCTGCCGGCAGCTGAGGCTGCCAGGGAGAGCGGCACGGGGAGCCAAACGGCTGTGGCAGAGCAGCGGGAGCAGGCGGGGGAGGAGCGGAGCAGGACGGTAGCTGAGCAGCGGGATCTGGCAGCGGGGGAGGTGAGTCCCGCGGTCGTTCCCGACCCTCCGACGGCCGAGAGTGTCCCCCGGAAGTCGCCCGCCGACCCCCAGCAGGATGCAAGAGACCACGCAGCATTTCCCAGCAAGGCAGAGGAGGAAGATCCGGACTCGGGAGAAGAGAAGCTGATAGTGGGAGAGCTGGCAAGCACGGCAGCTACATCAGCCCCAGTGACAAGTGCAGCAGCATCATCTGAGAGTTCTGAAGGTTTTGAATGGCTTTTGGGTGCCCTTGGGACCTGCCTGCTGATTGTTATAGGGGTCAGCATGGTGGCACACACACAGAGTGTGTTCTATCCACAACCATTTTGTCTGATCCCAAAAGTTAAGCAGAGTCAGTTTTGGGTCTTGTCTAGGGTTAGACAAGGATATAGGAGCACCAGGAGACTGTCCCCAAGGCTGGACAGTCATGAGTGGCAGGGCATGTGGGACAGTATGGCCAGGTATCTGATCCACTGGGCCCCTCCAGTGCTTTGGAAGCATTGGAGGTGGAAGGCAGCTGTATGGAGTCCCCAGCAGCAAGCCGTAGAACTGCTGAAGGGGCAGTGAATGATTTTGAGCCTGGTGGGCCCAGATACTTCAGGCTATCAGTCCAGAGATGCAACATAGAGATGTCTCATGATCAAGGGGTGGACTTAAGAGTGATGGTGTATTCGAAAAGTAGGATCTGGGCATGACGTGAATGGTATGGAATAAGGGGTGGATAATGTCATGGTTTGAGCATGTTTTGAGGGTGTTTTTGTTCAAGGTTTTTTTCCAGCCAGGTGGAGGAAGGGAGTCCGGGAGGAAGGAGAGACAGGACACCTGACCCAGACTAGGCAATGAGGTATTCCATACCATAGCATGTGATGCCCAGGATGCATACTGGGAAAGAGAAGGCTGGAGAGGTAGAGCTCTGGAGGAAAATGGAGGAGGGAGCACATGGTGCTCGGCCAGGCAGGGTGGAGTGAGTTATGGGTTGGTGGCTGGTGGGGTGTTGTATTCTTTTCACTTGTTGTTTGCTGTATCATTATTATTTGTAGTAGTAAATGGCAGTAGGGGTTTTGTGTTATGTCTTAGCAATTAAACCGTTCTTATCTCAATCCTTGGGGGCTACATTCTTTGGATTCTCCTTCCTAACTCTCCGGGAGTTGGGGGACTTGGTTTAAACCACGACAGCTACTAAGAAGGAAAAAAATTGACTGCTACTGCTAAACCCAGGACATAACCTTTAATTTTATTCCACAGTTCTTGTAATTTCCAAGTACAGGATTCAACTCTGATCCTATATAGTTGAGTCTTTTCATCCCGGCCTTTTTAGTTGAGCTAATCAGTATTTTTATCAATGTTTTTTGTCCAATTTTCTACCTTTTCTCTTTTGCTTAATTGGAACCAAAATAGTTTGGATTGCTGAACTGAATGGAAGTAATTTATGTCAACTCAGCATTTTCTTGCTGCCGTGCTTCCGCATTTGAAAGTCTCATCCCTCCAATTTTCTCTCTAGGCCAAGAAAATCTTTAACATTTTCTAGCTTTCCAAATGATTTTTGCTTAGTTGTTTTGAGGAAGTATTTTCAATCTAGAAGCTGATAGAACAAGCAAAGATGTAAATATTTTCCCCTTAACAAGCACTGATTCATTGAAATGGAAATTATTTAAGCAAAAGTACTGTGTTTTGAACATTATTTGTGTCAGGAATGTGAAGCAAAAGTAATTTAAAACCAGGTGCTCTATGTTTCTTTGTTTTACAATGTATTTTATCATTACACTTATTTATATTCTGTATAACCTTTCTCATGAACAGAATATACAGTGCAACACAACAAATAACATACAACTTTTAACATTTCACAGAACTAAAACAATCCTCTCCATGGAAGGGGAGGGGATTGGAATTGAAATTTATTCTTTTAAGATTGTTCAGAAGATGGAAGAAAAAATAAAAGGATTAACTTTGATATTTAAGGTCTGAAACATTAAATATCTAGCAAGCCCTAAAAGTAATACCCCAGGAACTGCATTCTTCCCACTGCACCAGGGCTCCTCTCCTTCATCATCCCTTATGTCCCATATGGCCTGAACATTGTGGAGTCTGCCATCTCCTTCTTCTATGTATGCCAGGCATTTCCCTAGAAGCAAACCTGACCAAGCTTAAACAAAAATAAGAAACAAAAGAAACAAGAATAATTTTGGCCTGTTACTAGATTTGGTAACAAAAAGATACATTTATATATAAGCATATATTTGTACATAAGCATTCATATATAACATACATAAATACATATTAAAATAAATGTTGAAAGTAAAATGATAAACAGAAGTTAGGAGCATATGTGGATAATCTTAACTTTCAGCTATTACAGTACAGTACAGAAATTTCAAGTGGTGATTGAAAAATCATAAGAAATAGTCCTGTTGTGCTGGTACAGTGTCATGGCAGTAGAGAGAGTTTTGTGCTCTTGAGTGGTCCTTTTACAGAAGAGTAATCAAACAGTGCTGCTGAATTTTACTTTGTTGAGAGCTTCAATTCGTCCTGCAGTACTTTGTGGTATAGCTCGATCCCTGGCAGAGATGCATTCAGCTGAACTTGTGACAAATCCTTTGAGTGGCTTTTCCAGCATATACATGGTAGATGCAGCAGGGTGAGCAAGCATTGTACCTGGTAACACACGGCTGTAAACAAAAACTTAATTTCAGTGGGAAGCTCACTCAAGACAGTGTTCTTCTGGACTTAGCCATATTTCAGTCCATGGATTGCATCAAGTGGAATTTGGACCAAAAAATAATAACTGAAGAGATGTCGTTAGAAGATTGTGAAAAGGGGTAAGAGCTTTTGTCACGGTGTCCTGGGTTCAGCAGTAGTAGTCATTTTTTTTTCCTTCTTGGTAGCTGGTGCACTGCTGTGTTTTTTACTTTCGGGCTGGGGACGATTGCTGATAGCAAGTATGTTTTGAGTTACTGCTCAAATGTTTGGTTTGTCCAAGGACTTTCTGAGCCTCATGCTCTGCCAGGGAGGAGGGGAGGCCAGGAGGAAGGAAGGACAGGACACCTGACCCAGGCTAGCCAAAGAGGTATTCCATACCATAGCACAGGATGTAACTGAGTTACCCGGAAGGGCTGGAGCTCTGGGGAGTTGGCGGAGGTATCGGTCAGTGCTCGGTCGGGCAGGGTGGGGTGAGTTATGGGTCGGTGGCTGGTGAGGTGTTGTATTCTCTTCACTTGTTATTTGCTTTATCATTATTATTTGTAGTAGTGGTAGCAGTAGTGATTTATGTTATACCTTAGTTATTAAACTGTTCTTATCTCAACCAGTGGTAGCTACATTATTTGGATTCTCCTTTCCAGCTCTCCAGGAGTTGGGGGAGCAAGGGGGGGAGTGACTGTACGAGCTCTGTGCGGCTTGGTTTTAAACCACGACACATGGTACTGTCATTTCTTGGAGAACTTCAGGCTTGAAGAGGCATTTCCAGCTCAAAGGGGTAAAATAGTAATTCAGGTGACATAAACGCAATTTTTCACAATAGTAACATTATCTCGGTGTATTACAAGAAAGTACAATTTTTATTACAATTTTGGAGTTTCAGTACCATTATACTGCAGGTATCAAAACTAGTCACACAGTTCCTTTTATTCTGTAGCAAATAGACTTTAAAGTGTAGTTATTCATCCAGATTTTTGGTTTTAAGTAAGAAAAATATATGTACCCTTAAAGTACAGTGATAAAATAAATTGAAGGTACTTCTTGTCTTGCAGATTTCAAAGTGAAGTTTTAAAGTAATAAGAGTTAAGCTCCTTCCCAAAAATATTAATGAAGTCAGAATTTTTAATTCCCAGAGCGTATCTCTGGATGTTGCTGTAGCTATACAGTTATGTATGTACAGGAATATCTAACTAGAAGAAATGTTATGTTTGGGTAGGATTGAGAGAAAGATGGGTAGCTCTGATTAAAAGCCTTAATGTGTCTTCGGCATTACCATATGAGATGCTCAAAACTATGTGCAGGGCAGGTGTCAGTTCTGAAATGGCAGATGGCATTTTTGGTGCATCAACATCATTAGCTAGCAGCAAGGTTTCAAAAGTAAAGGTTCTGGGATGGGAAGTACCCTGCAAAATTAGCTCTCCTTCAAAATAACTGTGCTAGGAGCACATTCGCTTCTGTGACTGAGGAATCCACAGGACAGAAAAGATGTAAGAAAATGGTTGCATCTTCTGCAGATGCTACTTTGCAAGACTCCTTTTCGAACTCCTCTGACAGGTCACCTTGGCCTGAATATTTGCTGAGTTGGAGCTGCCACGCTTTAGCCAAAGGTCTGTCAATACATTGCTACAGAGCAAGGAGCAAGCTCTACCTTCCCTGTGCTTCTTTCCAAGTAACAAAACAAAGACAGAAATATTTATTTACTTCACTGGAATTAAGAAGAATAAGTGAAAAATGCTTTGAAAATGAGTAATAAATATTAAAGCTTATCGATGCAGCAGAAGCATGTACTTCAGTGAATTCAGACAAACCTGTGAAGAGTCAAGGGCTACTCTCATTTCACATTCTTTTTCTCTTAGTGGTGGTTTGGAAAGGCTGTGCTCCACATACTTATTTGGTCCCAGTCTCTCAGGTCTCTTTGTTGTAAATGTGATATCTTTAGAGCATGGGGGATAGGATTCAGCTGGAGATGAAACTGTATGTACCAGCATGCTGCATCTCACGCTTTGGCCATTTTGTTCCTTTGTCCCTCACCACACAGAAGAAAGACAAGAGAGATCTTAAAAACTGTGGGGAAAAAAAAAAAAAGACAACTGATTTTGTTTACATTAAAATTCATGAATACATGGCTTAGCCTTTTAGTTCAAAAAGTTAGTGTTTGCTTGAAAGGACAGCCCCTCATGCACAGACCAGGCCATTTTAAAAAACTCAGCAATTATGAAGGCAGTAATGCCCTTTTTTCTGGAGGTAGAGGTTTGTTTGCACTATCTTTTCTCATCTCTTCAGCTTCTTTTTGTTTCTCTCCCCAACACTATAAGCCGTATTTCTTGGGGACAAAAAACAACAAACCAAGCAACAAAATAAAACAAAACAAAAACCCAAGTTCCCTCCCCCCCCCCCCCCCCAAAAAAAAAAAAACAAAAACCAAAACAACAAACCCAAAACTTAATTAACAAGAGCACATCTTATTTGGCAATGATGCCGATTGCTGATGGCATTTTCATGTTCCTTTCTTTACGTTACTGTTATAAAGTGTATTCTCAGATTTGTCTGTGGGCTCACTTATTTCCTAATTTATCTTTGAGAACAGAAAACCTATAAGTATTAAAACTAAAATTTAAAAAAAGAAAACTGGACTTGAGGGTTCTGGTAGCTAGACAAGATAAAATGTCATATGAATAATTCTATCCTTCAAAGGACAGCAAATGATTTGCAGGGGTTAGGAAGCAATGTCAGTTTTTTCTCATACTTTGGGGAAAAAAATATCAGATTTACTGGGAGTATGCATCATATTTTTCCATATTGCTTGGAGAGTGTCTACTCCAGTATAGGGGAAAGACTGGGTTGACACAAAGGGCATTGCTTCACCTCACCAGGGGTCCAGGACACTTTGTGGAGCTACGATTTTAAACAGTGACAATGCCACATTAGGCATCACAAAATGAAAGGCTCAGTTGCATCCAGGTGCAGGTGGCCAACACCTCTCAAAGTAGCACCGCTTCAGTGTTGAAATTTGTGTCCAAAACAACCAGCTTACTTCGTTAATAAATGGATAAACTGGTGTGATTACATAGACTGCATCCTCAAAACATGTTTAGTATGAGGTCAAGGCTTTTTATTTTTCTTGCAGCAGCATGGCATATTAGATACTAGACCTAACAGGAATGACTGGCAGCATTAATGACAGAACAATATACCAAGCTGAGCTTATGACTTGCAATAACTGAATAATGTTTGTAGGATAGCTCTGGGAATCCTCTGTGAGCAAAAGAAGTCCTGCTGTTTTCTCATTTAATTAAGTTTAAATCTATGGGGGGACTGGCAGTGCGTGTCTTGGGCTTATGCCTTTTTTTTATTTTTTTTTTTACTTATTCCTTGAAGCTTAATGTCATTGTAAAGTAGTTTTTAATCAATAGACATTCTTAACTGGAAATGAATCTGACACCTAGTTACCTTTGTATAATGAATTTTATTAATTGCAACACTAAGTAGAGAAAAAATATCTAAGACGGTATGCAGTAATAAAACACTGAAGAGTAAGCCAGAGTTCAACAAGAACATGATTTTCTCTTCCAGGTCACTTGCAGTTGTGTTTGCCTGGACTTTTCAACTGGAAGGGTTCTCTTTAGTCTGGTTTTAATGTTGCAGACCAAGTCATTAAGGTTTTTTTTTCTACATCAGGCTGAAAATTATGGGTCAGAGGAGGAGCATCTGCTTTCTGAACCACCTCAAATATTTGTGAGTTTCAAGTGAAACTGTTTTAGTCCTGCTTTATGAAGAAATACTACTTCTATGAATTGGAAAGAGTTGTAAATATACGTATGGATACAGATATAAATATACAGATAAAAAGATACCTGTACTGTACGATTCAGTACTTCTTGGAGCCACTATCAGCTGAATGATGGTCCTGACAAGAAGACACGTAGCCCTACAGCACAAGGAATGAAATTAGTCATGTTACATTTAAGTAACATTGGTCAAGAAAGGTGGTAATTGCTAAATCTCTGAACTTTTAAATTAGCATTTCCAGACACAGGAAGCTAGAATGGGATTATTTAATGTAATAAAGTTCTTTATAATGCAGGGAAACCTTGCTAATTAGAGGTAACTGAAGAAGTAAAAGATATTTAGCCACTGCAACATGCATCTTTACAAGAAACAGGCAACTTATTCCTGAGCTTTAGTGTTCTTATTTGTTTAGCAAATTGCTGTAATCTGTCTGCCAATTTACATCACCCTTCACTGAGGTTCACAGACAAGATAACAGTTTTCCATGTAGGTTTCCTGTGTTAAATTGTCAGCAAAGTACATATCTTCCCTCTTTCCAGCAAAAAAGGAAGGATTAAGCTCCATATCCCAGGTGCTTCTTTAACTTGTAGAGACTGAACTCCCTCTTTCCATGTCTGTGTTGTACACAGAGCCTTATCCGGTAGAGACACTGTGACGGCTCATCAGGTTATGTAGCTTGCAGACTGAGAGGCAGAAGCATCCCATTTGTAGTTCCTCCTATGTCCAGGTCTGCAAAACTAGCTGTGTTTGCACAGCTCTGCATGTACTGCTAAAGAGACATGCAAGTGTCCCAGGCTAGGAAACCGCTCACTGTGAGTGTGTATTGAAAGAGCATGTATGTTTCATGCTGAAAAAAAATCATCTCAAAGATACTCCTTTTTTGTTGAAGAGACAAACCTAAATTTGCACTGTCGATGTTCAAAGGGGCATGTTACAAGTCAACAGAGCTCTCCTTTGGACAAGCGATGGTCCATAACACCTCAAGGGGAGCACCCAGAATTAACTCATATAATAAGGGTTTTTCTCCCCATATACTTATGAATAGCAACCTCGGTTTTGAAGACTATGCAATAAATACTGGCAATCCATACACTAAAAGGCAAGGATTAGATTCAATATTTAATGGCTATACTAGAGACCAGTGACAATCATATCAACTGAAGGTGGCAGAATAAGGTGGAAAAAATTATAATGCAATGAAAGGTAATGTCAAAGAGCAGAAAAACGAAAAACTATAGAGGCAATTTAAAGTCCCATGGGTAACACTAGAAGCTAAGGAATGCTTAAACTAAGAGCTTTTGTGTGTAATGTTGCTGTTGTTTCGGTACAGATTTTCTAATTTTGGCATATTATATAAATCAATATCACAACAGAAAGATAAAATGGCACACACAAAATAAAACACAAAATTACCTCTTTATGGGCTAACTGCTTTTTAGATATTATTTTTAAAGCACCAAATAAAACAAGAATGTTACAGCTGTCTACAACATGTGAATGAATTCACCACCTCTCTGAATTCTCAGGTGATTAATACATATGTACATTCTGAACATTACCTGAGTGCCTTCTGCTATGATGACAACATAGAAATTGTCTTCCTGTGGATTATGAAGGTCAAATGTATTTCAGTATTTAGTTGCATTCTGCAGAGATATCAGGAAATACTTTGCCTCAAGCTGAAGTCCAGAGAGAGGGATAAATCTGATTTTACCATGGTTTTATGGGACATTTTATAAGTCATCCAGAACTTGGAAACTAACTTTTGGGAAATCAGGAATGAGCTTTAATATATCATCTGAATCTCTGGGAATTTCTGTTATGTTAGAGACAAATAGATATGGATCATAATTTTATGAACAGAAATACTCACATTTGTTTTATTCACTTAATCTCTCATGGAATTTGCATCTGAATAAATCGCATATGTAAAAACTTTTTCTTCATAACAAGCATTGTAAAAAGATGCCTGTCTTGTGGTAAGTTTGGGATGATATAGCATCACCTAGCCAAGCTTTTCCTGTAAATGAAGCCTTATTTCTCTGCATTTTGTCCATTTTATCCACCAAAAGCAGCTAACATTAGGTAAAAGCATTTGATACCTGATCATTACAAACATATGAGGATATCTATCTAGTGAAATTCTCAAAGACAAAACATCAAAGTAACAGTAGCTTTAATTCCGTTATAATCTTCTAGATGAGTGGAGCATACAAACCATTCTGCTTGAGCACATTTATCTACAATGTCTCCAATACAGGGGAAATTATTCTACTACTGTAAACAAGACAAAACCAAACCAAACCCTGCTGCAGGAACCATTTATATAACATTTTGGACGAATCTTCTTTTAACACAAAGAAGTCACAGAACTGGCTGGATGGTCGCACTCAAAGAGTAGTGGTTACTGGCTCAATGTCCGGCTGAAGACCAGTAACAAGTGGTGTCCCTCAGGGATCGGTGTTGGGACAGGTCTTGTTTAACATCTATCTTTGTCAGTGACATGGACAATGGGATTGAGTGCGCCCTCAGCAAGTCTGCTGATGACACCAAGCTGTGTGGTTTGGTTGATACGCTGGAGGGAAGGAATGCCATCCAGAGGAACCTTGACATGCTTGTGAGGTGGGCTGAGGCCAATCTCATGAAGTTTAACCATGCCAAGTGTAAGGTACTATACCTGGGTCAGAGCAATCCCAGGCACAGCTACAGGCTGGACAAAAAGGAAATTCAGGGCAGCCCTGTGGAGAAGGACTTGGGGGTGTTGGTCAAAGAGAAAATGAACATGAGCCAGCTTCAGTGTGTGTTTACAGCCCAGAAAGCCAACTGTATCGTGGGCTGCATCAAAAGAAGCATGACCAGCAGGTCAAAGGAGGTGATCCTGCCCCTCTACTCTGCTCTCATCAGACCTCACTTGGAATATTGTGTGCAGTTCTGGTGTCCTCAACATAAAAAGGACATGGAGCTGTTAGAACAAGTCCAGAGGAGGGCCACGAGGATGATCAGGGGACTGTATGAAGACAGGCTGAGAAAGTTGGGGCTGTTCAGCCTGGAGAAGGCTGAGTGGAGACCTCATAGCATCCTGCCAGTATCTGAAGGGGGCCTACAGGGATGCTGGTGAAGGACTATACATTAGGGACTGTAGTGATAGGACAAGGGGTAATGGGTTGAAACTTAAACAGCAGAGGTTTAGACTGTATATAAGGAAGAAATTCTTTCCTGTTAGGGTGGTGAGGTACTGGAATAGGTTGCCCAGGGAGGTTGTGAATGCTCCATCCCTGGCAGTGTTCAAGACCAGGTTGGATGAAGCCTTTGGTGATACAGTGTGAGATGTCCCTGCCCATGGCAGGGGTGTTGGAACTAGGTGATCTTGAGGTCCTTTCCAACCCTAACTATTCTATGATTCTATGATTCTATAAGGTACTAATGTTTACAGTTCTACTCTGTTTTGAGAGATTAATGTACTGATGGTGCCATCAATAACTCACATACTTTTGATAGCATTATAAATAAATGGACCCTGTAATGAACTTTAGGTCTTACAGAAAAGTGGTATTTTCAGCCTTCTTTGGAGGCTTCTGAAAGTTATAAAGTGCATCATATTTAAATATAGAGATAAAAAGAAAAATTACTTGAAACCTATTTCTTTCTTTAGTTTATGAAATAGGATTTTATTTTTCTTTAAAGCTGGTATATTTAGCACTTAATTTGTAGGTGTCATCTCCTCACCTCTTACTTTCATACATGCTCTTATCTTTTGCAAGGGTGATAAAAGCTGCACCTATCGCAGCAGGTCTTTAGACTTATCCTTGAGGGTCTAGCTCAGAAAAACTTCTTCCTCTGTCTTTTCTAAAAGAATCCAAGAAAATCCAATAGTTGTTTGCTATGACTGTATAGTTATATCTAAATAATTTTAATCTTCCCGGAAACAATTTTTGAACAATATTAATATCAAGGACAACCAAGTTCTCTATGCAGAGCAGAATTTTAAAGATGTTATAAATGAAGGTTAAAAAAAAAAACAAACAAAAAACAAGCAAACAAAAAGAGCAACAAAAAAGAAAACAAACAAACAAATCCCATAACCACCCCCACCAGCAAACAAAACAAACAAAAACCAACAAAACAAAAGACAAACAAAAGTCTGGTCCTGCTTAGAAGACAGTCGATTTCATTTAGCATCAGCCTTAACTGTCTTCTCATTTCCATCTCAGAGGCCAGTTAGGGAAATGGCAAATGTTGGAGTTGACAAAACCAGAGGTTAATACCCAGAGATGGGGGTAGCTTGGAAAGTAAGCAAAATGAGAACACTGTGAATAATGCACATATTCCACCCAGTGGGCTGAAATTGCAGTTGATTTCAAAGGACTCAACATGCGCATTTGCTTAAACTCCAGACAGTAATCTGAACATTTTGCTGTAAATCTAACATTTACTTTTAAACAAGGTACAAGTCTGGAGATACGGAAACTATGTTTGCTACCTTAAAATAATATACTGATTTTCCATAGCATCCAGATTTTGCTGCCTCTTCTGAACTGAACAGGATGATAGATATATTGTCATTTTTTTTTTTCTAAGACAAGAAAAAAGCAATAAATAAACTACTATTTTCCCTATTATAACAAATTCAAGGTTTCTCTAACATCAGTTTGAGATTAAAAGAAAAAAAGGAAGTCTACAACCAAAGCACTAAAAACAAATCAGAATATGTTATATTACTTTCACAATTATTCTCCTTAGAAAACCTTACCAATTAAACCTCAATATATTTGTTAATTTCAGAAACAAGAAAAAAAATTGTTTCACATTGCTTATTTGTGTGTATATACATTTATTCTCTTAAAAGATAATTTTTAATTATTGTGAATTTTATATCAGTTTGGAGGTGTGAAATATACATGAATGATTCGTGTCAGGAATTTAGGCGTCCTTGTAGCCATTGCACTTGGTGTGAAACCAGCCCTCCTTTGTGACCGTGATTATCATAAGTACTCCTGTCAATAAGGAGAAACAAAGGGGATAATCTCTCCTAATCAATCGCTTTGTTTTTCAAAGGGGACTTCCGTTTAACGGTTTGATTGGCCTAAGGAGATTAGATAACCAAGAGATACATTTTGTTGCAGGATGTTGCAAACTTGAGTACAAGGCAAATAACCATATAAGGTATAGAACAAAATGTTAAGACTACGCTAAGCTTGTAAGCATTTTTCTGTTAACACATTACTAAGAAAATTCAACAACGTCTTCACTGGAGAAAGACCCCAGCAAACAAGAAAAGAACAAAGGAAAGGGGCCACGTCGACATTCGGGTAAAGAATACAACAGGATTGGCTAAAACCCAAGACTCAGAAGTATAAGAGACTGTACTCTAAGGATCCCGGTGTGCGTTGCTGGTGGAGCGGAGACTCCCCTGCGCACCCAGCGCTGTTTTGCTTATTGCCGCTCTTAAATTTCTAATCAATTGTGAATAAAATCGATTGGGACAAAACCCGGTTTACGGTAAATTTTTATAACAGAGGTAAGATGCAAAGGCAGCTTTGTACATCTTTGTAAATACCTTTTTTTCCCAGATTCAGGATCTGTTGCTGTAGCTAAGCTCTAAATACATACATAATTTCAGGTAATGTTTTCTCATCCATAGCAAGGCTTAATTTGTTTTCATGTTTCAGATCTCTCATATTATTTAAAATGTCTTATGACTGCATTGCTAATCTTGCAGTTAACAACTGGCCTTCCTACCCTTTGTGAATTCAAAGCTACATGTCTATTCTTGCAAAAAGCCTCCCGCTAATCTCCTCCATACTTCTCAAAGATGTTTCTGCAGAAGCTGTGCTGCTTGTTTGCTCTCATGTGCTGAATATCTTAAGATAAATAAGAAAGTAATAGGACCTTACAGTCTGATCATTAACACTTAATAGCTCTAAAATATATTTTCCTTCCTACAGAAAATGTACAAGTCTATTCTGTAATAAACAACAAAGGAAGTGTAATGAAAGTACGAGCAAGGAATTTACAGAGACAGTTGGCATCTACATCAGCAATCTACTCATTTCAATACCTAATTGCTAATTCAGTGTTTAATTGCTCAGTATCACATTATGTACTTGTCTGCAAAATACAGCAGTCAGTTCAAATGGCTTTCAGAAGAGCTTCTTAATGGCACAGTTCTCTTCCTAGCCATCTTAATAAATGTAATTATTACAGATGTCATCTGGAATATTTAATAGATATGAGCAGCCTCCCATCGCCTGCAAAATGTTCAACTGCTTTTCAAGCAGTCCCAGGACCTTTTTTTCAGACACTGAAGCTGTTCCTGCCAGGTGACTGTCAGGCCATCAAACCACCTAGCCAACATGCCAAATATATCAACCTATTATTACCTGTCCCAGACTGTATGGGGCAAGACTACCCTTTTGCTCCTGCTCCATGGGGTCTACAGAGTTCATCACCACAGTGACACAGTACATGACCCATTGCTGCTCTTAAATGAAATTTTAATAAGTACAATTTTCTCTCCATTCTTGTGTGGGGAACATTATGTACTCATAAAAAATTGCAGTGTAAGATCCAGGTTCACACTGGTCAGCCAATTTATATTATAAATTAGTTATGACAAAACATTTTAAAACTTTAGCAGAGCTCAGAGAGTTTGGGGTCTATTTCAAGGAGAATTATGCAACCTCTTGCAAGCAGGAAGCATTTTTCAATGTTTCAATGTCTGTTATACATTCCAGATATTAGAAAGTATTTAAAAAGATCACAAGCTATAAGAATTGCAGGTAGAGCAAGGCAAAAAAAATGTTCACAATTTGCTGAGCATCAGTATGTTTAGATATATCTGGTAGTCTCTGTATAGCAATTTATGCTACAGCAGCCACAGCACAGAAACTGCATTTGTATCCAATTTAAAAACATGAATGTTCCACTGTTACCCTAGAGCTTAAAGACAATTTACAGAAGTAGGGCAGTATGAAGTATTGCTACAATAAACTGTTGGTTTCCTTCCCTTTTATAGCAAAAATTAGGGGAACACTGCAACTGTTGTCAAGTCTTAAAATATGTTTGCAATAAAACAGAAGCCTTTGGGTTTCTCTAATTTCAATGGTTTTCTTCATTATTCAAACACCTTTTTAAATCTTTCATAGATTCAGATGTGATTTTTAAAATTAAATACATAATCCTTCAGCAATTAATCTAAGTCCCTGGCTACTGCAAAAGTAGAGGTTTTTAATGTGTTTTTTCCCTTCCATGAGATAACATTTTAATTCTTAAAAAACTAGTTCATTGATTCCCCTACTTAGCAGGTGTTTGAGTAGATTATAAAATGTTTTTCTGGTAATATTTTTCTAGAATTAAGGAGGAAACACCTTATAACTAGTCACTGTGAATTAATTTAATAACCATCCTAGTGAGTTTTTATTGTTGCTTGGACATAAATGATACATTCTAGCTCACAGAAAGCTACAGTCACTTTGATAATGAGTGAAGATCCAGGATACAGTGAGTTAATATAGTCAATAAGAACAATTATTTTCATGACTGTTTTCAGAGAACCAGGGGAATTAACTAAAAGTTAAATAATATGTAAATACAGCCGGCAACCGTCTATTCCTTACCTCCCTTCAACAAGAGAAACAGAATAGCTCAAAATGTCCAGTCTAGACTTTCTAAATTAACAATCAGCAACACTTCACTGCATGATTAGTCCCTCTGAAAACAACTGTAATGCCAGAGGATTAATATACAGCAATAAGATCATAAAAATTAAAATCCTTAGACTCTTCAGGGGACAGCACCCTGGATTTCAGAAGCCTTCATTTGCTGCTTTGGGCACACCCAGAACACCGGATGATGGCTTTAGGTGGAAAGAAATTTCCCCTCATCAGCATAAAAATCAGTAAATGTAATTACAAATTCAGCTGCTGCTTTTTATATGATGATAAGGAATGGACAAGAGGTATTTTCAAGATGTGTAAACTAAAATAATGTAGAGAATTATGAGTCTGAGAGTGAGCTGAATTAGAACAACCCTGTAACTCCTTGAGCTTACACCAGTCACTTTGCAAAGAGTCAAGGAAAGAGATGTCTCTTCCATGGTCTGCAAACTCTGAGCTAAATGGTCCTCAAACAGGCAATTCAAGCACGGTTGTTCACAAGCACAATTTTAAGGTGCTCCTCACATGGAACAGTTGTTGATGTCTATGTGAGGCACTTGAAAAAATGAGCTTTATGCATAGGGAGTGGAGAAATATAAGTAAATTTTAAAAAAAAGAAAAAGATCAGTATAGCAGTTGACAGATATTTGGATTTTAGTAATGCATTTGACACTGCCTCATGAAATCTTAATTAAAAAATTAATTCAAGTCAGCTTGGCTGGAGACATTTGAGTGTGGATTGAATACTGGCTAAAAGACAAATGAAAAAAAATTACGATACACAGCTGTGTAACAGGAGGGTTGGAAATGTCCAGTGGTGTAAAACATACTGGTTATTCGTCTGGGTTTACTTTTTTAAAATCATTAATAAGATATAAAAAGACATAGACGAGATCTAACAAAATGCATAGATTATGCTCGTTCTAGAAGTTCCAAAATGTCAATAAGGAGGATGAAATAGGGACTGACAAGAAACATGGATAAAGCATGGCCTAGATTCATCAAGAGTAAAAATGTTACTGCAAATAAAAAAAGCCAAGATGAAACATATAGCCTGTTGGAAGATGAACCATCAGAATACGCAATGTAGGAAATGGAACAGTAGCAATGGATATACCATCTTGATATCTGTTGGAGGGACAGTACAAGTAATCCAGGAAGTTCCTTAATTGTGTGGAAGACAACTTCCTCCTGCAAGCAATAGGGGAGCCAACAGGGAGAGGTGCCATGCTTGACCTCGTACTCACCAATAGGAAGCAGCTGGTTGGGAACCTGATACTCTGGGCCAGCCCTGGCTGTAGCCATCATGAGATGGTCGAATTTGAGATCCTCAGGACAGTGAAAATGTGCAGCAAGGTCACTGCTCTGGACTTCAAGAGAGCAGACTTAGGCCTCTTCAAGAACCTGCTTAGTAAGGTTCCATGGGATACAGCCCTAGAGGGCAGAGGGGCCCAAGACTGCTGGTTGATATTCAAGGATCACCTGCTACAAGCTTCAGGAGTGTTGCATTCTGTCTAGAAGGCAAGTGCAGCAGTGTGGGGAGTGAAAGTGATGAGATTTACATGAGAAACACTCTGGGAACAAGCTCTGAGAACTTGATACTGAACAAGCCTTGGGGTGATAAGCTGGAAAGTTAAAAGACAGGAAAGGTAAAACAAGCAAGCCTTGGGATAAGCCAGGATGCTGTAACAAGAAATCTCAGAGGTGAGAGTATGTGGGGGTCATAAGAACTGAAGTAAGAAGGTGAAACTGTCGCTACCATGTGAAAAACGCGTGATCAGCATTGTGATTGGACTATTTACTTGGGGATATTTACAGGGGCCAACGAGACTGAATGTGGCATGCTTGTGCATGTTGGGAAAGAAAAGAACAAAGGGGAAAAAGGGTTTGATTGTTATAAAGTTTTGTCTCAGTATCTTCCCAGACCTGAGTCTGTGTCTTGATACACCACACAGCAGAAGAATCAGGAGACCTCCATGGATAGATAAGGAGCTGCTGAAGAAACTTAGAGAGAAAAGAAAAAGACTTATAAAAGGTGGAAGTGAGGACAGGCAGCCAGGAAAGAATAGAGGGATGTTTTCCAGGAAGCTAGGGAACGGGTTAGGAAAGCTAGAATTAAATTTGGCAAGGGATGTGAAAGATAAAAGGAAGGGATTTTATAGGTATGTGGCAAATAAAAGACAGACTAGGGATAATATGGTCCCTCTCTGGAAGCCCTCAGAAGAACTGGCTACCCTGGATTTGGAGAAGGCTAAGGTTCTTAATGACTTCTTTGTCTCAGGTTTCACTGGCAAATGCTCTGACCACAACACCCAAGTCTTGGAAGGCAGACACAGGGACTGTGAGAATGAAGACCTTGGACCCACTGTAGGAGAGGATCTGGTTCAAGACCATCTTAAGAACCTGAACATACACAAGTCCATAGGACCTGATGAAATCCATCCATGGGTCCTGAAGGAGCTGGCAAATGAAGTTGCTAAGCCACGGTCCACTATAGTTGAAAAATGGTGGCAGTCAGGTGAGGTTCCCGATGACTGGAAAAAGGGAAATCTAACCCTCATTTTCAAGAAGGGGAAAATGGATGACCCAGGGAATTACAGACCAGTCAGTCTCACCTCTGTGCCTGGCAGAATCTTGGAGCAGATTCACCTGGAAGGCATGCTAAGGCACATGAAAAACAGCAAGGTTCTTGGTGACAGCCAGCATGGCTTCACTGAAGGGAAAACCTGACTGGCCAATTTGGTGACCTTCTATGGTGGGGCTACAGAACTAATGGAAAGGGTCAGAGAAGTTGGCGTCATCTACCTGGACTTGTGCAAAGCGTTCGACACTGTCCCACATGACATCCTTGTCTCTAAAATGGAGAGACATTGGTTTGATGGATGGACCACTCAGTGGATAAAGAACTGGCTGGAAGGCCACATGCCAAGGGTTGCAGTCAGTGACTCAATGTCTGGCTGTAGACCAGTAATGAGTGGTGTCCCTCAGGGATTGGTGTTGGGGCTGGTCTTGTTCAACATCTTTCTTGGTGACATAGACAGTGGGATTGAGTGCACTCCCAGCAAGTTTGCCGATGGCACCAAGCTGTGTGGTTCGGTTGATGGGCTGGAGGGAAGGAATGCCATCCAGAGGGACCTCAACACGCTTGTGAGGTGGGCTGATGACAACCTCATGAAGTTTAACCATGAGAAATGCAAGGTCCGACACCTGGGTCAGAGCAATCCCAGGCACAGCTAGAGATTGTGCAGAGAAGAGATTCAGAGCAGCCCTGCAGAGAAGGACTTGGGGGTGTTAGTCAATGAGAAAATGAACATGAGCCAGCTTCACTGTGCACTTGCAGCCCAGAAAGCCAACCATATCCTGGGCTGCATCAAAAGAAGTGTGACCAGCAGGTCAAAGGAGGTGATCCTGCCCCTCTACTCTGCTCTTGTGAGACCTCACTTGGAGTATTGTGTGCAGTTCTGGTGTCCTCAACATAAAAAGGACGTGGAACTGTGTCCTGGGTTCAGCAGTAGCAGTCATTTTTTCTCCTTCTTGGTAAGCAGTGCTGTGTTTTGACTTCCAAGCTGGGAATGGTGCTGATAGCACCTATGTTTTTAGTTACTGCTCAAATGTTTACTCTATCCAAGGACTTTCTGAGCCTCATGCTCTGCCAGGGAGGAGGGGAGGTCGGGAGGAAGGAGAGATAGGACACCTGACCCAGGCTAGCCAAGGAGGTATTCCATACCACAGCACATCCTGCCCAGGTTGTAACCGAGAGATACCCGGAAGGGCTAGTTCTCTGGGAGGTTGGAGGAAGTATCAGTCAGGGGCTTGATCAGGCAGGGTGGGGTGAGTCATTGGTTGGTGGGTGGTGAGGTGTTGTATTCTCTTCACTTGTTATTTCTTTTATCATTATTCTTATTATTGGTGGTAGCAGTAGTGATTTATGTTATACCTTAGTTATTAAACTGTTCTTAACTCGTGGGAGCTACATTCTTTGGATTCTCCTCCCCAACTCTCCAGGAGTTGGGGGAGCAAGGGGAGGAGTCAGTGAACGAGCTCTGTGGTTGGATTTAAACCACAATAAACTGTTGGAACAAGTTCAGAGGCAGGCCACGAGGATGATCAGGTGCCTGGAGCATCTCCCATAGGAAGACAGGCTGAGAAAGTTGGGGCTGTTCAGCCTGGAGAAGAGAAGGCTACGTGGAGGCCTCCAAGCAGGCTTCCAGTATCTGAAGGGGGCTGTAGGGATGCTGGGGATTAACTCTTCATTGGGGACTGTAGTGATAGGACAAGGGATAATGAGTTAAAACTTAAACAGGGGAAGTTTAGATTGGATATAAAAAAGTTCTTCACTGTGAGGGTGATGAGGCACTGGAATGGGCTGCCCAAAGAAGTTGTGAACGCTCCATCCCTGGCAGTGTAGGTTGTACCCTAACCCTAATGGTGACATAGTTTAGTGCAAAGTGTCCCAGCCCATGGGCTTGGAACTAGATGATCTTAAGGTCCTTCCCAACCTTATCTATTCTATAATTCTGCGATTCTAAGAGAGTTGGAGGATGTTACAAGAATTTTAAAAAGTAGAGTGCAACTTTAGGATCCAGTGCACTTTGCATCCAATGGAAGCTCATCCATGTACTTCAAAGGGTTTTGGACTGTTATGGCAATCACAAAGCAAGAATTTTCTGCAATTTCCACTGCATACAACCAAGAGGAGTGCTCTTCAAAATAGTTGTTAAATTGGAAAGAAATCACAGAAAAAATATATATAAAAAATAAATTAATTAAGAGGTTTTGTGAGAACTGCAGTGGGAAGAAAAAATGAAAAGAATTAAGTGGTTTTAACCTGTCTAAATAGGGAATAACCAGGAGCGTAACAGCTTTCAAGCATCTGAGTACAGAAGCTTATAGAAAGGATAAACATTATTCACATTGTTACAGAGAAGCACAAATTTAACAGGGAAGGGGAATATATAAGTGATGAAAGACATTTAATGCAAATACCAGAAAACTCAGCATATTAAATTGTTGAATAATAGAAGAGACAGAAGAGATGATTTGGGATATTTTTAAAACAGATTGAATACTAGATATTGAAATGCAGATAATCATCTTTTTTTATTCCCCACAATGCTGTAAAATATATCTGTCTTAAAAAGACTGATATCTTTTTCTAGCTTCTTCCTGTGCAAGTTCCACGTGTTTTAAAGCCTATATCAGGAGATGCAGAAATAGCATAGGATAAATTGTTCTTAATAATGAATAAACACTAAATATTTTGATCATGTAATCTCTTTACTTCCACCTGTTTCTGACCAAGATTATAAACTTTTCTCAAATCTAGGGTTCATATAAATATCTTTCAATTGTTTTCTCTACTTAGAGTCAAATAAGGCTCTACTGTGTTAGGGATTCTGTAGCAGTAACCCAACAATATTTTAGCTGAGGAAATATTTTGTCATGATTTGTGTTAGGTTATTGTCTTCTGCTAGAAATACTTATAAAGAAAAGATGATTATATTTTTTCTTTTTTTTCCCCCATAACACAGTTCATGAGAATGGAGGTAGCTATTCCTATTCAGCAATTTCTGCCATTTTCCACCCTCTGTATTTTGGTTCCCAGCTCTCTACCAAATGTAGGAAGCAGAGACAAATTTTAGGATGACATATAAGGAAGCTTTTTTCATTCAGGGTGAAAGAGGCAATTTAAAATACAGATAAATATTTGCAAACTCAGGAAATACCAGTTCTTACTCAGTAAAAATGATCACAAGTTCATTTATTTCAATTTCAGCATGTCTACTTACACTAGCAGAAGATCTATACGACATCATATTTCAGTATGTGTTAAAGTGTAGGACTTCACTTACACTAGTACCATTTTTAATGATCAGAAATAGACTTAGGTAACGTTAAGCCACTATTTTTAAACTTTATACACTACTATAGTGTATGTTAAAATACACTGAAAAATAATTCCTGTCTTTTTCTGAAGGAGCCTGTCTTAATTTGATAATAATGAAAAAACATGGATTAAAGAAATACTAGGGAAGGCTTGCCATGTCTAAGTGTAAATCATGTATATTTTAATATAGACAAACATGTTTTGTACATCTGCAATGTCATACATCTGCGCTTACAAAAAACAACATATCCTGCACTGCAGAAACATGGATCATAGATAACAAACTGAATATAAAGCATTAGCACAATGCTGCAAGAAAGATAAAGGACACAAAACCTGAAGGCATAAGAAGGACAGGAAGAAGAAAAAGCAGAGAAGTGGCAGCATATGTCCTTGCAGCACTGGTGAGATAATTATTGGAGTGATCCTCCAATAATGGAAATTGGAAATGTTCAGAAAAAAAAGATGGTAGGATGTCTGCAAAATGTATTTTATAGAGAGAAAGTTATGAAATTGAATGCATTTGGTTTATCCAAATATGTTTTAGGAAATTATTTTCTTGACTTGAAGTCAAGGGCACTCATGTGAAAAATAATCTAATAGTAAGATATTAAAACCAATAAATCTTCTGATCCTTACACAAATTATGATAGCATTCTTGACATCATTGGAGTCTTGCTGTTATGTGAGTGAAATTAAGTTAGTAGTGGGCGGGTTTCTGAGTTTGTAGTTTATCCCCAGGTATACTCAGTCACTGGGTGCTCTGATTTGCACTTGTCTGAAAAGACTTTCAGAATCAAACCCAATTCAAACTGAAATAAAATTCAGGCTTGGATATATGCACAAATTAGAAATATCTGAAATTAAACAGATTCAAGATTAAGGCTGGAAAATATGAAGAACTCAAAATGAAAGAGAAAAAAAATACTTCAAGCACAGATTATAAGATGTTCTGACATTATTCAAAACTGATTTTTTTTTTGTTTCTGCACATTTGTTTTATGTATTTAAAAGCCTGAAAATGTTTTATTTGTTGCCAAGTTTCTTATTCTACTTGGAAAACATTCTGTTTCTTATTTACACTGAATTTAGAATTAATGTGGCTGTTCTGGTTGAGCAAAAGCAACCTTGACTTGTAATAAGCATAATTTTATCATGCCAAAATAGCTTGTCTAAAAACATAACATGAACATAGTTCTCAGAGTTCAGTTAGTTAATAATTATTATATAAACAGGTCAAGGATCAAAAGTACCAGCAAAGTCTTGTGAAGTGGGTGTAGATTTTATTTCTAAATTACAGCACTGAAAGCCAAATCTGCCTTAATATATATAGAATAGGTTTAACACCCATAGGTGAAATATCATGGTTTCAATGAACATTTTTCAAAGAATAATCAGAAAAAGTAAACCCAGCACTCTGCTTCTATAAAATAATACATCTTTGGCTCTAGTGAAGTATTTCCTAGATGTAATACTATTTATTTCCAAATTACATAAATCAAGCAATACTTTCTTAAATATTATAGAAATAAACAGAACCTCCAGTCTGGTTTCCTAATGAGTTTCCCAAACTGAAAACTATATCCCTAGTCCCACTTTCCTTTGAAAGCACACTCGTATCTTTGCTTAGCAATCTTATACCAGCTTCAGTCATAGGAGACTCCCTTGATGTCCTTGGCTCTTCTCAGCACAATACCACTGAAAGCCAAAAATACCTTTTTTTTTAACCCTTTAAATATACATACTTTTAAATGTAAAAATTCTGATCAGATGCTCTGGTATTGAGCAGAATCATTCTTGAACAGAAAAAAAAGCCATGAGTGAGCATGGTCAGAAACTGAACAGAGAAACACTACCTTTAAGATGCAACTCTGCTTGCACAGCAAGTAGCAGACTTACCACGGGTGGAGAAAGACTGCTTTAACTAAGCTGCATGAAGGGTCCCAGAACAGGTATCCATGAAAACCTAACAGCAGTGACCTAAAGCTGGAAAACCAGAAAACCTACCTAACTCCCACCACCCCTCTCCATCAAAAGATTCAGAATCTCTGTCACCCACATCACCTGTTATCAGCACAATTTCAGGTGTTACCACTTAAACATTAGCTTTAGCTTAATTAGCTAAACATAGTGCTGGTGTAGCTGTGCTTGCTTTGGCTGCAAACACACATTTGTAGTTTACTAGTGAATAAAGAATGGCTCTAGTCTCTCTCTGCACCACAGGACATGGTCACATTTGAACCTTTTGAGATGCTTAATGCTTCACCTTATGGATTCAAAAGCATAGCAGCAACATGCTCTTCAACCTGCGAATGACTGTATGAGCAGATAGAGCAAATAAAATCTTATACCCACCTTAATTTCCTTGTGTTGTTGTAGGGTGTTAAAAATAAAATAAATTATTTAAAAAATTATAATACAAATGGCAAATACATACAGGAGTGAGAAGATAATCAGGTGACAAAATTACAGATTTTTCTGAAAACTGAATGTTCAGTCCCTTCAAAACTTGAATTATTTTTCAGACATTTTATTTCTGGAGTAAAATTTTTGGGGGTTTATTCAATTAAAATACAGAAGACACTATTAAAAAGGAAAAACAAAAGACAAAGAGACCATCAAAAACAAAAAAATCGCCCAAACAAACAAAAAAGCCAAACAACGAACCAGTCAAAACAAAAACCAATGCTTTTATTTTCCATCAGAACATTGGAAGCAAATGACAAAGTAGCTCAACACCACAGCAGCTAGCTGACCAGAATAAAGAGCTTTTTCTCAGTCCCAAACACTGAACTGACATCTCACACTCATACAGCCAAGTAATGCCAAATATAAAAATTAAATAAATGAGGTGGATGGCTACCTATGTTACACTAGATTTTAATGCTACTTTATTTCCAATAAATCAATGTGCAATCTAGCACATTCTACTCAAATGACAAACCAATCCTGTGAACTAAAACTGCAAAAAGTTGAAGAAAAAAAGAAAATCTACATGTACTTCTTTTGGATTTTGGAAAGAATTTTGAAACAGAGAAAAAAATCTCCAGCCCTCTCAGCAACTATAAAAATACACTATAATAGTCAAAGGTCTCAGCAAAGTGGAAAATCCACAGATGTGTAAACAAAGTGAGCAGAAATGTGTGTGTTTTCTTCAGATGTTTACCAAGGTGTCCTTACTTCAGTACCTCATATACATACCAAGAGTAGTGTACCTTTCGAGTCATGTGATGTTCCTGGCTCCTTACCTGATGTTTATCTGGCAGCAGGGAACCCAGGAAATGCGGACATATTGGCTGCTTGTTAGCTGGTTCTTGGCCTGAGAAACCTCTTTCATTCAAAGAAAGAAGCAACGAGACTGCAAAATCAGCTTTTGAGGTTGATCTTTTCTGCTTCCTTTTCAGGTAAGAGTTTTAAATGCAGGAGAGGAAATGCTGATTTTGATCAGACAGGGTTAGAGTAAATTAATGCATGCTCTTCCCCATCCCCATTCCCATGTTAATTTGTTGCCAGCATCATGGGTATAGTATTTTAGTAAAGTGATGAGAACAGCACCAGCTGGACTGGTCGGCTCCGTGGTTGGGGGCTCCGGGTCGTTGGTGTCCTTTAGTCCTGAACTGTGGACTGTCCCTTTGGTGGCTGACAGTCCTGTGCAGATTGCTCCTGGCACCACACCAAAACAGCTGCTGGGTGTTTAAAACTGCAGTCAGCCATGCAAACCGCAAGTGCAGTTTGAGGAAAATGAACTGAATTGCACCCAAAGCCTGGAACAGTCTGCTAGACCTACCTTGCCTTGTGCTTTGAGCTGCACACAGAGCACAGACAAAAAATGTTATGCAGAAAACTGGGGGTACTCCTCTGTGGGCACTCCAAAAGCAAATTAACTAATTGCTGATGACTAAAAATGGCATATGGTTGGTCCTTTCTATGCTCTTCATTCTTGATAAAGCAAAATGAGCTCTAGGAGAATGAATAGGCAGTTAAATGTATATCAATACTATTATATTTTACTACTAAATAATCTCTAACAACCACAAAAAGGGTATATAGACACTTCTATGTCACACTGTGGGGACACTAAGTGACTCTATGATATGTACAAGCGCATCTAAAGGCAAGGAGCTGGCTGGTACCCAGCTTATGTAGGGTCATCACTGTGCAACGAAAACTGGTGCAGGAATCAGCAGTGCTGTGGAGGAGAAAAAAACATCTAAATCTATCATGGTAAAAAAAAGTCAATGTCAGCCTTAAAATTTCACAGTAATATTGGAGTGAGAATTAGCATTAGGTTGAGTAAACTGAGATAAAATTATACATCAGTGTGGAATGAAACTGCATGTACTCATTTCTCTTTAAAGTGTTAGTGGGACATCAAGGTGGAATTAAAATGTTTTTAATGTCGGTTTCTTCCATCTCCTAGATCCCACTGTGAATTTTACAATCATCAAAAATCCAGCCTTAAAGAATGTACTTAAACTTCCACTGCAGTCTGCAGCTATTTCTCTCTAGCTGATCATGCTGTCAGATGTCTTTTGTGCAAAGCATGTTATAAACAGAAAAATAGAGCAAACACGTCTGAGCTGATTTCTTTCTACTCCACTGGCACATAACTGGTGGCAATAAGGTTGATACTTCAAATGTGTCTTTCTTTGCACTTTAATTGTGCTGTGAGATTAGCAAAACTCAGAAACTGAAGTTTGCTATCACTTGATGGTGCCACTCAAAAACGCTGTTTGTTTCTGCTGGGGAAGCTTTGTGCTTTTTGGTCTGGGGAAACTCCTCCTGCACAAGGAGGCTGTTTGCAACTAATCCTTGGTCACAGCTCATCAAGGCACTGCTGATATCCCCGCACTTTCATAGTTAAAAATTACAGTTATTAATGTAACATGTGTGACAGCTTGCTGCTTGGATCAGAGCAGTGAGGCATGGCTATTCCTTCTTCTTCAGCTGCCTCATGACTTTTGCTCAGCTTTTTCCCTTATCACTTCCCTGCCTGCCCCAAGGCCATCTGCCACAAGGACTGTGGCACAGATGAAGTTAATCATTAGCTGATATAGTGGTGAGGTCAATTCTGCAGGCAACTAAGCTGATTAACATGTATGACCTTGCAGTGGTGGTTAGTTACATCTTTGCATTCTTCCTCCTGGGATTAATCCCATTTCATAGATTTGCTTCTGGACAGGCAGCATTTGTGTTCAGATCTTTGGATCCTGGAGCTGTCAGACTGCCCCAGGGTCCCTGAGCTCCTTTCAGTCCTTCCACAAACATCTCTGCACTTCTACCATAACTAGCACGCTTGTATTAGTGAGCCATAGCAGTAAATCATTGCATTTCTAAGAATTCTGAAAACCAAAGTTCCCAGGCTTTCCCCATTGTAAAACCATTGGAAAGGCTTCTCTTCCCTTTCTACACCTGTTTTTCTGTAGCAGAAGTATGACTGTTAAACAGCAATTTTCCTTCCATATTTTCAAAGTGAAGAATTTTTAATTTAGATGTACTTTCCTCTGAAAATCATTTCAGTCAATATGGAATTACAGAGAATACCTTTCTGAAGGCAAAAAAAAAAAACGAAGACATTTCCACTGAAAGGTGCACATGTACTTGTGTGTGTGAGTGCATGCTCCAGACTGGGAATGCAGTTGCTTCCTACCTTGAGCCAAAGCAGTTTACTTTGTACCTAGCAGAAGGTGAATACTGTTGCAAAGCTGCAGTGAGAAGGAATTTGGACAGAATTGTGCGAAAAAAGTGTGGGTACTCAATTCCTCCTGTCTCAGTTCCATGCAAAGAGGTGCATTTGTAGATCATCTAGTGATAGTGTTTAATTACTACCTCACCTACAAATAATAGACAGATTTGGTCCTTATACTCCCTCCAGGTTATCCCAGCCGTACTTTGTACCATCTGTCATGCTTTTATTTCCTTTACTTCTTTATCCCTTTTCCCAGAGTTTCTCTGATTCAAGAAATTCTTTCCTCATTTCTCTCACCCAAAACAGAGCTACAAAATAGATGGGGTCAATGATCCCAGAGGGAAGAATAGGCACTGGGCTTCTGTAGATCAAGTGTGGGAGGCAGAAGGAATGACTCTGGACAGTCCAGTGGCCCTTCATTTCTGTGTAGAATAATTACTTTTCAAAAAGCATTTAATTTTCTTTAATATGTTTTTGATTTTTGCTTTTGATGGCCTGCTCTCTACCTGACTTCAAAGAAACAAGTTTCATAACTTAGGCTGGGAAGAAAAAGTATGGTTTAGATTTTCAAATAAGTACATTATTCTGCAGTGCTGAAAACATTACAGATTCATTTTATTTTTTAAATAAGACTATAACACAGTTACTGGCATACTCTTACTGCTGTTGTTGATGACTTCTAGACCTGAGACTGCAAGCCCTGTACTGGCTCAGGGCAGCCAAGGAAATGTGACAGAGCAGTCAGAAAGCAAAATTTACATCTTGGATGACTTTCTGCTATTCCTGCATTTGTTTTCATCTCAAACTATCACACAAGATTATTTGGTTCTGTAATGCCAAATCCACCCAAATCATGCACTCAGGGACAAACAATAGAATTTGACAGCTCTGGTTAATCTAGGGAAGTTTCATTGGAATGGATGTACAGAAATAGAACCTCAGGTGTAAGATATTGATGTATTTTCCAATAATGATGAATATATTTCTGATCCCTCCAGGCTTAGAGTTATTCTTTCAAATAGGGAAAGGGTGGACAAGGTTTACTTGTATGATGAGGGGAAACTAAATTGTTTCCAATCTCCAAAAAGCCTGATAGACTGAAACAGGTTGTCTTAGCTTAGAATATGATGCAGCTAATGCAAATGTTTTCTTCTTATAAATCTAACTATAAATAAATATGCAGGAGTGGAAAACATAAGCGGAAATGGTAGCACTCATAATAAAAATAGTTTTATGTACATTTATCCTGGAAAGGGGAATAAGGTTTCTGATCACAAGCGATAGAGATTGTCAATTATCTCCCATTAGAAGCAAAGTTGGCAAAAATCTACAAGATTATGCTTAATAAAGCAATGACTGAAATAATACATAACGATTTCTTATAATAGTAGAGGCCTGGACCTGATGAGCAGGAAGTCTTAAGGAATCTTGTTGTAGAATAAAAAAAAAAAAGGCCTTTTTTAAAAACCATGTTCTGAAGGGAAAATGTGGGTAGAAGCTATCAGCCTGCTCCATCGAACAGATGCTTTTTGGGATTATTAAAGTTAGTAGGCCTTCTAGCTTAATTGAACCGTGTTTCTATCAGCTAAGTAACACTGAGGCATCTAAGGAAACAGAGATGCTACATTTTAACAAAATAAACTAGTATCCTCAGTCTTACCTTAATCCATGTATTTGGGACAAGAGAAAGGAAAAAGACTAGAAAATGCATATTTTAAAAATATTACGAACATAATTTTTGAAATTTTTAGAAATCCTTAGTAATATCACTAAAGATCAGGGATACATTCTGAATTCCTTCCTTGGTGAATATCAACTGTTGATTTTCATCACTTTCCCTACAGGGACCATCAAGACGTCACGACTGCCAACCTCGCATTGTGAATTAAAGGTGAATGCTTTGCATGGCCTAGAAACAATCTGAAATAAAATACTATTATTGACTTCAGCTCTACATTATTCACAAAAAGGGAAATGTACTGTATAAGCTGGGGCTGCTTCCAACCACATATTTAGAAAAATTAAATATTTTAGATGGCCTACACTAGACATCAATATTCGTAACCCAAATGAAAACATTACACAATCACATGTATCAATACATGCTGGCATAAGGCAACTAACTTTCTGAGATCATTGCTTCATCAGCTTACAATGGAAATTTAATGTTTAACTTTGTTTTCTGCCGATTTCTCCTTCCATGATGATCAACTACAAAATACACCATGAAGACAATGTTTTGGCTGAACCAGCTGCTAATCAATTTATTTTCTGAATCATGACTATTCATTGTACTTAGTCTTTTTACCTTGATACATATGCAAAGGATAATTGAGTCAGATTTCTCTAAGCAGTGCAACCATGGAGCTTTTCATGTTTTCATGATAGTGCACGGTTGAAAGACTTTTGCTTGTTTTTCCGGTCAAAAAAAGAAGCAGAACTGTGCACCAAACTGCTTTTACATTTTTGAAAGCTCTTGTTGTCTAGAAGATATTGCTGCTCATTTCTTCTGAACATTTTCCATGTTTTCTGTGCTGTGATTGAAACTGAATTCAAAATCAAGAGGATGAGAAATAGCAGCAAACTCATTGGACTTCATTTTGCTGGTAATTGCTTGGAACACATTATCCAGTTTTGGAAGCTTTTGAGGAATAAGCAGACATTTTTAATGAGTTTTGTTAGAAGGTTTGTTGGTTATTTTTGAGAGTTAAAAAAACATCTCTGAAACTGGGAGTGTCTGTATTGGTAGATTCATGAATCTTCATCTGCATGAAATTTCCTCTACCATTTTTTCCAATTGGCTACATTTACTGGAAAAATTGTATACCATGTAATTCCATGGCAGGGGGTTGGAACTAGATTATCTTAAAGTCATTTCCAGTCCTAACTACTCTATGGTTCTATGATTCTATTCTATGATGAGCATCTGCATACAGACTTACCTTTAAGATGGAGTTTACTTCAGATTTATACACATTTTTAGATGCTGCATGCCATTCATTCAGACATAATAGCAATGATTTCTACAGCAGCAGTGTGGTTCCCGCATTCTTTCAATATACAAAGGAAAAATATGTTTTATCTGGCTTACAGAGTTTCAGACTCACTGAATAGTATAAAAGAAAAATTGTTCTGATTTATGAACAATCACCAGTAACACAGATTCTCCCCTTGGGACATTTCTGCTGAAGTGTAACCACATCAAGATTAAGCTTCCTCTTTGCATGCACCTAGTCTTGTGGGTGCTATTATGAGTTAAAACGTAAAGACTGATCTAAAGCAAGCAAGTACTTATTGCAATAGAGAAGTGTAGAATATTTGCTGAGTAAGCTAGCACTTTTTGCTAGGGAGTTACAGGGACAAAAATCAGTCCCAGCAGCAAGTCTTGGGGCACTTTGTGTTAACCTCTCTGTATGTCAAGATCTCTTTTATTCTCCTTTGTTTTCTCTATCTCATGAATAGTTTTAATCCATTGTATAAATTTACATTTTACCCTGTAGTTTTAAAATTTCTGTAATAAGTTTTGGTGACAGATTCTGTCATAAGCATTCTAAAACTACAACTGAATGATCTTTGCGATGATTTCTGGAAGCTATCAGGAGAACTGGCTACCCTGGATTTGGAGAAGGCTAAGGTTCTTAATGACTTCTTTGTCTCAGGCTTCACTGGCAAATGCTCTGACCACAACACCCAAGTCTTGGAAGGCAGACACAGGGACTGTGAGAATGAAGACCTTGGACCCACTGTAGGAGAGGATCTGGTTCAAGACCATCTTAAGAACCTGAACATACACAAGTCCATAGGACCTGATGAAATCCATCCATGGGTCCTGAAGGAGCTGGCAAATGAAGTTGCTAAGCCACGGTCCACTATAGTTGAAAAATGGTGGCAGTCAGGTGAGGTTCCCGATGACTGGAAAAAGGGAAATCTAACCCTCATTTTCAAGAAGGGGAAAATGGATGACCCAGGGAATTACAGACCAGTCAGTCTCACCTCTGTGCCTGGCAGAATCTTGGAGCAGATTCACCTGGAAGGCATGCTAAGGCACATGAAAAACAGCAAGGTTCTTGGTGACAGCCAGCATGGCTTCACTGAAGGGAAATCCTGACTGGCCAATTTGGTGGCCTTCTATGGTGGGGCTACAGAACTAATGGAAAGGGTCAGAGAAGTTGGCGTCATCTACCTGGACTTGTGCAAAGCGTTCGACACTGTCCCACATGACATCCTTGTCTCTAAAATGGAGAGACATTGGTTTGATGGATGGACCACTCAGTGGATAAAGAACTGGCTGGAAGGCCACATGCCAAGGGTTGCAGTCAGTGACTCAATGTCTGGCTGTAGACCAGTAATGAGTGGTGTCCCTCAGGGATTGGTGTTGGGGCTGGTCTTGTTCAACATCTTTCTTGGTGACATAGACAGTGGGATTGAGTGCGCCCTCAGCAAGTTTGCCAATGGCACCAAGCTGTGTGGTTCGGTTGATGGGCTGGAGGGAAGGAATGCCATCCAGAGGGACCTCAACACGCTTGTGAGGTGGGCTGATGACAACCTCATGAAGTTTAACCATGAGAAATGCAAGGTCCGACACCTGGGTCAGAGCAATCCCAGGCACAGCTAGAGATTGTGCAGAGAAGAGATTCAGAGCAGCCCTGCAGAGAAGGACTTGGGGGTGTTAGTCAATGAGAAAATGAACATGAGCCAGCTTCAGTGTGCGCTCTCAGCCCAGAAAGCCAACCGTATCCTGGGCTGCATCAAAAGGAGCGTGACCAGGAGGGCGAAGGAGGTGATCCTGCTCCTCTACTCTGCTCCTGTGAGACCTCACTTGGAGTACTGTGTGCAGTTCTGGTGTCCTCAACATAAAAAGGACATGGTACTGTTAGAACAAGTCCAGAGGACGGCCACGAGGATGATCAGGGGACTGGAGCACCTCCTGTATGAAGATAGGCTGAGAAAGTTGTGGCTGTTCAGCCTGGAGAAGAGAAGGCTGAGTGGAGACCTCATAGCAGCCTTCCAGTATCTGAAAGGGGGTTATAGGGATGCTGGGGAGGGACTCTTCATTAGGGACTGTAGTGATAGGACAAGGGGCAACAGGTTAAAACTTAAGTTTTTTGTTTAGACTGAATATAAGGAAGAAATTCTTTACTGTTAGGGTGGTGAGGAACTGGAATGGGTTGCCCAGGGAAGTTGTGAATGCTCCATCTCTGACGGTGTTCAAGGCCGGGTTGGATGGAGTCTTGAATGAGATGGTTTAGTGTGAGGTGTCCCTGGCCGTGGCAGGGGGGTTGGAACTAGATGATTTTAAGGTCCTTTCCAACCCTAACTATTCTATGATTCTATTATTCCATTTCCATTTTTTAGTCATGAAGTTTTATATTCACTTTTATAACTCCATCCATAACACTAGACCCATCATAGTAGTATTTTCTTCTCAATAATTTGGACAGTAGTAAATCTGAAAATGTCCAATATGTAACTACCTTCTTACTGAATTGATAGATTCACATCTCAGATTTACAGAAGCAGGCTACAATAGTGCTACTGTGATTTTCAGCAGCTAAAAGTCTGATTGTATTTTTTGGGAGACTATTTTAAGAGAAAAAGCAACTGTGCAGCATGTCATTCACAACTAAATTTTGATCTACAGGCTAGGATGGTACTAGATACCCACTGGGAGCTGAATAACCCAAGTTGTGTTTCTTGTATTTTAGTAATTCCATATCCAATGTATTCCCACTGAGGTGCATGAAAAACAGAGCTAAAAGCTGTTTTTCTTAGAGCACTTTGAAGGAAGATAGAAGATAGTTTATGTTACATCATTTGAAGAGGACAGCACACATAGAAATGCTACTGCAGCACCAAGCAAAAAGTTGAAGTGTAGCTAAAAGGTTTGGGAATATCAAAAATAGAATATACAGTCAAATGCTTAGTGACATGGAAGTTAAAATTCAACTAAATATGACTCTACATTATTTTGTAAAGGCTTAAAGATTTGGGGTCCTGGTTTAGTTTTGTGTTGTCTTGCATCACAAACCCTTGAAACTGTTCTTATTTAAATATCTAGTTTTATGAGAGAAAGTATCAGGATCAAGGCATGAATCTTAGCCAATTTTTCTTTCGGCTATCCCATGTACAACTAGCAGGTGGTGGGTTCAAAAACAAACTAAGAGGCACAGATTTTCACGGCTCATGTACTTTTGCAACAGATCTTGTCACCAGATGTTCTGGATGCCATTGTTTACAAGGTTGCAGAAAGTGCTTGGGCAAATTTAAGGAAGAAGAATCTTTGGCTGGCAATAAGATGCAAAGCCATCACCTTGTTGAGACTTAGTTTTTTGCTGGATGGAAAGTTTTACCTGTACTATTATAGGTTTAGCCTGCTCTTCTACTTTACTTTTGAAAACTTCCCTGGCATTTGTCGGCTGGTCTTTGGTCAGACTTGGTATTGCCATTCCTACACATTCTTCTTTTGTAAGATTTCTCAGAGATGTTATTATTTCTCAGCAGTTAACAGATCTCCTTAGTCATACATAATGGAAAAGTAATTTTAAGTCACAACACAACATGAGGTGATAGGTTGTGTAGAACAAATAAAAAAATAACTGTTCAGTTCAGTGATGATTTACTTAGCAACTGTGTAATGGAATTCCTGAAATAATTAAATCTTGTCAGAAATCAGCAAGGAATACAGTAGTCTAGGTATTATTTATGAAAAAGCATAATATGAAAGATATGCTGAAAAAAATATGGGTTAGTCCAGCATGCCAGTGGAACTCATAAGGTTCAAAGAGTTAGTCTAGTGCAAGGAACATTGAGGTTCCAACTGCAAATGGCCATGTTGTCCAACATCTTCACCAGTCTTTACCTATTCAAAGCATCCTCTGAGCTATCTCCTCACTACTCTCCTGACTTTTCAAATACCATATAGTTTAGAAATACTGAAATATTTTATGCTGGGGTGGAGGGGGGTGCAATAGTAATAAAAGTCAACTGCAGTGATGAATGTTAATGGATGGTTTGCTGGAAATTGCACTAACACCAGTTCCTGGGTTAGCTTTGCAGTGTTTGCATTCTAAGCCTGTGCAGATGGATTATTTACTTTATTACCTGAATTTCATGGCCTGCGAACACTGCCAGTGGTTTAGAAAGTGAGCCAAAGTCCTATAAAAAATTCTGATCTGTATAATTAAAAGGAAAATGGGTCTGAGAAACTTGTTTTCTTTCTGGTTTTTTAGAGTCTTCCCAGATGACTAACAGCTATCAGATGAGCACAGTTGCATAGCTCTGTGGTGATGTATATTGCTTAAGAGCAACAGCACAACCTGGTGGTTTATGGTTATTTTAATACATCAGACCATGTATGTGCAGAAGAAAACACAGGAATTTCCTTTCCCTAGAAACCATCTCGTTGCCTGTACAAAACTGAAGCTGTTTTTCATTAATTCATTAATCTGTAAGATACCATTTCACCTGAGGTTTTCAGAATGAATAGAAAAGACTGCAAGGGTATATGCAAAAAGATAAATTAATAGGTCCTTTCCAACATCTAAGATCCTGAAACCTTGAGGCATTGTTGTGATGAGCCATTTCTTGTGGTTTTGTGCTGGATATGTCTGAATTTTTGTTCCAAGATAATAGCTAGGGGCATATAACTAGAAAAAGCTTGAAATACGCACTATGCAAAAATTTCCAAAAAAAAAAAAAGGCAAAAGGAAAGTGTGTGTGGAAAAAAATACAAGTTTGTCTTGCTTCCTTTTTATATTATGATGAAGCCAACCAAAGTATGTAATACATTTACAAAGAATTAATATTCAAATACCAATAGCAATATGTATTCTCTTTCTTCTGTGTCTTCAGGGTATGTGATGTTGTTCAGAGTGTATCTTATGTCACAGTGAAATGAAATGGTTGCCAAATGTGATCAGACAGAATTTTCAAATAAAATTAATTACACGTTCTATTTTGCTTGATTCTGAAGAATGGGTTATGTTATTACTAACTGGCACTGGTGTGTTTGCTGAACAGAATTCTTACAAGCTACATATTCAGTTCATTTACTGATCATATAAAATAGGACAAATGCCACTAGTTGTAACTAGTAAGCTGGTGCCAGTCTGATGATGGGGCTGGTCCTGATTCTTTGCAGGCCTTTTTCATCTTCAGGACACGTCCAAAACACTGTTTCCTCAGTTTTGCTTAACTTGATGGAAAGAACCTTTGATTTCAACCTGTGTGGGTTTGGATTTGAAAGGGATCTTAAGAGACCTTTACTGAGGCACTGAAATGCTGATGCACTTTGAGATTATAGTAGCATTATTTTATGCAGTGAAGACTTCTGTAAGTTTGTCAATGAAATGCTAAGGTTTCTCATTGCTTCACCTTTGTGCTTTAGTCCTGTTCATGTTTGAAGTATGACTCACAATCTTGGTTCAAAAAAAACACTTTAGTCCACATGGAAGTATGATTAATGCATTTAAACTTACACCCCAGCTCACACCTAAGTTTCATTTACTTTATTGTTATCAAATATATATGAAATGTAAAGTGTTCTGAAATTTATGAAAAAGCTTCTTATTCTGCTTTAGTTTATTATAGAAGAAATATGTCATTACATAAATATGATAAAATACTCAGAATACCAGACGACATTTCTGAAAAAATTGTACAAAGAGCTTTGGAAAAGTGAAGGGGCAGGGGAAAGAAAGAAAAGAAATAATTATTTTCTTTTCCTTGAGTAGTGAGTTAGAGGACAAAAGATCATAGGCCAAATCTTGTTGTTCACAGCCTTTCCCTGTAATCCACTGAAGCACAGGGAAGTAATGCAATTCCCAGTTCCCTGCACCCCACTGAAGCAGATACTGAAAGTATGTTCTGTTCTACCACAGCTAGACATAACTACAAACAGAAAACAAACACATCTGAGATGAAATGCCTTTGTGTCAGCCTCCCACACATCCTGCTTCACAGTGAAGGAACATCAGAATATTTTTGAGCTTGTTAAAAATTATTGGCGAGCAGAGTGACATCAGGTCTACCTACTTAATATGTTTTCATCACTCAATAATTATAACCCATCAGTTCAGACATTGCTTTTCACTTTGCTCTCAGAGGAGGTGACAGTTTTGATTACTGGATGAAGAACCTCAAATCAGCTGGGTTGAGCCAACATATCTCCCTCAGCATCTACTGTCATAATTGCTGTGTAGTGTCTAGGGCAGCATGGACACACTCCACTGCTGATCCATCCTCTACTCTGCTTTCTCTACTGTTTGCTAAAGTTATCCCATATTTTCATGTTAGCAAAAAGAATTTGTCACAAACAACCTACTACTTGGGGACATCTGCCAATGCCGACAATCAAGTATCTAACCCTCCCCTCAGAGAATAAGCATGTACCCAGTTTTCATGCTTGGGCAAGATATATCTCATTTTTCCATTTTAAATGGAGTGAAATAGAGAGGGTCTGTATTGTTTTCACAGTGCCATTCCTGCCAACAAAGCGAATGCTGTATCAGCATTTGCAGTACATTTAGAGGGTGAATCATCTTTTACTCAGAGGAGTAAAAATTCTGTAGTATAAATTCAATGTGTCCCCATACATGTCCACAAAATTGCGTTCTCATTGCTACAAATTTTGTATTAAATTATTTAGGTCAGCTTAATTTGGAAAGCAACAAAATAAACACAATTTTTGACTCATTTACATGTCTATGAATATTGTAAAATGGCTTGCTTCCTAAATTAAAATGATACAAGCAGTCTGGCAGGAAAATAAGCAGCAATATTTTTGCTATATTTTTGAAAAGCTGGTTGTAACAGTCAGTAACAGAAGAATAAGCAGGCACCTGGAAAATAAAAATTCAGATTACTTTTAGCATGCACTGGATTTGTGGATGCTCAGGCTTGAAATTTCATGATATTCCTTTGAACTGGGTAATATTTTGAGTCTTTGACTAAGGGTTTTCTTATACACTGCTGCAGATGTGGATAGCACACTTTCACATTGTACATCTTTAGGGATCTTAGGGTTGGTATATCAATAACCATGATCCGGTGATTAAGGACTGCCTAATAGCATACATTGTCAGGATACAGAGTATCACATTAAAGGTCATTAATAGCTCTATCCTGTGCATTCACATGATGTGACATAGCAGGTGTCTTGTGGAGAAACTCTTAATGGCATCCTGTCAAAGGTAGACATGTTAATAACTGCAGTAGGCAGTGGCATATTGCACCCTGACCACACTGGAGTCCTTCCTGCTTCCTTCTGAATTACTTGTTCTCACTGCCTGCCCTCATCCTACCTCTTTTCACTGCTGTTGAGGTGCCAGCTTCTGCCAAAAACTCCAGACTTCATTTCTGACTGACGCTATCTCAGATAAACACCTCTCTGTTCTTCTTTATGGGAAAGAGCACATAAACATTTCCACACAACTTTACCACCTATTGCCTTACAGTCATGTGGCTGTATGTTGCTTTGTGGTTTACAGTGTGCGTGTCCCATCTTTCTGCTTCCACCAGATGCCACATCTTAAATTGAAAGCTTCTTTTCACTAAAGCTACTCATAGATGATCTTTCTGCACATCCCATTATATGTGAAGTCCTGATCATGACTGAAACTCCAGTCATGGAGAGAAGACCTGGTAGCACTTTCTGAGACAAAGGTTTATTCTGTATAAATGTACAATAAAATTTCCAAGCAATAAATTCAAAGAGACCTTTCTAAAGATCATTAACCCAGTAATGGGGCAGAGAGAACACTTTAGAAAGTGTCACCAATCAGTAAATGAAGGTTGTTCTTTGGATGTTTGCTGTGTTGAATGATGATTATCAGCACTAAATTGTGCATTCACTGCGGTGTCACTAACAACTCCAACAGATATTTGGGATTTTACTATTCTTTGAGAATCCCATGCCCATTATTCAAGTGAGATTGTTGGCTTTAGCAGATTGGTTTTCCCCCTCATTATCTTTGGGTGTGGAGGTAAGCAATTAACCTGTCATTTAGCCACTTTATGGAATAAATATCCATTGAGGCACAGGAAGCACTTCTGTACGTTCTGCTGCCGAGTCTGTGTGTGGAACAGAAATTACTAAGCTGGAAAATCTCCACTTAATACCCACAAATCCTTGGGATCCTGGCTCATATTTTAGCTCAAGTGTAGCATACTAAGGTGACATTCTTTGCCTCTTGAACAGCCCTTTGATAGCTCATCCCATAACAATCCTATATCCAGGGCAAAGATACCAAAGGACAACTGCTTAAGACAGGGGCTGACTTCCCATATTTACCCTCCCATTGCTCAGAGTTCAAAAGCTTTAAGTCCACAGAGCAGACACCAGAGCTTGGGGGTACTTATATATATATATCTCCTGATTCTTTATTTGATTATCCAAAATCGATGCATATTTATGTTTACCATGGCTCAGCTCAGAAGGCTGTTAGGTACTGGCTGTGCACAGTCCCATTTTCTGCTGGCAAACCAGATGGCCTTTGGGTTTGTTTGCAGAGATGAGCTGGATATGTGTAGGTGTAGGTATTGGGATGGGAAGCTACCCACGGATACACTGTGGCTGCAGTAGCAAGTAGGGCAGCTTGGTGATAGCAACAAAAGAGCCAGTTCTGAGGATCTGATGATGTACACACTGCAGGGCTTTTTATTTCTTTATTTCTTTTATTATTTTTTTTTCTTTCCTGAGTTTGTAGAAGCTTGAGACTGATCCCATAGACTGAATATCCATTTCCCATGCATCAGGTATTTAGCATGAACTAAATTGGTGCTGTCCAGGCACCCATTGCTGAAACATCTGTCTCAGCATTAGCTTGAAATCATTTGCACTGGGATCACCTAAGCTCAAAAAGATGATAATTTGGGAAGCATGGAAAAGAGCTGGATCTGTTCACTTGGATTCTCTGTCATCAAACATCTTGTTTCCTGTCCATTCTGGTATAATTACCTCAACAACGTTTGATAAATTTTGTTTCTTGCCCATTTTCCCTCAAAATAGCTTTCAGGCTTCTCTATAAAGACCTTTTTGATTCAGCTCTTTTCCTATTTCATGCACCAATACATAATTCTTGTATAGATTTTTACTGATTGATTTTCTTAGCATTATCTTATTTTGCTGTTTTATGGCTGTTGTTAACATTTATTAGAAAAAACTATATTTTATACTCTGCATGTAGGAACATCTCTGCACATTTTTTTGGCAACACTGAGAAGAGCTGACTGAAAATTGGAGGGGTGGAATGAAAGGAGGAGAAAAGACAGCATAAGAGAGTTAGCAAATTGCTTCTCACTTTTCAAACTGTTAAAAGCTAAACACTGGTAAATGTCCTTTCACTGAGGACAATTCAGATATAAAAACAAGTGTGCTTAATCAGAAAGGCAATACAACATGCACTTACATTTCTTTGACACTCAAAATCTTCAATGTTTTCATCTGCTGGTGATGGGAGGCTTTTTGCATGAACACAAAAATTAAAATAATTTGAATGTTTTCACAGAGTAAACCTTAGCAAGTCTTGCACTTTATTACTTCAGTGGCACTAGGAAATAGACTGACATTTTATTAAAGCTGTGTTCCTGCTGGGTAGGCACTGGGAAGCAAACTGTGTAAAACTTAACTTAGCAGCACCTGCCTGCCTACTTTTGGGTTTTCTTCAATGCAAGTGAGTCACTGCTTTGGCAAAAATGAAGGTACATGGTTTTGTGCCATAATATTCTATCTGTGCCTTCTAAATCCATTTCCAGACCAAATCCACACTACAACCTTTATTATGATTAATTATTGTGCACTAAGAATTCACAGCTGTGGTGGTGGCTCCAACAGCCACTGGCAGCTCCTGGGCAGACTGCTCTGAAGTGCCTTTTCTTCCCCACACTGTGTCTACCAGCTCAGGAGGCCAGGACTATTCTGCAGTAACTTCTGATATTTGCCAGTGTGACTTAGAAACTGCAGCCTCTGAATCCCAGGGGCTAGCTTCTGTTTACTGTGAAAAAGGGATGGAAATGCTGCTTTTATTCAAGATTACCATCAGAATGTCTTCAGTCTTTAGTAATATATTGTGAGGAAACCTACAAAACTGCAGCTATAAAACTGGGGGATTTAAAACAAACCAAGAATGATGGTGTTCTAAAGTTCTGGGCATCTGAATGCAAGTCAGTCTTTTTTATGATCTTGGGCACATCTTTCTGTTTCCCAGTATCCTTGGTCTGATAACTTCAATAGAAAGTCTTTCAGTCAGGTTATGGGCTGTCTTTTTCCATTGTGGACTGAACCTGCCTTCAGGCAAAAGTGAGGGAATGAACAGAGAATCATAAAGTTCCTGCAAGTGCTAAAAATGCCTTTACTCCCCAGACAAGGTCCTCAAGGTCTGTCCATGGTGCCATGTTCTCTATCAGTGTACTGAAGTTTCCTTCCCTGTTTCAACTTGCTGCAACCCCTGCTAAGGAAAAATACCCTTATGGATTGTTTTCAATGCTAAAATGCTACTACATCATAAAGAGAAAGAGGCTGGAAAAAGTCAGTGTTGTTTCAAGCTTGCATAATTTCCTTTGTGGAAACAAAGGCAAGAGGAAGAAAAGATGAGTTTATGGGGTAACTTAATATATCAAAAATCTGCATAGGGCAGAATAATCATGAGCAGAATGCAGTGTTTAGAAACTAATGAAGGTTACTGAAGAATAATAATTCTCTTTTACAAAATAATGTTTCCTAATAGTTATATTATTAATGTTTTGTCAGAACCAGTATGCCCTTAATATTTTTATTTGCATCCTTGAACTTTATATAGAACATTGTATTTTTACCTTTAAGTTAATGTTATGTACTTAATGCATAGACAATAAGCAAGACTTGAGGGAGTCTACTGTAGTTTACCACTAAGCCACCTGTTCTGACAACTTAGTTTTTCAAGAATATGGCACTGTGATGAATTACCTAATATTCACCACTCACAGCATCTTCCTGAAAAATTTGCACAGATGTTTATAATGAGATTTTCACGATTACACAACAGTTACACATGCAGAGAAAGAAGGGGCCAGGGAGTTTGCTTCTCTGATGGGACTACAACAGTGCTCAGCAGTGTCTGAGCTTTTATGAGCAGAATGTCTCTGAGCATGACCCTATGGCAGAGATCAGTTGTGCCCCTGTGTTAACAAAATAAGCACAACCTCTTCCGTGGTTGTCTGTTTTTCCCAAAGTTATATTTCTTTCATAAAACACATAGGTGAAGAGATCAAACCAGCTGAGAATTACAGAGAATAAAAGAAAAAGAGCTCTGGAATATTTTTTTTTTTAGTTTTGCCCTTATGCAGGCATAGAGAGTAAAAAAAAAAAAATGTGACCTGATATTGACCAACATCTACTCTTCCTCCCTCCTACTTAAAGGTACTGAAAAGGTGCAGCCCAGCTGCTTTTATTGCATGTGGGCTGCAGTAAACTCTCAAACTTCCTCTCTCACAGGCTTCAGACCCACACAGAACAACAACAGGGCACAAGTGGATCTCAAATTTTATCTCCTAACAAACACCTATTATTTTCACTAAAATCCGTAGTTGCATCATATTCAGGTGCTGTAGCACATTTATTGGAGATGTGACTGGGGCACTTTTTTCCTCTCTAACTTGTTTCTTCTGTAACTTCCCACCTGCAGATCCCAGCAGGTCCTGATGCAAGGCTCAATTCTTTCATTCCTATTTTCAACATACTGGATGAAATTGAAATCTGAAAACTGCAGTGGCTTAAGATAAACCTTTGAACATATCCATGGCATTTTTCATTAGAGATGTGTATCCCTCCTGTGGATGCAGAAACTGAAAGATGGAGGATCATGTTAGTGATAAGGCCTAAAGTAAAGAGTGAGAATTGAGAGAATTGGGAATCAGGAAGAGTTCCCACCTTCCAGATACAAATTCTACTTAACAAATTCAAATGAGCTCATTTATCCATCAAACTTCTTAGTTATTCACAGAGTTTGGGTATGAGAGGACATGTTATCCTTGTGAATTTCATACTGTTGTCAGTAGGTGATTACCAGCAACCCAGCTTGATTATTCAGATGTCTTTAGATAAAACAGACTTTACTACCAGTAGGAAAGAAAAAGGAAACAAAAATAAAAACCACTTATATTGTAAATTAATTAATCTTATGCAGATATCTGTGAAACCTAACTTATAATTTAATTAGCTTTATTGTGCTCACACAAGATTTCAGCTCTTTGCTGACACTCCAATTTTGCCTGTTTTCTTACAAGCTAAAGAGCAGGCTAAAATAGCATCATGCAAGACGTATCGTATATACATTCATTATTTTTTTACTTTCTTTATTGAATCTGATCCCTATATGAGACAAAATACTGAGTTATGTAAAGGTATCATAAAGAATTAAGAGTAAGTGAACATTCAAAATAAATAATAGCAATAGTAATACCCTTATCTTTTAACTGGCTGTATTTTCTCATTGGCTGTGATTTCTCGAAGAATTTTATAAAGGTACGGACCATAATTGTGTTAATAAAGAGGAAATTATACCTATAATTAGAGTAATAAGGAAAAAGGTACAGTAGATCATAATTGAACCAGTAAGAGGAAAATTGAATCATGTTTAATGTCTTATACAACTGTTAGTGTCTTCTGTATACTTAATAAATTGGTATCCATTTTCATGGTATGTATCTAAGACAATTTTCCTAATATGATCAAATTACTCTTCAGGTCTGTAGCTGGGAACTTCTGCTAGTCCTGGAAGCTCCTCTTGAGTGAGGTTTCTTTGAGAAACCAGAACAACAACAGAATTTCAAACAGGTCTGACAACCAGATACAATCACCTGTAGCAACGTTTAAGTTCTCTCCAGATTTATTTAAGGTGACCCTGGTTTATGTTCAGGGGTATTCAAAGGTGTTTTATACAGCACCAAGTATGAGATTTGCAAAAGAAAGACAGAAGGTGGAGGAAGGTGTAACCTTTCGGGGTCATTGTATTTGGGCATGGAAAGATGCTCTGCAAGTAAGTGAAAGTATTTATTTCCTAATATGTATGGTAGAATAACATGAAAGCAAGCTCCAAGGCCAAACATCAGCAGTTTCTTGCTGCTACTGAACTCCTATCTTTTGTGGTTTTTACATGAAGATTCCACAGCCTGCAGCTTTTCTGGTTTTCCTTCTGAGTCCTTGAAATGCTAACTGCCTCCATCTTGGCAATCATAACTGTGGCAATTTTACCTTTCCTATCTTGTACAGCTTGAGTTTGCTTGTTTTCCTTGCAGCTTTTTCTCACAACATAGTGGTTTTCTCAAAGATTTGAGCCAAGGTCATACAGATGTTCAGCATAAAAACTCAGCCAGGGATGAGACAGCCAAGCCATCGCTTAAGTTCTTACCAGGGCTGGATTTTTTAAAAACCTCCCCACATTTTCATACCAATGATATGTCATATATTTTAGCTATAATTTGCCTTTTTGATTTTCCCCTCAGCAACTAAAATATGCTCCATCCTTGGCAGTGTTCAAGGCCATGGCAACATGGTTTAGGATGAGGTGACCCTGCCTCTGGAAGAGAGGTTGAAACTAGATGATCTTAAGATCCTCTCCAAACCAAACCATTCTATGATTCTATAATTTTACATGCTAATAGCATGTAAATATTTCCTCACACATGCACACACTTCATGTGTGATATCCTTTACTTTTCTGCAGAGCTTTTCAGACCAGTTATATTTACAGAAGCCCAGATGCTCTTTGTGAGGCTGTAGTTGGCTTGGAAGGCCAGGATCAAAGCTGATGAATGGGACCCTCCACATTCAAGTAGACCTTGAAAGTGCAGAATCTCTTGTAGATTTCTCAGCTCTGTTAGGTAAATCCTGAAGATAACCCAGAATGTGCATAATTTAAGATATTAATAAGTGTAAAGTTCTCCATATGATTAGGAAATATCCCAAAGGACAGATTAATAATGAACTAAATCATAACAAAAATATTTAATAATTCTATAGTATGTATTTTTTTTAAATTCTCTCTACTTCTTAGCCTACTAAATAACATTCTTTCCTAGAGCTGACCTTTGCTTTCATTCCTTAAGAGACTTGGACACCTCCCATATAAAACTCCTACACCAGTGTGACATCTGCTTCATATGTACATGTACACATTCTATAATGAAAACACACCACTATGTTTGGTGGTGATATTCAAGAACCTTGCCTTCAATGAACATTTACATAAACCCCTGGAGCCCCCATAGGTAGATAGATGGAGCTATCTAAAAGTACTAGTATACGTACATGTATATATGTATATATTTATAACAGCATTTATATATGTATACACACACACATATGTATGGCATTCTATCAGCTAGTTTGTACCTCCTTTCCTTTCTAACTCCCCAAGGAAAACTGAGAAAATGACCAGTCTACACCAAATTACTAAAGGCTTTAAATGTATTTAATCTCTAATTTTCAAGCAGGTATTTTTAGTAAGCTAAGTAATAACTAAAGTAAGTATTTTCTTTCACAGCACACAGTTGTAAAACTTTAATTTATATGTTAATTTCTTTAATTAAAGAATTATAGAAAAGGGCTTGGTTTTCTTTAAAAGGACAGCAAAATAGTTTAACATTAGACTAAAGTATAATAGTCGATAAGTGCAACAGTCTAAACAGTCTGTCCTAATGTCCCCCTTCCCTGAAGACATCCAGATAAACCCAAGGCTGAACTCAGTATTTTCTACCACCTAAGAAACAGCCTGAAACAGTTGATTCACCTTGTCAGAGTCCATAGAAATGCTCCACATTTTGTATCTGGTAACTGTGTCTGGCTCAGAGCAGGAAGCTGCTCCAGGTGCCCTTGGTACTGGAAAGAAGAGTGGGGTGAAGAGAGGGAAAGGGAGCAGCAGTGACAACTGATGTAGGACAACACTGACAATGCTGGAAAACAGATGAAATCTGAAACAGCATTTTCAGTGGTTGAGTATCTTGCTGTTTCTCTACAGCTCAAGGCAGCAATGAGGGTTGAGAATACAATGGTTTGCCATAATAATCAGAAGTGCTTTATTTAATAGTGGCTTCTAGCATGATTTTGGGCTTATGATTCATTCCTCTAATGTCATGGAAATGAAGCAAATGTGTGTCACCTGGCCACATTTCCAAATGTGTTCAAGAGGCATTAGATGAAGCCAGTGAATGTGCATGTCAGAGAACACTGAATACTGCCTTTGTTCAAAGATCACAACTTAGCTTTTCCTGCAGGAAACTGCATTTGAAAAGTTGCGATCAGCAAGAATTGCCACTATTAATGATTCCAAATCAATCCTATTATATTGGACACTTCCATGCTGTAATCTTAAGGACTTATAACCTGGTTTAGTCTTTGACTAGGACATATTATCTCCAATGGACATGTCCCTGCAATATACCTATTTAATGTTCTTATCCTAAAGGTAAACAGTAAAATTAGTGGGAGAAACCGAATGAGCATGCTTTGTTAAGATTTTCACTATTAAAACATTCTTTCATTTGCTAGCTTTTAAAAATAATTTGTAGTCTCCATATTTAGGTCTATAAACTTCATAGTTAACTTTTTATTTCTGCTTTATTCCTGTTCAATGCATTGCCAAATATTGCTTTTGTGTAATTGAAACAGAACTGTAGTTTGATTATTAAACAGAGAGATTGTAATTGTCTTCAGCTCTAATGGGGTAAGCAAAAGCTCTCAGTAAAAGTAAACCTGAAACAGTGAAAAAGTTTCCTTTTTTTCCAGAGCAGAACTAGAGAGACAATGCTAGGGGGCCAGCAGCCTCACCACCAAGGGGTGGTCATTTGCTTTCAAGTGGTGGCTTGAGGATGTGGGTTTGACAAGTTATTTTGCAAGTGGTTTTATGCAGCCTATTTATTTTCTCCACCCTTCTTCTCTATTCTGCCTTCATTTGTACCTCAAAATATTTGAGATCTAAATGTTCCCCCTGCATTACGGGACATGTCTGTAGCTGCAACCCTGACAGCTCTGACCTGCAGTTTAGACTGGTTTTGCTTCTGAAGTGCTGAATTGTGGTGGAAACAATGCTTAAAAGGTTCAGGCAAAAGGAGAGTATCAGGTGTACTAAGCAGCATGGGTGATTTCGTATTTGAAGCCTAAGAGCAGGGAGAAAACAGCGTGTGACACCATATGAGTATCATTTTTAACCCTAACATCAGATGAGGACAATGAAGCTTTCTGCTGTATCCTGCAGATGGCCATGAGTCAAGTAATGCAACTGATGCTTGCCAGTTGTTGACATGTCTGTGCAGAGGACACTCCTTTTTTATCTGCCACAGTTGCTTAAACCCAAAAATAACTCCTTATCTTACAGTGAAAAGTTTGAGGTACTTTAAAATGGCTCTAACCTTGAGCTGTACAACAACAAAAAAGTACAGGTAAGATTGGTGCTCTGGGCAAGCTGAGGGAAAGAGAGGCAGGATTTTATTATGTTTATATTTCTGTTTATCTATCTATATTTAAAAATTGTTCCATTCTAAGAACAAATCACTATCTGTTCCCTTTCCTGTAGAAGCTCTTTCCTTACTTGCTCCAAAATGGGTTTATCTCTGTAGCATTTGTACAACTATACGAATAGCCTTTGAGCGGATGTCAGACTGTAAGGAACGGCTGCCTGCAGATCAAGTTGCTGCTGCCAGCTCTCGCGAGCTTTGTGTCAGAAACAGTTGATTATAATGACAGCACTGTCCAATTTACGTGCTGAAGCAGCAGCTGCATCTGCGTTTTCCCTGAAGTATTCAAAGATCCTGACTCTTAAAAACTTTGTAGTTCTTGTAATAGAAGTGGGGTAAGTGATTCTCTATTTACACATCTCTGTCTGCCAGATTAATTTACAGTTCAGCTTGATTTGCAAGGGGATTGGGAACTTTTAAAAGCTCTGCCCATTTGTTGCTCTCTTGGGAAAACTGCTATGCAAACAGAGCTAGTAAGCAGGCATGTGTATCAGACCTTGGCATTATCCAAGGGATCCTGGGCTAAGTAAATTAAGCTAAGCTAGAAATCACTTATTAATTCAACCATCTCTTCTATTTAAATAGTGATTATATAGTCTTGTGTATAGATTTCTTGCCTGGGTGAAGATTTGCAAGGAGAAGAAATAGTCATTGAAATAAATTGTGTTCCCTTGCTGAATAAGAATAGAAAAGTATAGCCTGTTTAACTTTTGCTGGAGGAAAGTACTACAGCAGCAGCTTTTTAAAGTATGCAAATACATTATGTGATATGTCTCTGCTCAGTTAATGCTGATGAGCTAAAGCAATCTTCTGACCCTTTTATTCGCACAGTAATAATTGTAATGTTTGTTTTGCTCAGTGTGCTTTATGTTGTTGAATTTGTTTTAATGCAACATTAAAACCTTATTAAATGTAATATTTGTCATACATTCAGGGTGTAATAATAATCCTCTTTCTCTTTCTACTTTAGTTAATATTAGCTGGGTAACTTGAGACAAGTGCTCTCATTCAGCAACACAAAACTTTTGCATTTTTCTGTGATCTATTTAAAACTTTTTTTTTTAAATGCCACCTGTTCTTTTGAAGAGCTCATTAAAATTTTTTTTTTCATTTTTTTTCTTGCTAAAATTCTTGTCTAAAACTTCTCAGGGTGAAAATGTATGCTTCTCTGTTTTGCAATGCTAGTGTTTTCCTCCCATCCTTTTCCTTTTAAGTTAACAGGAAAGTAAAGAGGGGACTTAATTTAACTACTTAGATATTGAAAGCTTTAGGAACTTCAACATCTCTTGCTTTTTTAGGGTCATTTTCTCTTCTTCGTAATGATGAAGTTTGAAATTTTATTATTTCCAGCTTGGTTTTGTTGTTTGGTCCTGGGTGGTATTTTAGAAGTGAATATGTGAAGAAAATCAGTGTCAGCAAAACCACAGACTTGCAGAAATTACTTCTCCTATCTCACAATGCTGTGCATTGGATGCTCAAGTACCATATCCTTGCCACTTACATTTCTCACAGCCACCCCAGTTGCCTCAGTTGAATGTGAGACAGGGTGAAGGAGTTTAGCCTTAAACTAATCCTTACGTAACATTCCTCACCCAGCCTTTTAAAGATTTTATTACAGGAATGAACCGAACAGAAATGACTGGCACATAGAGATAGGAGCTAAATACCACTAAATTATATGAGACTCCTGTGAGGCTACTGCATGCTGACAGAGCAAGCTTCTGCTTACCCAAACTTACTGGGAGCTGCTGGACCATGTGAGTCATCTAGATTGACCACTCATATCTCTAAAGTTTAGCATATATGGGGGCATTTGTTTCTAAAAGTCAAGATGAAGGCTATGTGGAGTGTTAGACCAGCTCTGAAGTCTATTGCCCCCATTTACCACCTTAACTTTTTCTTTTTTTTTAATAAGAGGAGCATAAATGCTTATGTTTTCTAAAATTTATCTATTTTCTACCTGTTGGATGACAAAAATATTTTCCCTGAGGATTCTTCCTTCTCCTTTGATGCTATCTCAAAGTTAGGAGCTTCTCTGTGCACAATCTTTCTTTTTCCCCCTTCCTTTTCCCCCGCCCCCTCCACCATTTTCTTAGTTCATTTCCAAGAATATGCAAACAAGCAGGAGGAGCTCAGATTAAACCACAGCTGTACTTTAAACAGAAATTAGCTTAGTTCCTTTTAAGGACATAAGTGTTTCTCATTAACAAAGAATAGCCTGTTTAAAGTGGCAGGACAGAGTACACTATGCATGACAGGGCAACAAACAAAAAAATAGAAGCTTTGTTGAGCATTTTCAAATATGTATACCATAGAAATGGGTTTTAGCAAATAGTATTTTTCTGAGTTTTTACTTTCAAGGGGAAGATACTGGGGGTTTTATAGCATTTGAAAATGTTGGCTTAAATAGCAGCATTAGCATGCTTAAATGGGGTACATAATAAACATCTATACCCTTAGCTTTAGGATAATATTAATTATCACTGAAAGTTTTCAGGAAGCAAATGCCAGGCTATAGTTAAATTATTGGGCACCACCTACACATTAAAGAAAACCTTGGCTTTTTAGGAGTTGAATATTTATTCTAAGTAGTAGAAGTGCAACTACTTTTCATACTATGATGGTTATAAACTTGGTTAAATTGCTTCAGATAAAAAGATCTCAAAAGAAATATTTTATTTAGGTCTCTGTACACCAACTGACATTCAGTTCAGAAGTCCTTCATGTACTTCACTTGTTCAAGCACTTTCAGATCTTGCAGCATAGGAATAGGACAGTGAAATCACCCAGTGCTTTGAGTTTATAACAATGCCATCTCAATGGCATCTACTATGAGACTAGCATATAGTTCAAAATTTATGTTGACCTGGAAATCCTTGGATTAAAACTAGGCTTCAAGCTCCTTTTAAGTGTTCATGGGATGTGTGTTTATGTGCAGAAAAGTCTGTGCCTAATGATGTTTATTATCACATTATTGATTTGAGAATACGAATGCCAAAGTAACCTCTAACAGAATAATGGCTAGTCTGGCATGACATTTTCTGTCACAGATCATAAAATTTCCTGTTTGTCATGCCAGTGGAAATGCAAGTGGTTAAGTCATCTGCTAACTGAAGTAGCCAGAAACGGGCTTATATGACATTTATCTTCCCTGGTCTGTCTTCTTCAGTTCTATGGGTTTTTTTAGGAACTGAGTTTATCTGAAGGACTGTAACAAATACTAAATACCAAATGCAGTCTTCACAACACAACTAATAAGCATTTATGATTAAAGAGTTCTGAACTTTGTGCAGCAGCACCACCTTATTTTCAGTGCCCTTGGGATGATCTACACCCATTTTGACTAAGCTGTTTTGGCTCTGGTACTAATACATTACAATACTAATTCTGGATTTCTTTTTTCCTATGTTTCAGGCATCATGGTTTGGACAAACAGCACAAGTCTCTATGCCAGATTCCTTATGGGATTTCTTCTGTATATGTTTGTCAGGGAGGTAACGCCTGAAGATAACATCATTACAACCAAAAAAGGCAGAGTCAGAGGAATGAGCCTTCAGGTACTGGGGGGGACTGTGACAGCCTTTCTTGGAATACCTTATGGACAGCCACCCATTGGTAAACTGAGATTTCAAAAACCAGAGCCTCGTGAGAAGTGGTCAGACGTATGGGATGCCACAAAACATGCAAACTCTTGTTACCAGCTTATAGATACGACTTACCCAGGATTTCCTGGATCTGAGATGTGGAATCCAAAAACTAACCTAAGTGAAGACTGCTTATACCTTAATGTATGGGTCCCTTCTCCCAAACCCAAGAATGCAACTGTCATGGTGTGGATATATGGTGGTGGCTTTGAGACTGGGTCAAGTTCCCTACCAGTCTACGATGGCAGGTTTCTGGCCAGAGTAGAAAGAGTCATTGTAGTTTCCATGAACTACAGGACTGGTGCATTAGGATTTTTGGCTTTGCCAGGAAACAAGGAAGCTCCTGGAAATGCAGGTTTATTTGATCAAAGATTAGCACTTCAGTGGGTCCAGGCGAACATAGCAGCATTTGGAGGCAATCCAAAAAGTGTGACTATATTTGGAGAGAGCGCTGGCTCGGCTTCTGTTAGCTACCATATCCTTTCTCCTAAAAGCCATCCTTTATTCACAAGAGCCATCATGCAAAGTGGATCTGCAAATGCCCCTTGGGCTGCAGTAACAGCATCTGAAGCCAGAAACAGAACAGTAGCTTTAGCTAAACAACTCCAGTGTCCCACCAGCAATGAGAAAGAGCTAATTCTCTGCCTCAAAGACAAAGACCCAAAAGATATAGTGGAGAATGAAATTTTTGTTGTAACATATCACTCTCTTTTGCAAATCTATTTTTGTCCAACTGTGGATGGTGATTTTCTCTCTGACATGCCAGAAACATTGATTGAGAATGGCCGTTTCAAACAAACACAGATCTTAGTTGGTGTTAATAAAGATGAAGGATCAGCATTTCTGGTATATGGAGTCCCTGGCTTCAGCAAGGATAGTGATGGCTTGATCAATAAAACAGAATTTGAAACAGCTTTAACTGTGTCCTTTCCAGAAGCAAGCCAACTTGCAATAGAATCGATCATTTTTCAGTACACAGATTGGGAAAATGAGCAAAAGCCAGAACAGTACCGTGATGCCATGGATGATGTTATTGGTGACTACAACATAATATGTCCTGCAATAGAATTCACAAAAAAATTTGCACATCTAGGACACAATGCATTCTTTTATTTCTTTGAACATCGATCCTCAAAGCTTCCTTGGCCAGAGTGGATGGGAGTAATGCACGGTTATGAGATCGAGTTTGTGTTTGGATTGCCCCTAGAAAGAAGAGTGAATTACACCAAAGCTGAGGAAATCTTAAGTCGATCCATGCTGAGATACTGGGCAACTTTTGCAAAAACTGGGTAAGTTTACTGTGGAAGTTTGTTTGATTGGTCAGATGCTTGTTGTTTCACAGGCAGTAAAAGCTTAACTGTTTTGGTGGTAATTTTAAGCCTGGTGAGAATGATGAGGAAGGATTAATTGTTCGGCTAGCCAGAATTCCTATTTATTTCTGATAAAAACACTGTCTTAGTAAAACAAACTGTTGATGTATAGCTTATTGTATTGTATGGGCTTAAGAAAACAATGAGCATCCACACATAAAAGCAAATGCCAATTTTTTATTTTTTTATTTTTTTTTCCATAACAGCAGTTGTTACAAAGGAAGCTGATGGCTTAAAGTTTTAGAAGCAGAATATTTCAAATTCTGGTAGTGACTTCCAACAGTAGACGTAAAAGTAAAAAGCCCAACTTCCTTTAAGATGTAATTGGTCAGAACATGCATGTGTATAATATGGAGGTATATCATGTTCACATGAAGTGATTGGGATTGCAGGATGTTCTTTTCAGAAAGCCTATCTTCCCATGTGTACTGTAAGTATAAGTCCGGGTTTCACTGAAGCAGATAAAAAATTACTTGTTATTACAATTAAACTAATCTTTAAGTGAAATATATGCCAGCCTGTATAAAAAGCAAATAGCCATATTTCATTTGGATGTTTGAAATGGATTAAATACAGCTCCTCATTAGGTCTATTTAGCTGGCATCCAAGAGAAGTAAGACAGCCCTCGCTCTGCTTGGCAGGGCTGTGGAGTTCTCAACACAATATTCATTCTGAAATGAAAACATTTCCATGTGGTAAGAAAAACAGCCACTACTACAGTTATGTAGTCTCAAGGCTGAAAGCCTGATGGGATGGGAAGTTAGCTTGTCTTCTCACAGGTTTAGTTTGTGCTCTCTCCTGAGAAAATAATATATATAAAAATCTGTACATGACAGAACATGCAATCACAATCCTAATTCACACTTTAAATCATGTCATTAACTCAAATGTTTAAATCCTGCATCAATTTTACTTCCTTGGTGCACTTTTGTTTTGTGAAGGATACCTAGATTCGTAAAGGCTGAAATCAACTTTGGAACAAAGCTCCAAGGTGAACTAACAGCTTATTTTTATATATTTGTTTTGCTGGGTATTTTTAAACAGATATGCTTTTCAACAGGTGTGATTGATTTTTTGCCTTGGTATGTAGGAATGTTAATTACAATTAATGACTTTATCCCCTTTATTTGTTGAAGCCTGTAATACATTTTTTACTCAGTGGTGAGAATATTAAAACTCAGAATATTTATATATAGATAGTTATATTCATCAATGCACAATGTTTTGATACAGGTTTTCTTGTAAAATTCAATCTAAAATTTAATCTATGAGCTCTTTTTGCTTCCCTCTTTATTCAGAGCCTGATGACACCACTTTATATGCATTTGGTATGAAAGACTGTAGCACAGAGAAAAGCATTCAGCAGGGGTGTACATTCTGGAATTGAGCTGTGTGGTTGATTTATCTGTGCCAAAAACGCGTCTGATAGATTCCCAAGATGAAGACTGCAGAATGAGGTCAGGTAAAGCTTGGTAACAATTCCTGCATCACAAAGACGTGCTATGACAACACTGCATTGAAGCTGGTGTCATTAGGTCCTTAGTGGAGAGCAAAGTGAGTGAAGTTTCCTAATTACATACTGCAGCTTTATATCCTGTCCTGCAGGAGTTTACAATGAGGATCTTAAAGCAGACGTAACAGATCTTTCCATTAAACAGAACTATTTCTTAGTAGGAAAACAAAAATTCAAGTCTATACTAGATTTCGCAGAACAATATTTACATTTCTGTGAAGTATTGTTTTCCAGTGGATTATATTGATATATTTAACTTTTATGTATATATGTATATAATTTTTATGCATACATATATACATATTAAAATTTCAATAACCTGCTATGCAAAGTAGAGTACGCTGTCTCTGTCACTGCAGTTAGCTAAAATTAGACAACATAAGGTACATTCAGGTTTAAGCTTATAGAAGACAGTCCCATCATCTAGTCTGATTATCATTTGCATAATAGATTAACCTAGCGATTGAATTTCAAGTGGTTTCCACAGCAAACAGCAAATAATCTTTTCCATTGCCTCCACCTTAATTATGAAAACCATCGGTATTAAGGTAAACAATATAATCACGCAATTTATGTAACAGTAAAGGATCAGATCAGCAGTAACTGGCTATATGACACTTTCCTTGTCATTCAGAACACAGATCCCTAAGGTTCTGTAACACTTTACTCATAGTGTGTAGCAAGTTGGGAAATAATAAAAAATAAAAATTCTTAATAATTCCAAAAGTTATATGATAGATGATCCTTGTTTTCCTGACACCTTTGACCATGCAGTAAACATTTACAAAGAAATGGGGAAGCCCCATTTGACATGCTGTTTATTGTAAATTCTGACATGATCAAAAGGCAAGCATCTGAGGGGAAAATTACTTTATCATTGATGTCTTTAGTAGATGAGGAGAAAATCAAGCAAAAATATGAAAATCAGAAATATTTTACAACATAAATTTTAGTGAGGGTGTTTGACCAATATTCTAATGTGCAGAAGTACAAAAATACAACTGAGGGAAGAGCAGGAAAGAAGATACAAAGGAGTCAAAAAAACTGAGAGATTGGTTTTCTTCTGGTACTTTCTGGTTGGGGGAGATCAAGAGACAGCTCAGCTCACCACATACAGAACTGTTTCTCACAAGGGGTCTTCAAGCCCCTACTTTGACCTAATGACCTCTATTTTTCATTCTGTCATAAGCACTAGGCATAAAACTGATGATGACACTTTTCAGAGGTATTCCCTGTAGGAGCATTTTCTGTTTCTGTCATGGTTTAACCCCAGCTGGCAACTAAACATCACCCAGCCAGTTGCTCACCCTCCCACAGTGAGATGGGGGAAGAGAACTGGAAGAGTAAAAGTGAGAAAACTCATGAGAAATACATAACGATATGTAAGAACAAAAGAAAAGATGTTAGGGAGAAAAAGAGAACTGACTCCTTCAAAGGAATCCAAGAGTATATGTGAAACTCTTAATTTCTACATTTCTCAGTAAACAAAAGAAGACTTGTCAGCCAGTCCAAGAGTTCCCCCTCGACCACCATACCCATCAATGATTGATGCCATTTTCCAAGTCTCTAGGCTCTTCTTATTTCACATCCTTGCTAAAAATAAATATTAGTGATAACAGTCTCTTTCTGCTGGAAAAAGAAAAGGAATAAATATTTTCTCTTTTTGAATATGAATGGGGAATGGGAAATATAGATGATTCAGCAGGACATGTGAACAGACATTTTTTCTGTCATAGAATCATAGAATAGTTAGGGCTGGAAAGGACCTCAAGATCATCAAGTTCCAACCCCCCTGCCATGGGCAGGGACACCTCACACTAAACCATATCACCCAAGGCTTCGTCCAACCTGGTCTTGAACACTGCCAGGGATGGAGCATTCACAACCTCCCTGGGCAACCTATTCCAGTACCTCACCACCCTAACAGGAAAGAATTTCTTCCTTATATACAGTCTAAACCCCTGCTGTTTAAGTTTCAACCCGTTACCCCTTGTCCTATCACTACAGTCCCTAATGAATAGTCCCTCTCCAGCATCCCTGTAGGCCCCCTTCAGATACTGGAAGGCTGCTATGAGGTCTCCACGCAGCCTTCTCTTTTCCAGGCTGAACAGCCCCAACTTTCTCAGCCTGTCTTCATATGGGAGGTGCTCCAGTCCCCTGATCATCCTCGTGGCCGTCCTCTGGACTTGTTCTAACAGCTCCATGTCCTTTTTATGTTGAGGACACTAGAACTGCACACAATACTCTGACTTCATACACAAATATCCCTCTTCAGTACCCAAGGGAATAGTGTCATTTTTTAGGAATCTGAAATACATTTATGAGGTCTAACATTCGTGCAGACCTTCCTGAAACATTCTCCTTTGGCAATAAACTTTTCACTCAGGAGATTCCGTGTAGATTCATTATCCAGAATAGGATTCAGGAGTTTAAGAACCCCTTGGAACTATGGATACAGTATAAACCTTGTTACTGCACACAGGCATAGGCTGCTAATCACTGTCTGCAATATTTGCCCATGTAAATAATGTTGTTTCATATTGCATAGTCTGAGAATAATTAAAAAATAAAATAAAACAAAGTACTTCAACTGCTGTTCAAGCAATTAACACAAAGTAGCTTGAAGAAAGTACAGATCAGTAGTGATGTTTAGGATCAATCCTTTGGATTATTTCTACCTAATAATGCTTGAAGATAGACTACAGGTCAGAGGTAAGCACCTACCATGGAAATGTGGCTAAGCACGCTGGCGGCATGCGTAACTTACCCTCAGTTACACACTCTCCAGCAGATCCTTGTATTTAAGAACACTGGCAATTGAAGATCAATTGTTAGCTTTAAAATGATTTGATAAAGTTCCAGATGTCATTAAAACTGGACTGGCAAAGAGGTGTGGTCAAATGGTATTCAGCCTCAGTAAGATTATGTTTGTGTATAAGTAAAGTTCACTTTAACAATATTAAGTCAGTTTGCAGTAGCCTTCTGAAGGCTCTCTGTCACACTTTAAGTGACATGACTGTGAAAGAATTTAAATTTCTCTTTCTAAACACTTTTAAAATTAATTTCTCTGCTGCATTTCTGTTATTCTTCAGAAAGCTTTTGAAAGTAAGTGACGCTAACAGGTACTATCAATCATAAGCGGCAGAATGCTCTGCTAACTCTAGTGAGAGGAAGTTTTATTTATCATGAAAAAAATGTATGGCATCCCAATCACTGGGTGCTTGGCTATGCCTTTTGCATTATTTTATTCATTATATTTGGTATCTGTATTGTTTAGACATGAACAACATAAAGTGACAAAGAGACAGACAAATCAGATGAGATGAAAAATAATAATGTAGTGGAACATACAAAGATAATATTTTTAAGGCTTTGTGAAAAAATATTTTGGCTAAGAGGAAAATGGCAAAACTTGTCTCACTGCCAGTTTTACAACTGCTGAAACAAATCTTTACAGCTTTTTCTATAAAGTAAAGCCTTTGAAATATTTCCTTCTGTATTTTAGGGGAATTTGTGAGGCTTTGATTGTTCCACTAAAGCTCTGAAGTACTTTGCCTGGTTATTATTGCCTTTCCCTGATGTTCCACTGGTAGACATATAATAAATTTCAGTGCTTTTGTTACCAATTTATCACAACATTTTTATAGAGAGTAGTTTCAGAGCGATGAGAACAAAAACAACAGCCTCATATAGAGTCCAGACACCACATTGAACTGGGGACCTATATACTCTATGTATGGAAAGCAATGAATATACCAGGGGTGGGGTGGTGAAATGTAAAAAGCTCCAACCACTTTTAATTTTTTAACAGTTTTGAAACTGGGTAGTTTTACATATGACTAAGCCATTTCAAGGTAAGAAATTTACTGTGAGTTGTATTTCTTCCTAAGATTAGCCCATGTTCACAGGCCAGAAAGACACTCAGCTGAGACCTGGTTCTGATCTCCCACCATGTCTTCGAATGCACTGAAGCTGCAGAACAGTGGGATCAAGATGAAGTTTTCCCTGAGGCTGCTATTTCTGGCATCTCATGTTCATCACGAATAAGTAATTTATCATCTTAACTAGTGATTTGACTGGATCAGGTCAAGAATACAGAATAAAAAATTTCTGGGTGTGAAGCAAGTAACAAAGAAGTATAAATGAAGCATGACAGATTTTTCTAAAAGTACAAAAAGATATATAGAAAGTCTTAACTTCCAATTTTAGGAAAAAACAAAAATCTAATTTTGACCCAAAAGGGCAGATGCATTCTCATGCTCAGTCTTTCATGAGAATAATTTGAGCCATGAAAAAGCTTGTGGAAATCATAGGAATGAAAAATACTACTCCTATTTCTCCACCTTCATTTTTGGTTTTGGAGTTCTTAAAAGAGACTCATCATCTTTTCTAGAGTCCACACGTATTGTTATATTCAAAAGCAGTAATGGACTCATCTTTTTTAGGAATCTATTTGGAAATAGTGCATCATGGAACAAATCAATAACTAGAGAGCTGCATTTGGCAGCTATATCTCTCTGGCCAGAGATAATCTAGGATTAAGGATTACTTTCCCAACATCATAACTTTTGCAGGCATGTAAATACATGGTTGCAAAGGTCACTGTGAAATTCTAATTAAGGGTAACCCATGGTTGAGTCTCTTTTTAGGCCACTCTTTTGTGCTGCTTTTCTGCAGCTTAGTCCTTGTTTCAGCATCAAAAGGCAGAAATTGAAGTTTAAAAGGTCTACAAACCCCATTTTTCCAGATGGTTCTGGAGCACTAATCTGAAGTCCTAGTGAGAAATTTCACATGAAGAATGGAAACCTTTTGGTACACATTTTAATTTACTCCCCAGCACAAGAGATTGGCTTGTTTCAGGGAAGTGGCAAAGGGGAGAAAAGAGGAAATGAGGAGCAATAGAGGTTACTTAACACCATATTTTTGAAGGTAGCTCAATATGGTGTTTATTTTTTTTTTCAATCAGCTGCAAGAGAAGGCAGTTGTGGGTAAATGTAGTTAGCAATTTAGTCACAGGATCTGTGAGATTCTGTCCCCACAAATCTAGAAGCTGCATAAGTAGAAATCAGGCATTTCATGCTGATTAGTGATGTTACACCATTATGTGCTAGCACAGATGTAAAATTAAAAGTTGCCATTGTCTGCTTTTGCAGACATCTCTGGCTGCCATCTGTGTTCTCTACCTTTCCTTGAGGGAACATGACAAAATTTCATATCATACAAACTAAAGAGTGTTGCCTCAAGTTTACACCACAGAGATCCTTTTTCAGCTGCTGCTGTTCAAATACTGCAATTCTTACTTTAACTAATTAAGTTTTAAATATCTGTCCCTCGTATATGTTATTCACCATGTTTTCTCGAGGAGTAACCTCCAAATGAATTTTCTATACAGCTGGAAATTCTGAGAGGTTTAGCAGTTGAGTTGTTTTTTTTTTTCCTTAGTTTTGAAGTACTCTGCATATTCTAATTTCCACAAAAGCCCCTTCAGTTTTGAAGAGAATTACTTTGTATATGTTCAGATATCCTTTCCTCTTTACATATTATTCTTCTTAAGAACATGCATTTCATGAGTCTCAGTCCAAATTTCTGGTATTTGGAGATCATCTTCTTGTTGTAATCCAAATCAGATTCAGATAATGTTATTAATGCTGGGATATAATTTGAATTTGTTTATCAAAGAAAGGTACGTGCAACTTCCACTTCTAAAATTCAAACCTACAATGAATTAATAACAGAGATAAGAAAATAACTTAATATTTTTATTTTATTTTAAAGATCTTTCGGGGGGAGTTACAGACACAATATCATCTTATTTACATTCTCCATCATGAAGTACCAGTGTTTCTGTTTGAGGTGAATCAATAACATATAGGCACACTACTGAAACCTACCTAATAGTTTCATTTAGAAGACTGCTGCATTTGGCCTAGACTATATGGTAGTTGTAGTTGAAGTTTGTGACTCATGCTCTTCCTACTGTTTACAGAAATAAAACAGTGGCAGTAGTGGAAAATATCAAAAAAAAAAGTGCTACTATGATGAAGTCTATCTGGACACAATAGATCTAGATTATTTTATTTGATGCAGGGCTATGTGAAGCATCCATCTTGAAGAGAAATCATTATTAGGGCAATTACAATTGAAAACAAATCTCAAACATTATGTCCTAGAATGGTATCCACTACACAGTCTGTATTGAAGATTTGTTCTCTAGAGAAAAGGAAAACATTGAATCCATTTATCTAACAATTTCTGAGTGTCTGGGAAGAACTATTAATGGAGAGAAAGCAAGAGATGGAAACAGCAACCATATACATATGAGCATGGTATTCACTCTTTCTCATGACCAACAGGGCTGACAAATTTTACCAAAGCCAGTGGGAACTTAAAACACAGTATTAATAGTTCCACAGCAATAAAAACATTTTTCTCTCCTTTTACACACACTCTTTAGGTTTGTCCCAGGGAGCAATTCTGGTTAAGACTCTATGTAAGTTTACGTTTTTCCAGGTCAAGAGAGGTAAGGTTGTAGAAAAGATAAAACAGTTTCAGAGGATGAGTAAAAGGGCTAGTGCCATGTGCCTTCCTGTCTACTTACTCTTTTATTTACCTTCTATGGAAGTGACTTCCTCCTTCAAGGTCCCAGTAGGGTTCAGCACCTTCTTCCATTTACAAATAGCCCTCTTCAACCTCTACAAGTGAGACTGAAAACTATAGTATCATTTGATTTCTTGCTGCAGCTAAGAATGAAGAAAAAAACCCAAAATTCAATAAAAAAAAAACCTACAGCTTTGAAAAGCAGGTTTTGAAAGCTAAAATTTGTGCTGTAAGAAACTTACATAAGGACCTTACAAAATACTTTATTGGAACATCATAAAAAAAGGGGGGAGGAGGGAAAAAATGTTCCTTTAGAATAAAGAAGGACTAAGTCATAGTACTGCCTTTCATGTGTATTCAAAAGTGGCATAAATATGAACTGTGAATATTCACAGAATCAGAAGCTGGAGTCCTGGAGAAGGTGTGAAATCATCACTGTGAATTCTGTCCAGGAGGACAGAAGCTTCTTTTGTAAACAGCTACAGGTATTTCTCCAGCTGGGACCTGATCCAAAGCTTTTGAAGTCAATAATCTGTACCATTTGTTTGCATGTGGATCACCTCCTAACTAGTAAGTTGACTCACCCAAAAAGGTGCTGGACTGGTCTTCAAACACTATGCAAAATAATTCATCAGATGCAAGGCATGTTAAGCAGAAAGAAAAAAAAAAAACATTTTAAAAGTTCTTTACTGCTTTATCATAATACAAAATCTAAATGTGTAAATGATCACTACTATATATTGTAGGTATATCAGACATTTGTTATATTCATCTTAGCATGACATAAGCATCACACTGGATGATCAGTATTTTTTAAGACAGGATAAAACATTTTGGTGGTTTAAAATTATCTCATTAACATAAAAATTTCATCCATTTCCCTGAACTCAATTCAACTTCAAATCTTTTGTCTTCTTGAAGCTATACCATTAGGTTGAAGATTATTCACTAAGGTGTTTTGGAGTTTTATTATTATTTTTATCTTCCTCTTGCCAATCACTCTTCTCATTGTAACAATCTGCAGCATCACAGACTCTTTCCATTTTCAGAGTTTTCTTTCTTTTCTTTGGCCAGAAATGATGTTCTGTGATGAGGAAGCTGTGAGATTCATCATGGTCTTAGTCTCTTCTTCACACCCTCTTCAAAATTGTGCAGAACATGCACATATTTGAGATGTATTATCTGAGTTATTGAGGGGTCTCTGACTGTCAGGGTTTTAGGACTATAGTATGGATTTGCTGAGACACAAGTCTGACAGTTTTCAATCAGAGGGATCCAGGGCACAATGGGACAATGTTGTTATTTCAATCAATGTGGATCCTCAGCGTTAATGAGAGATAAATTTAAAGAATGGTCTGGTCATGTTTAACTTTACCAATTGCTCAGGAAAGGACACTTTAACTCACTTTGAATTTTCTAGTGACTCTTAGAATGCTGGGACTGCTCTTCCAGATCCTGTAGGATAATTACATCTCATCACATGCTACAAAGATAGTGGAGTTTGGGATAGGGGTTCCTGAAATAGCACCATGCTTTGCTGGAACATCCACAAAGTGGAGGAGACCTACATGCAGGAGTGGCAGCGCAGGCCCAGGAGGTTAGATATAAACAGCCATGGCCTGACGGGCTCATTAGCTTTGGCTTGGCAGACCTGGCTCATTATTACTCCTGTTACCAGAGCAAATCCCAATCCAGGAGCCAGGGATTTGAGGCACTGAGCTCCTACATGCACTGCAAGCATATCCAAAGAACTAAGGGAGAACACTCTGGATCTAAATTGCTCAAATACTGCATTATTTATGACAAATACATTAAGACCTACTTTGTCAATCCTTTATATATAACAGGAATTCACAAATAAGTACCAAGACATGCACAAGCAAGAATAATTTCAACTTTATGGGTGCTTCATGAGGCTGTTTTGAGCAGAACACAAGAAGACAAAAAAAGAAGCAATAGCTTGTTGCTTCATTTCCTGAAACTGGTATCGGTTGTAATAGTACATACCACAATAGTTTACCCTTTAAGACATTTAAACACACAACTTCTGTCACCAAACAGGAATCTGGAAGGAATATCCTGAGCTTTATTTAGCCTGTGAAGGTGTAAGAAAGCTTAGCTCCAAATTCCTTCTCCAGTTTCTGCCAGTTAAAAGCATGCCAGTTGGATCCTTCATGTTTCTTCAGGGATCAGCAGAAGAAATAATATTTACCTATGATATAACTTGCAAAGTAGTTTCCTTTTGCTATGGCTCAGGGGCACTTTATAGTCACTAGACTATGAAGTCATGTGTGATCTGAAAGCAAGAACTAAGCACAGTGGAATATAATGAACTCATAAACAGCTACTTATGAAAAGTAATTTGAAGGATTGAGGTCTGCAACCTACCTCAGATTTGTAGTATTCAGTCATTTATTACAGTAGGCATCTGAGTAAGGCTCGAATGTCACAGAATTAAAACGAATGATCTTTGCATCTTATTAAGGAACAAGTAAATGAGAAAGGTTTAATTATTACAGATTTTCAGAAACTGGTTACTGTTTTCTCACAAAAATTAGATTCCAATAAAACAAACAATGAGGTAGAGGGGTGGTTGTTTTGTTTTTTAAGTTCCCCAGTTCTTAATAGTGCCATGGGAGCACAGGCCTGAAACTTTGAGAATACTGATTCTGCAAGGCTGCTTAGTTTACGAAACAGATAACCATGGATGCTTTCCAATCACCCAGCATTGCACAGGCTGACAGTATCCCTGTCTGAATTGTCACCCTTTGGTATGGTAGTTTTTTAGAGCTTGGTTATTATAAATGGCACCACTCACCCTTTTCACCTGATAGATTAGATAGCTGCTGTCTTTCCCATTAGTCTAAAACAGAATATTAAAACAACAAAAAAAAAATATTAGTGTGGCAGTGTATTTGTCCAGAGGGTCCATCAGTTCAATAGATAGGATGTGATTAGCTGATATTAAGGAATAATCTGAAGAACTGTCTCAAATGAAAACTAGCAAGATAACTTTTTATACAGTATCACATATAAGGAGCACTAGGAGGGCTGAGGCAGCACAGGTGTGCCTGGTGCTCACTTTCTAATTAGGAGTGCCCTTCTGTCCAAGTGGAAAAGAGGGAAACAACAGTGATTTCTTCCACTCTGTGGGGGGTCAGGGAGGTGGGTGGGGGTGGAGGGAGAGGAGGTGAGGGGGGAAATGGGGAAGTTTGTCTATTTGGATTAGATAAATATATTTTGATCTGGTGTGTTGTCTAGTGCCAGCATGATTAATGGTGTTCTACATGACACAACTGCTAGCTAATAAAGCAATTGTAAAACAAAAATAAATTTTTAAGATAAAAATCCTGTGGCCTTTCCTAACAGCATATGATATCCCCTTTGTGACTCCTCTGAAGTCAACAGGATTGCTTATTGATTGAGGCATCAACAAGAGGGACTTGAGCTTTGGCTGTACTGCAGAAAGAAGAAAAAAGGCTGGCATAATCCATCCCTTGGAGAAGCAAACAGTTAAGAGTCCAGAACTTTGACAGGCACCCATCACATGATGTTATTCAGGAGCCCTAGCCATCCTATCATTAAGCAAGCAGGCATGTTTACTTGTGGTGTAGTGACAGCTTAGTCTGTGGTATTGGTTGTTAGGTTGGCATCTTTGTTTCTCTTGTAAACCACATAACTCTGCTTCCAACCCCTTACTCATCGAGATCAGCTGTTGATATGATAGCACAGTTGATGCCTTCTCATTCTTTTGCTCATTTTTCCCAGACCTTGGATTTCTCTGCCCTGTGCTTATTCCTTTTCACCTGGCAGAAAACATATACAGGAGACAACACAACCAAAATTTACAATACCACTGAAAAAGCAGTTAATTTCATACTTCAACAAGCACAAACTCAAGGCATCTTAATTACATTCACTCTTATCAGATTTTTTATCTGTGCTGGCCTGCTGCATGAGTGTTTGCAAAGCTTGACACCACACTGTGCTGCTGGCAGCCTTTTGCATGGCTGCTCTGAAGTGACCTGGGGTACAACTGCATGAGCTTCGGCACCTCGCTTTGTTTGCAGTGTAGACACAAGCAGTACTGTCCATCACTACCACAGCTACCCCTGGGGTGAAACATTTACTGCATGCTTCTTATTTGATGCTGAGTTGTTTCTGTAATTCTTAAAGGTTTTGTAATGCAGCTGTAGAAAACAAATGAGAGATGGGGTTACTGCTGCTGTTCCATGTGTTCTAAGGCCATTCCTCCTCTCTGCTATGTTGTGCCCATGGTAACTAACACACTGTAAAACACCATCCTATGAAAAATAGCTGATTGCCAGTACTGCTTGTAAGCTACAAGGAATCATGAAAGACAGTAAAAATTATTCACATTCACTCTCTCCTGCCTTTAAACCAGCTGTTAAAAGGAAAAGAGAGCAAACTGGAAACAAGCATCACTGTTTACTTCCTGTGTGAAATCAACAAAGTCACACCTAGGAGGAGCAGGTCTCCATATGATTTTAATTCTTACTGCATGGGGGAAACAGAAGGTGCAGTGCCATTATCATAACTATTCATTAATCTCAGTGGGCAACCTGTTCAGCTAATGGAACACACACCAGCAGAATGCCAGTCTGATGATAACCTGCAGGAGACACTGAGAAATTGCCTTACAGCATACTTGGTGGCTGGGGCTCATAGGGTTGTTGCTACCCTGCTGAGAGAAGAAGGGAGGCTGGCTGTGCACAGAGAGGCCACCTTCCTGCTGCTCTGCACAATGGGCAGGATAGGAAATCCTCTACTGAGTGAATCATAGGCAAACACGTTTGCTGATCTTTTCTCAGAGCAAGTCAGAGGGAAGCCAGCTGCAACTGAAGAGACAATTAAGCAATAACACACTGCTCAGGTGATATTAGTGCATGCTTCCTCTCAGGGAGCAATATCTGTATGACCAGCTTCAACCAGGCAGAACAAATATTTGTCCGTCTGGTGGAAGGGGCTACCAGGGACTGAAGCTAAAATTGTGTTTCAGCCTCTGAATCTCTTAGTGAGTTTGGGCTGGTATAATTCATTTGTGTTAGACAGCTAAAATGATGTGGATTTTGTTTTTCTTTTCCTCTAGAAAAACACACAACATGTTAACCTCATCCATTTACAAGCAGAGCAACTAAATAGGAACAAAGTGAAAGCTTAGGACAATCTAAACCGGTGTGGGGTACAATTAGCATTTACAACACTCATTAGGAAGGTAAATCCTAAAACAGCCTAAAGCCATTTCCAGGAGACTTAGGAAATGAACCTCTCTGTTAAGTGGCTATACCACAGAAGAGTGAAAATTATTCAGAGCTCATTTACAAATATAAAGTGAACTGGTTACAGGTACTTTATATTGTGAATGCTTGCCATAAAATGTTAGATTAATTACATTTTTTGTGTATGTGCACGATAAACCACATGTAAAAATAATGTTATGTGAATATTGATAAATGTGCAGGGAACTATTGTTATTTCAGGTTATATTGATTATATTAATGAGAATGGTAATGTAGGTATGCTTATTATGATTAACAGAACTGTGTTCAGGTTGTTGCATTTTCCATCTGAACCAAATTAATTTTCTCTTTCTAAAGTTGTTGAAGAATAGCAGTAAATGATCAGTGAATAAGTTCCTCTAAAACCCTCTTCACTCCTATGTCAAATCTAGTATATGTACTATGAGTCTTGAGAATATGTTATTGACAGTTATTGACATACAATACCCAAAGAGAGAAGAACCTGATCTTAGTGGGTAATGCTAAGCAATTTCCACTGAGCACAAGATTAACTAAGGCTCGTGAACTTCAGTGAGAGCATGTATATGTATAAAGGTCAAACATGAGAGCAGCTTTACTGGAGACTTAACCCACAAAGATAATCTGTTTTTCAAATTAATGAGAAAATAAGTTTGGCAGCCTTAAAGGCATATATTAATGAAATAATTAACTATAAATGAGCTGCTGTACCACTATCACAGAGTAGAGAGAGTTCAGCCTATACCTTTGGGGTATATGCAAAAAAACCCCACCAAATTACCTGAAATAACAAAACAAATCCTGTTTACACCAATGCTTAAACACAAGTGGGGGTTTTTTGTTATGGTTTCATTTTGTCTGTTTTTTCTTGCCCTCTCTTGCATTTCTGCTCTGGGAACAACTCAAATAATTGTATTTCTTAATTGCCATAAGACTTACTCCTGCAAATATTAAAAAAGTACATAGAAGAGCTAGCTATTTTTTAAAAATTCAGTGAAAAAGCTCACATTTTCTCCAAACAAAATGAAGGTTTTCCCTAACTAAAGTTTACAGATATGGACAGAAGTCTAAGAAAGGTGATTAATGTTTGGCAAGGCAGATGCACATGATAGAGTTCTGTCATGAAGTTTCATGTCCCAAGCCCTTTCAGAATGCACCTTGATGAACCATTGACAGCACTGAGGTGGGCAAAACTGGAATGTACTGAAGAGGGGATGATTGATTAGCACCAGAAGATAAAAGAACAGAGGTCTGAGGAATTGATAAAGATGACAAAATTGAGGCTTCCATAGAAATTGAGCTTTGTTTCAGTAGAAGCAAGTTCGTGTATCTATCAGCAAAGACTGTTCCTACAAACATAGAAGGAAAGAGACAAGTTTGAGCAGTGTATTGAATTCCTTTCTGTTCATTAAGGATATTATCACAATTCTTTTATTTTTCCCTATGAATATTATTAAGCTTTGAGTTTGGTGTAAAGAACAGGAAATTTTATAACTTTCTGCAGTTCTCGTCATGAACTAATCAGTAAAATATAATGAACAGTAACTGTGACAGAACAAGGTTATAGTTGTAACAACTTCTTACCTATTCAAGATTACACTCCTGTGATCTCTGTTTTGCTGTAAATAGGAGCTTCTTTTTAACTCGGGGAAATAAATTTTCAGCAATGGAGCTAAGAAGGAAATTGCTGGACACTTCTTTGAACAGTAAGCAGAGAGAATATCATAATCAGCAGGTTCATGTATTTCAAAATGCTGTGCTCACCTGACAGTTCTTTCCATCATTTTTAGTAAAATACACCTGTAGCCATCGTGTAATCCCCCCACACTTGTAAATTATAATGTGGAATGCCATGATTTATTTCATAGCACAAAAGCTGTTAAATGAATACTGACAGCACCATTAGTGTTCTGATCTTGAACTGAAGTGCAAGTCAGCTCTGCTTAAGTCATAATTCTCATGAGCCACAGATAGATGTGCAGATAAAAAGGGTGCTATAGGTTAATCAGAGCTGAATTAGTAAAGAAAAATCAGTAAAGAAGTGAGCAATTCAGGAAATGACGTGCTAAATCTCTTACTCTAATACCATTTCTATAGGCAGCCAATTGCCAAAGACTCCAGAGTATTAAAACATGGGCTGAAAACTTGATTCATTCTGAATAAACTAAGAAATATAGGTATTACCTGAGAAGCTGAATCTGTTTCCACCTACATCCAGTACTTTATTCCCACTTCTGGCAAGCAGAACTCAAGTGAGATCCTCACACCCTGGACTTCTCTCTGTCCACTGCCTTTGGGAAGAGTCCAGGTGAAAAAAAATAGAGATAACCAAATTAACATAGCTAATAGTGTTCTTAATTTATCCCACTAAGAATCATCAAATACTGTTGTTCTGCCCTAAGCCCCAGATTCCTTGATAACAGCTTCTAGGAAAAAAAAAAAAACAAAACAAAACAGTTCTTCTGATTATACTGCAATAACTTCTTTAATTTGTATTCTTAACCTCTTCTGAGCTAATGTTGATTTGTGACTATTTAAAGTGTAAATCTACTACTTTTTTTTTTCTGAAAATAATACTTTCTCATTTGTTCCCTAATGCTATGCTCCCCATTTGTTCTGCATACTTAAACCAGTCACTTTTTTCTTTCTAGTCATATAGATACTATGTATAGTCCTCTATGGTGGTGAAAAATTGAATGCCTGTCTATAGAGCCTTATGAATTCTGTTGTATTGCAAATATTTATCACAACTATTATAAAACTAACAGCTGTGATACTTTAAACTGCAGAGCTTGCTTTTTAAAGGGCCAAGCACTCAGTACCTCTTCCCAGTTTCTAAAAGATTTGAGATTGTACTTGTTCGGCACTTGGCTTACAGGGCTCAACTTACTTCAAGGAGGAAGCTTCTTCTTAGTGAGGAATAATTGTTTTCTCTCCCAATAGAGCTCTCACCCGAAGTTTAGGCATTATATGTGCCTTTACTTGCATTTTTATCTGAGCTATTTAGTCCAATCTATTTGTCTGTCTGAAGGGATAAGCAACATTCAAACAAAACATAAACACTCAACCTCTCAGACTGCTTGGTTGGTATTTTTTCAAGTTATCTATAGTAATTTACAGCTTCCGTGAGAATCTTCAGATTTGCCAAATGTAGTTTGTATACGGTTATTTATTAGCTTTTTCCCCTTAACAAAACAGCCCAAAAGGGTAATCAAATTTTTTTTTCAAATGAAGTTAAATCACATTTACCTTCCTTTTGTTCCCATTACTTACAAAAGTATACTTCAGTAATTCTAAAGTGACATACTGGGGTGTCGTGGTTTAAACCAAGTCCCCCAACTCCCGGAGAGTTAGGAAGGAGAATCCAAAGAATGTAGCCCCCACGGATTGAGATAAGAACGGTTTAATTGCTAAGACATAACACAAAACCCCTACTGCCATTTACTACTACAAATAATAATGATACAGCAAACAACAAGTGAAAAGAATACAACACCCCACCAGCCACCAACCCATAACTCACTCCACCCTGCCTGGCCGAGCACCATGTGCTCCCTCCTCCATTTTCCTCCAGAGCTCTACCTCTCCAGCCTTCTCTTTCCCAGTATGCATCCTGGGCATCACATGCTATGGTATGGAATACCTCATTGCCTAGTCTGGGTCAGGTGTCCTGTCTCTCCTTCCTCCCGGACTCCCCTCCTCCACCTGGCTGGAAAAAACCTTGAACAAAAACACCCTCAAAACATGCTCAAACCATGACATGGGGTGAAATAAGTGTTAGATAAAAAAAAACAACAAAAACATAATGCTTTATTGATGTGCTGAGGTAATTTCTTATTCCAAATGAAATGTTTCTTTTCTCATTTAGAACTCCAAATGGGACCCTGATAAATGGAACAAGGTGGCCAGTCTTCACTAGTACTGAACAAAAATATTTGACATTAAATACTGACACGTCAGAGATAATGACAAAATTACATGCTCAGCAGTGTCGATTCTGGAATAATTTTTTTCCCAAAGTCCTGGAAATGACAGGTAAAAATACTTTTATATAACTTTCATACAAGGATCACTTGCTTGATATTAATATGATACTTGAGTTTAAATGTTTACATTCCTGTTTGTGAGTTAACTTCCATGAGGTGTTCAGATGTTGAACAAAACTGCCCATGCTGTGGTGCTTCAGGCCAGGGGCTCACTACCCTGTAGCACCCTGTTGTGTATCAGGGTCCAAGGCCCAGGACTTCAGCAGCATAGAGCTTCTCTGTCTCAAAATGCAGATGCAGCCACAATAAGAGCACATTAAGAGTGCTGCAGATAATCTGTCCTCAAACTACCCTATGAAAGGGTCTGGGCACTGACTGGGTCTGGATTTCTGAGATACTGTGTAAACTTCATGTATCTGAGGTAGGTTGTGGGATGTTGTAGTGGGATATTATCTATTAGTTACGGGCTTATATTATCATTAAACTAATACACAGAAGATATTAAGCACATGGCTGCTGTAAACAGAGAATTCTGTTCTACACCTCACGTGAGAGCACATTGTATTCTGCTTCTAGAGTGTCAGCCATTGATGACATCCAGAGACTTCAGAATTTGCCTGTGCAAAATAGAACTGATTTGTGCCTGACCTTGTACACAATAAATTTATGAGATTCTGTTACATAAAAAAATATAACCTGCTCTTTGAAACTTTAAGCTCAGTTGAAAACAAAAGTCTCCAATTTTCTTCAGGAGCCTGATGCCACTGGTTTTACAAAGCCGAGCAAACAGACCAAGCCTCTGTTTTTCTGTACTTCAAAGGAATTGGTTTTATAAAGTAATTTTGCAGGTCTGGAACAGCATTCTGCTGTTTGACTGGAGGGTAGGAAAGGAATATCTCATTTCAAAAATAAGATACACTTTTTAAATGCTAATCAGTAATTTACAAGCTTTCTGTATGATTCAGTTTGAATATTAGTCTTAAAATATATAAACTTTCATGTTGCAAAAATGATTATTTCTGAAATAATTTATTCCTTCCTGATTTGAGACTATAACTGTATTATGGCACAACTTTATCACCTTTCAACCCAATAAATGTTTTTCAATTAGATCAAGAGAAGCAAAATTAGTAGGTAAAATAAATAATTTATAAAGCATACTCAGTGATTTTAAAACCACAATATACCAAAATATGGATGAATTTTAGGGAGATTTCAAAAATTCTGACAAGGCCTTTATGCTGAGCCAGGAGAACTAGAATATATTACATATTTCTTTGACCTGTCTATAAATCCTCACTGATTAACATGCATTGTACAAATGGACTGTGCATACCCAAATGCTCTGTGGTGCAACACAGAGAGCACATCACCAGACATAGCTGAACACATCCTGGCAGCACTGAAGAGTTGCTTTACATGGTTCTGTGGTGCAGATGATGACAAAGCAACACTCTGGATCTGCCAGGAGACAAATACATCACTTTGCCAGATTCAGTAATTTACCACAGAAATTTACATAATTTAATTAAAAGAAATTCCTGAGTATATTTTTAGCAAAAGGAAAGAATCATCATACCTGGATCCTACATACAAAAGTGAGACAAGAATATTTTCCAGAAGTAGAGCTGCTTTGTCATGTATCTACATCTGTCAGTCTTTGAACTGTTGTAACAGAAATACTGTCTATTTATGTTCCATATACAATCTTATCCAATTCTAACAAAGAAACCTTTAAAATTCCACTTACAATAATAATACTTTATATTGTAATAATTCTCTTCACTGAAGTATTATTTTGCATTTCCTATCTCTTTTTATGCCCAAAGGACAGCACTATATGTATTTCCTAGTTTTCTGAGGTTCTATCTTTTTTGTTGCTTCTCACGTTGAAATATTCCTAGAAAAAGAAGGTTGCTTTAACATGACATGACATAAGATGACAGAGAACAAGAAGTAAGGAAAACTTATGATATCATTATTGCAAGTAGGGTTCAGAGAGACAAAATGGAATTTTATCAGGTAGAACCTGAAGACAATCAAGCCAACTTACTTTGGAGAAATTGCAAGGGAATTTCTCATGCCAAGTGGTCAGAATTTGGCATGAATGTGCTTGCTAACAGATCACACATTTATCTACTGATGCTTTCCTAGAACAAGCCTTGCTACACCCTTGAGGTCTTCTTGACATGTATTGGCCAGCTCCAAATGTGTTCAGCATCTGAGCAAGCTTGTTACCATGACAGGCAGAGTAAGACAAGTTCTTTGATGCATTTAAATATATGAAAGAGAGAAAATATTTAGTCCCTGCCACCTTTATGGCTGGATATTTTTCACTTTTCTTAAGCAATCAAACCAGATATGTTAAGAAAAAATTAAAAAAAAATGTCATGGTTATGGATTGAGAAAACTAACAAGAAAAGAAAAAAAAAGAGCCTTACACATTAATGCAATAGTACCAACCTTTATATAAAGAACTGGCCTTTATATTTCTAGAGTACTTTGTATGAATATAGGAGATTTCTCAGTATCTTCTCCTTTAATTTCAATACATAAAAGTATAATTGAATACAAGTCAGATTCTGTGGATTATGTCTAGCTTGATAATAACCACTAGACAGGTAAGCTGGACCTAGACATGCCTTATGTGGGCTCCCAGTTCCAACTGGACACAATTTCTATACAGATTTCAACCTTATTGCAGAGGCACCAAGAATACCCTCTGTTCCTACTCCCCACAAGACAAGCCAGGAGCATTCAGAATTTAATATTTCATTAGAGGGCATGAGCGCTGAGGCAATCACTATAACTTTTTCTAATGGCTGCTTCTTAAAGAAACACACAGAGGGACAGTAAACAGTAAGTGACTCTCAAGTAGCTTTTAAAGCTATCATATGTTAATTACAAAACCATCTATATTAGATTCTACCTCCTTAGCACAATTTTTAATGCATCTAGAGCCCTATTTATATATGCCTGTTTCCTCTTTATTATAGAAAGCTGCATGCAGCCAACCTTTCCATTTATTGTTCCATTACTATTTTTGTGTGCCTAATAAAATAGAAAAATATGTACCATATGTATTTGATATTACTGTATCATAGAATGGTTTGAGTGGAAAGAACCTCAAAGATCATCTAGTTCCAACCACCCTGCCAAGGGCAGAGAGAACTTCTACTACAGCAGGTTGCTCAAACCACTCTAAAAAGATTTTGAATGTGGAGGCAGAGGAAAGTTCAGCCTTTGAACTTTTTTGAAAAGTTCAACCAGTGAATAACAAAAATATATATTTGCTATGGTACTCCAAACAGTACCTGGATTCTATAGAGCTAAACACTCAGGGTAGTAAGAATATTAAAAAATTGACTATTTAGAAAATTCACCATCAGAACTAGTTTTATTGCCACACCTACTGACAAAGATTTTACTCAGTACACCTATGGACAATAAGCTATGCACCTTAATCTGATTTCTTTCTACCTCCAATACCTTCTATCATGTGTCGTAGGAAAGATAACAGTCATAGAATCATCCTTACAACATTTAACCCCCTGAGAGATCTATTGATTTTAGGAAGAATAAAAGACATAAAACTTTAAGAACCTTAAGTCCTTAAAAATATGTATGAAATACATATGTTGTGTAAAAAAAAAAGTGTGTGATTAAAGAACACTGAATAGACATAATGAAGTATAGATACTATTTGTTTTCTTCTCTCTGAACACTTGTGTAGGAACTATCACCATGAGAATCTAATGTATAAACTTCTATCATTAATCAGACTAATGAATCAAGAAGTTTGCAGGTACCCACATTAATGGGCTGTTGAAGACATAAAAATTAATTCTAACTTGTCATCCGTTATTAATTTTGCTATATCATAACAGGTATATGGCCTTTGTCCCAATCTTAATGTTAATACACAAAAATACATTTAAGATTAGCACTTTATTGGCACATCTAGCATTTTGGCAAATGATGTATGGAGAAAAATTTAACTTTGCTACAATGTTATTAAAGTAAAGGCTGTATGCCTGTGTGGAAATAAAAGAAATGCCAGCTGTCTGTGCTGACACTGTCAAAGAATAATAAAAAACAACTTTCATTTTTTGGTCTGTTAAACTGGGACCTTTCTGAGGACTGAGGTATGATTCATTGCCTTCTGAAATATGTCCTTTTCTCCTTGAAAACTTCACTGGACTTTGCATTAGGCTAATCAGTATTAGTGTAAAGTTTGGGATTGTCTAAATGACTGCATATAGCAAAATAACCTCACTGTATTCTTAGCTGACTTCCATAGTGCTGCAGCACATTGTAGTAAGTCAGTGCTCCAAGAACCTTAATTATTGGTCAAGTTGAATCCTTTAATCCTGGGGGGAGTGGGGGGTCGGGTGTGTTAGGGTTTTTTTTTTTGCCTTCCAGCTGTCAGATCATCCAAGTCATGGGTGGTTGCTTCAGAGACTGATGATATTGGTGATAATGGCATGCATTGACTTGTGACTTCAACTTGGATCTTATCACTAAAAAAAGCAAACAAATGGGAATCCAAGTTCTTATTTCAGTGTTTTACTTCCCTTTTTATCTTTTATATTCATAATGGTGACTACTCCAAATTACTTGTTGTCTGCTTTCTTTAGCTAACTTCCTTCCTCACCGTGATCCTTCAGAAGCACCGAAATGCCTTATAATTTATACTCTTGTACGCCGATTTTTAATTGAATATGTGTGTATGTTAGAAGTATTTCAGTTTCTAAAGCCTTTGGGCAGACTTCAAACACATCTAAACCTGAAAAATTAAAGGAGGAACAGGGGTTTTACTTCATAAGTAGAGCCATTGTCTGGATAAATAAAACTGCATACCCATAATCAAGAATAAGACAAGAAATATGGCTGAGGCATTTTTCTCCAAGTAACACTAGTACTGGTTCATACACTAAAATACCTATCTATTTGACATATGTGGAAAATCTGTCTTTACCAGATCTGGCTACATTTTTAAATTTAGAAACATGCAAAGGCAAGTTCTTCGAGTCAGGAAAGGAATATGTTGTGCATGTCTTCTCCCCATAGTGCTGGCAGTCATACCTGCATAGCTTACTGATCAAAACATGGTTTTATTGTTACCAGCATTCACAAATCCTCTTTGAGGTTTTTTTTTTTTCAGACTTCAATTATAATTAAAAATTATCTGAACTTTTATTTGATTGCCAGTGTAACCAGGCTTATTTACATCTTTGAACTGAGGGAGAGGAGTATGGGGTTTTTAAATATTTTTTCCTATATTTGTTCTTCACAATTTCCCTTTCGACTACAAGGAATAGCACTAAACCTTGCAAGAAAAAACTATCTTGGTTTTATTTCTGGTCTCACTGAAACCAAGGAGCAATGTAAATCTCATTTCAAAGTCTCATTAAAATTTCCATCTGGATTTCCAGACCAAAAAGGTTTGCAAATGTTGAGCTAAAGTGCAAGTAAGCAACCAAAATACTCGATGCTTCTCCAAACTTAATCTCTGAATCTGCTAACTCTCTTTCCAGAATATTTTGACATCTTATGTGTAAAACACAAAAATATTTCATTTTCATGCAACCAGTTAAACTTGCAGTGCTGGCAGATCATAAAAAATAGTGTATTTATGGAAGAAAGGGTCTATGCTCTACTGCAGCAGAATATAAAGTCAAAAAAGCATAAAGAAATCATGGAATTTTTATCTCATGAACACGACTACCAAATTTTTTTTGAAAAGAGCTATGTCAGTATGGGAGACTGAGATAATTAGGTCCAGAATGAATAAAGCATTCACAGATCATAAATGGTTTCTAAACATTTCCTTAAAGTCTACAACTGATCTAAAATAATAAGCCACAGTATGTGATAGAGCCTACATACATTATCTTTCCTTTTAGTTGTTGTATGGATTGTTCCTGCAAGGTCACTGCATTTAGTGTTAATTATCTTTTGGGACTCAAGGAAGTGATCCCTGTCCGTAAAATACCTTGTACAATGATGTATTTTTATTGCTCTTCTCATTTTCATACTCTGCCCTGATGCCTATAACAAATTTGGCAATAAATATTGCCTTGGGATACAGGATTTGTTGGCAAACATTTTATAGGCTAGAATGAAAAAGAGAAGATGGTTCCATGTCAACATAGTGCACATTTTACAGTACCCTTCTCCAAACTTGTGCCCTTTACTCCTGAAACTTGCAGATTTATGCCACAGTAGAGTGAATTCGTGGCCATCCGTTGGATGAAATCCATTAAAACTAACAGCAAAACTGTTGTTTTCTTGAACAAAGCTGTGATTTCACTGTATCTTTACAAGTGCCTATCTCTGATTGCATAACATAGTCTTAGGGATATGCCAGTTTCACTGTAGACTGTGCTGAATCAAAGTAATATTTGGAGGATTGAAAAAAAAAAAGGAGATGGTGTTAAAATTGTAACTTTGATGGACAGAAGTATTATCCAAAAGCAACGAGGCTATACATAAGTATATTTATATATCCTCCAGTGTGCCAGAATAACATTGTTCATTTCTGATGTAAAGAACAAGTGTTAATCACTGAGTTTTCAGTCATTCCAGGTTTAAGAAATGAGACAAAAGACCACCTAACAATGTATCTGGAGCAAATGACATTGATAATCAAAATTATTTTTAATTAACATATAAAGAGATTCAAATTTAGATTAATGTAACTCATTTCATGTTTTACAGGAAATCTTGATGAAGCAGAACGAGAGTGGAAAGCCGGATTCCATCGCTGGAACAATTACATGTCAGACTGGAAAAATCAATTTAATGATTACACTAGCAAGAAGGAGAGATGTGCAGGCTCTAATTAATATGTTTACCCTTTCCAGTATGTCCATATTATTGTTCATCAGGGAAATATACAAGTAGCTTTCTAAGACATGTAGCATTAAGTATGTTACACAGGTTAAGAAAGTGTTATGAACATAATTTTGATTCCCCCAATATTTAATTTATATTTTACCTCATATCTCAATAAACAATATAAGGCATCCACACATCACTGGGTTAAATCAGATCATAGAGATTAAATTTTGAAGATTAATGATTTACGTATTATAAACACTCGCTACTTAAATTCACACTTCAAATAAACAATTGAATCTGTTATTGAAAAAATAGATATTTTTTAATTAGAAATAGTGTTGTTTTACTGTATTGGCATGCAAAACACAATCAGTTTTGATTTTAAACTGCAATGCCAACAGCACTTAAACCCTGCTTCAGACATAATTTAGTTGACATAAACATAAAAATATCATAACTTTGCTGGACACACCAAATGATATTTTCTTATTAGTCAAAAGAGTTTTAAAACTGCTGTTAAATGATGAATAATTGCTTCTTTATGGACAAATCTGCAGGACAAAGCCATAGTAGGAGAATATTCAAACTGTGTATTGAAGGCCTAAATCATCGGATCTCCGTGTGCAAGTGCACTGGTGGAACAAGCCAGAAAAACTGATGCCTCTGCTTCTGCTATCCTCATTTTTCAAGGAGTAAAGAGCTACAGATTCACAAAGTAATGAACTCACAGCTTTCCCTGCTCATGCACCCACTGTCTTCAACTGGTAAACATCCCTACTATGGAGATAAGTTCTGATTATGGCTTTTGGTGGTTTTTTTTTTGGTCCACCGATTTGCCTCCCAGTCAGAGGGCAGTCTGACATTTATTGAAGCATGACAGACAAGTTTTCATACCTGAAAAGCAGCATCAATCTGCAGGTCAACAGGCTCTTCAGAAATCAGCCATGAAAGCCCTCCTCAGCCACCAGATTTCTGCAGGAGAGTGAAACAAAGCCCTTGATCCCCTTCTGGAAGACTGGGAAAGATACCACTGCAGAGGGACATTGTGGATTTGGTGGGAAGGACCTAGCTCCTCGACATGGTCAACTAAGCTGTAGTTGCCATGCAAGCAGGCTTCTCCTGGCGCACCTTCTGCCTACTTGAGCTGAACCTCTTAGAGGCTTCTTTAAAAAAGCAAAACCGACAACAACCAAAAAAAACCCCAAACCAACAGAAACAAAAAAACAAAACCAGCACCCCCCCCAAAAAAAAGCAAAACTAATTCCCCTGACCACACACACAAAAAAACACCACCAAAAAACCCAACCCAAAACAAAACAAAAAAAACCCCAAACAAACAAAACCCCCAAACCTGTGGATAATTTGCCTTCTTATTTCTGCATAGGGTTGGAAGTTGTATGCCTGAATAATACCTTAATTGGGTGGTTTTCACTGACCCAACTAGGAAGAATAAATGCCAAAAAACTGATTAACATAAGGAGTACACAAAAGCAACAATCCATCTCATAAATAAATTATCCTGGAGCTTTCTTTAAATGTAATAGCATTTCAGTGCATCTATTTTCTGTTCTAGCAATTGAGAGCTCTTGCAAAATTCCTTCTCTGAGTAGACTGAAGATACCTAGATAATGAACAGGGAGTTTTCTCTTTCTGGCAATCAGTTTGACCAGAGTTTGACCTTACACTGAAAAGGCTTATTTTTGCAGAATGGCCCAGTACTGCAATACATGATGGCTTATCAACCTTTATATCTGTAAGATAATACAATTATTTCCTGACTAAATTATGGAAAATCACCTTCAGCACAGTATTTCCAAAACTACAATCAAACCAGCACAGTCAAAAAAAAAACCTGGTTATTTTTGAGCAAGTTGATTAAAACTTGAAGTTTTCTGGGATTAAAAAGCCCTTTATATGCAGTACTTCATGTTTATACCACAGCTAATTAGCTCATTATGTACATTAGCACAGTTACTACTATTAATAGTTGCATTGAGAGCTGTGTCAGTCTACAGTGTATTGGGTATTTATCAAATGTTCTTCATACAAGTGATGAGCTACTGAAAAAAAAAAACACAGGATGAACTTTCTGTCCTTCACTGAGCCAGTCCTGCCACTCACTATTTCATTTATATGGTGTGCTTCATAGACGTGATGGGTGCTGATCTGACACAGTGAGCTTTGACAGCACTGGTATCACCTAAGTATGTATATACTTTTCTTAGCTGTATTTCACTATCTGTCTAATCAGCTTAATCAATGGGAAGGGAAAAATCTGAGTAATTAAAATGCACAAGTATGCTTTTGGAAGGGGTGGTTGCAAAGCAGTTTATTTTGCTAGGAAGGTGTCCTTTGTCTATATGTGCTGTGAGCAAGGCAGGATAAGGTTTATTTGAAGACTATTATCCTTTCCACAGTGCTTGTGACATTTTCAAGAAGGAATAAGGATGGAGGGAAGAGGAAATAAAAGCAGAATAAAAGAAATATTAAACCACTTTTTGAAGTGTGGTTTTACTGGTTTTCATTAATAAATTGCTAGTTTTGTATTTTTTATATGCTGGGAAATAATGTCTCCATTTATCATTCATATGAAGTCAATATATCATGTAGTCATATATTCATATCCCATATTTATGCAAAAAATAGGAAAGCCTTAAGTACTTGGATGTAACTGGTTAAGATAATGAAGTGTGAAAAAACACCAGTCCCAGTTGCAGGTAGTTTCAAACTAAAAGTCAAGCAAACTTATACTGGTAATTGCTTGAGGATACAGTGTTATCACTTAAAGTGATGATTACACATTAGAGGGATAGCTCATGCAGACCTCACTGAAAATGTACTATTGTAAATTAATATTTTCTTTTTACTAAAAAGAGGTAAGAAACCAAGGTTTCTCTATGAAAACAGAGAAAAGGTGTCGATTCTTTCTTACCATTCTTGATATCAAAAGCAAGAATTCTGAATTTAGTCCCAGAGCTGCTGAAAGATTATAATAAAATGAACTGCAGTGCCAACAAAAATGTTGGCATTAAACCAGTTGTCATTAGGTTTATAAGCTAACAGCACACTGATTAAATTACAGACATTTCACACATATTTTAGAGATAGTCATAAGATGACTGAAGTCAGAAATTTCTCAGCAAAACTCTGTTTAAGTAAAACCAATAGGTTTTGTATTTTAAAAGTTTCCTTTAGAGGAATTTAGGTTAGATAAATAATATTTAAGTTTACTGAAAGCTTGAGTGAAATACCATCTTTGATCCTGTCAGAGTACAACAACTGCAGAAGTTGGGAAGTTCAAGGTACCTGGTCTGGGCCTAGGGCTGGTCTGCATAACTGAACCAAACCAAGGTTGAAGCTTCCTGGCTCTGAACAGTGACCTTCTGACCCCCAAAGGTATCTCTAGCACAACTAAGACACACACCACACACACCCCCTCAGAGGTTTTCAGGCTTCCTCTCACTTGCAGACTTTACACTCATAGCTTGGATTTCTGGAACAAGTGCTCAGCCCTCGCTATACTAAGCCCCAGCCATCTCTCTAGGTTTGTCATATTGATAAAACCAGAATTCTTTTTAAGTGGAAGCCTGATTTTTTGGCCTTTTTTGGTCACTAGAGACTTAGACTATTTATAGAGCAGAGATTACTTCTGTATACACACATAGATATATGTGCCCAGTTTATATCTTCAGAAATAGACAACTCATATGCCTCTCAATAGCAAGGAGTGAAGGCAAACCTCCTCATAGTTGGAGAGGTATCTTTGCAACACAAAGACTACAAGCCCTTTTTTATTATTATTATTAAGTAGAATGTTATTAAGTAGAATATTGGAGAGAAAATTATGTTTATGGAAAAAATGATATAACTGTCTGAAAAACATATATATATTTCATGACGTATAAGCTTAATATAACCTCTGTAAATCTCACTAATGTTCCTATTACAACAGTTCATCAGCAAGTAATTTGGCCCATTGCCATATCCTGATATCACATAAATTAATCTGAGCATAACATTATCAGTGGTGATATATATATATATATCTCAGTCAACATCATAACATTGTCTTCTCAGGCCTGATTATGGTTCATGCATTTCTACTGGTTCAGCATTAGTTCTGAAACATCAGCAGCTATTTAGAGGGACATAATAAATGTCACCATACTTCAGTTACACCTGCAGCATATCCAGCTAGTTAAGAGCAGCCTGTGCTGCCACTGCCAAATGCCAGCCTTCCTGTCTGTCCAGATGACTCTTGCCCTTCTTTCCCCTCCAGCTGCTTGGAGGTGAGGAGGGAGGAAAATAAGCAAAACAAAAGAACAAAGAACACCCATATAAAATATTGAGGGCAATGGGGATTGGGAGGGCACAGGAGGACAGAAAGGGGAGAACAAGAAGAAAAATAAAAAAGCCATCAAAAAAAAAAACCACCAAACACACACACAAAACCAAAATGAAACAAAACAAAAACAAACAAACAAAAAAACAAACAAAACCGAACCAAACAAACAAAAAAAAAAAAACAAACCACACACAGGGAGGAAAAAAAAATACAACCAAACCAAAACAAAAAAAACACCAATAAACCCAGGCAAGGAAACAAACTAGAGTATGGGGGAATAAAAAGTAAAAAAAGCAAGGGGGGAAAGACCCTATACAAGCACTTTTGCCCCAGTATGATCAACAGTTGAAGGGCTCAGTACTGTACACAGAGGTGCTAAGTATCCCAGTGTCTCTGTTCCAGTAACTCCAGCCAAGAAAACCTCCCACTGCATTGCAAAATAAGTTTAGGAATTTGACAGTGATTCAGAATATGGGGTGAAGAATGAGACTGTCAGGTTTGGCTCAGGCTTGAGGGCTGCTGTGGAAAGCACTAGTGCCAGCTGACTACTTTCTCGCTGTCTTTTCCAATCCATGGAACTATGAGCATTTGCCAAAAACTCTGAGTGTGCTTGGCTAGCCAGAGAGTCTAAATCCGAGCACCTGTGTAACAAATATGTGCAGCTATATATGCTCACCACAGCTGACCAATCTGTGATACATGCCACATGTCTGTTGGTTTACGCTGGGTGGATGAGAGCAAAAATCAATTAGATTAAAAAAAAAAAAAACAAAAAACCAAAACAACAAAAAAACTCAAAGAAAACAAGCAACAAACCAAAACTAACAAAACAAAAGAGAGACACAAATACTGGTAATTCAGCCAGGAACATTCTCATTGCTGTTTTTATTTGTCCTAATCTGTCTAAGATTCTAGGTGGGTTTTTCATTGCTAGATGATTGCCGCTGTATAAGTGTGAGGAAATTTACAACAGATCTCTAGCAAAAGCATAAAATTTTGAGCTATTTGAATATTGCATCTTTTGGATCTATATGAGGTTATTTGGCAACTGTGTACATACAGTTAATATTCAAAAACCTTGACTCAGTTCTGTAAATTGAGAGCACCACTGCTTTAAAATGATGTCTCAGAGAATATGCATCTATGCACAGATAAATAGTTTCATCAGCAATTGCCTCTCAACAGTATGTTTCCAACCCTTGCCAGCAGCATTGAGATGGAGGCTTATGTTACTGACTTGCATAATTCAAAGTGTATCTTTTTAGTCTTTACTGAAAAATAAAATGACCACAGGACTTTCTGACATAAATCAACAACTCAGTCATATTAGTCATTCACAGTTAAAAGTTCAAAAGCTTTTACTCTGATTTCAGTTATTTCAGGACCAAATTTTACCAACATAATTAGCCATTCTGAAATGCTTCATAAGACAAGATAATTCCTTCCTGACCCCTGCTGAAATCTTGAAGCATGAATGCTGATTATCTTGTTTTAGCACTTAAACCTTTCAGCATTTTGTTGATAAACTAGATTAGTTGCACTCATAAAAACTTTAATTCATAGGCTTAATGACTATAAAGCACTGATGTGAATCTACAATTAGCATAGGTGTGAATTTTTGAGAGGCTTTTAATTGGATTGCAGGTGAGATTAAATAAGGCTTCTAGAGATGTTGCAAGTAGAAGTGCTGGATTGGGTGGTGTTTAGTCACATAATGATTTCAGTTAGTTTGGGGAGAAATGGGAGGAAAAATGAAGCTTAATCCCAGCACAGGGCATGTTACACTAAAGTGAATAATGAAAAAAGTTTCCTTCCCGATAGCACCACAGAAGCTTGAAGAATTTACAGAGGGGGAAGGTAGTCTCTTTGCGGATTTACTGAATCTGGTTACAACATATATCACTCTCTTTTTAAAAACATGGTTATTTTTATCAGGGACCTGGAGATAGCCAGGAAATTACTGTTGTTTTAAAATGGAAATTATCTAGTACTTCCAAATCCACATATTTGACTGGAAAAGAACATCAGCTTTGATCTTTTTAATTCTGCTCCATTTTACTGTATGCCATGGTTGCAGGAGCTAATGTTTTAGATACTATTAACAGAACAATGTTCAAATGGTGTAGGTGGTTCTCGCAGTTTGGGAGTGCTGTGGTTAATTTCTTTAATTTATAAAGTATTTATAAGTCCTCAGCTATACTGAGTAGTGGTAAAAGTGCGTAGGCAGAAAGCAGTTATCTCCACACCTCAGTCTTCCAAATTAAATTCACTCTTGCATCACGTCTAATCACTTCAGGGTACCTCATCTTCCCCTCTTTATAACAGAGCTGTGTAACACCATTTCTTTCAAAATAGATATATCTCAACTGAGTTTCTAAATTGATCTTTGTTAAAATCTCATATGTGAGACAATTAGGGTATTAACCCAGAAAAATCAGCAAGAGATGTGACTGATCATTTATCAGTAATTGTTTAGAAAGTATTTCACAAGGAATTTTAGACCTGTGAGAACCAGCTGCAATTACACATCCAAAGTGATGCTTCTGAAATATTAAACTTTTCTCACTCACTAATTACAGAGCTACAAGTTTGATAGATACTGCTTGATGAAGTTACATCAGTCATTAAGTAACACTAAACATGCCTCATTTTTTCTGACTTAAAGCAAATATATAACTTTCTTTAAAAAAATAAAAATTAAGGCATTAGAAGTGAAAAAAAAAGATGCCTTGTTATTTTTCAGCCTTTAAAAAAAAAAAAAAAAACAAACAACAAAACAAATGTATATCATGTTTTGATTTCAGTGATATGGTAACTTGGACAGTTATAGTTTTCCCTGTCTCCACTCTCTAAAGGAGTTTGATTTTGTAGCTCTCACTGCAAGTATAATTCTGGTTCCAGGAACGATTATGACAAACCAAAACTGTAAGTATATACCTATGTACACATGGTTGCTTTCATTCAGTAAGACTTATACATTGCATCTATCTTTGGGAACAATCTCAGCACTTCCATTTTAAGACCATTAAGTGATTCAGTTAGTTAAAAGTTTTGTCACTGCCTTCAGCAGAAGCACAAGAGCTCCTTTGACTGACACTTTCAATCTTTATGATTTAGTAATCTGGAGGTACTTACTATTTAAGAAAAAAAGAAAAAATCCACACCTCAGAACATACTTTCTTCACAGATTTCTCTTAATGTTGAGCTAAATGAGAGAATACAACTATGATCAAATTGTATCTATATACTCCTTCTTGCAGGGAAAAAATCCATTAGATGCTAACAAAATATCACCAATTTACATTTTCCTAGTTTCTCTTATTTTGCTTATGAATGGTCTCTGAAAAATGGAAGCAGAAACCAAAACTGCCCTCTGCCAATCCCTGGCAAAATTGCCAGCGTACCCTCAGCTCCCCTCAGGGTGCTATGCTTCCTCATCAAGTCTCTCAATTAAAAATATGAAGATCAGTATCTCCAAGAACTCCTTTCTAGAGAGCGATATTGACAGCCAACCACTACAGGAGCTCCCAAGCCTGTGACTATCCCTTGTGGGTTCAGAACTGCAAACAGGCATCTTAGTTAAAACAGCCTACAGATCCCTACTTCTACTCCAGGAAACAGCTAGATTAGGACCGAGCGATGCAATTTGACAACACTTGAGAGCAAACAAAGCAATAAAGAAAACTTAATTGAATTTTCTTTCCTACCCCAGGGCACAAAACTGACAGATTAATGACTTCAGCTACCTCAAACAGTGGTAAGACTGCAACACTATAAGATTTCTTACAAGACTTTGTGCTAAAGTCAGTAAGTATAGAATACAGAGTCTTACCTGTTCTTTCACCTAGTTGATCTCTGGCTAACCATGTCCCTTGGTTGGCCAGAGCAAGACGCAATGCCTGTAGCCCAGTGGGCTGATGAAAACAGGACTGAAATCTCCACTTTGGTAGAGGTCTCACTCTTTTGGAAAGACAATACTTCAGGGGACAAGTGGAAAATCTGGATCTCCATTAGCTTTTCACTTGCTCAATCAAGCCTCATTACTGGTGATGCAGGTGTGCTGTAGCATGAAAATAGATGGTCTTCTTCTGGAAGATTTTTGAATCATTTTGCATAATGGAGAGCAATGGGGAGGATTCACCAAGACTTTAGTCTAGGATATTACCCACTCCAGAATAAACTATGAAATTTAAGTTGGCAGAACAAGTTTTATATCAAATCCTTGAAAAACACTGTGTGCTATTTCTATATTCAAAGGAAGATCTCTTGGCCAGCTAATCAGTCATTGCAGCTTGAATTCCTTCTATTTGCCATTGATATTAATGTCACAAACTCCTAAGAACTAGGTTATTGTTAGTGTGCTCTGACTCTACAATATACTCATGGCATTTGACATTCATAACTGCACATTTATGAAAATAGACCAGTCCATTAAAACACTTGTTAACAATAGCTCTAGCAAAGCGTACATTGCCTAAAGCAATACAATTATTGGTCAAAAACTCATCTTTAGCTGTCTGTATTACTGACACTTTATTTCAACACTTGGCTTCTTACCCTTTGATCTGCTAATTATCTTTTTACCCTCTGATCCTCTTTGCAATTCCTTGGCAATTTGAACAATTAATTGCAGTGTCCATAGTCCCTGTTTTCTGTAGAATACACATTTTTCTGACCTTCTGCACCTTTCTTCATACAAACACTTGCCATCATTCTGTAGGATATACCTACTTCTGTAAAGAAATATATTGATATAAAATGCTATAATTAAAAGTATTTTTACACTTTCCCTGTAATTCTTTGGACTTTATGAAAATGTCTTAATAGTTTGTTATTGACTTGAATTTTGATGGAAATGAGCAGTCATCTCTGGTAAATTCTTTGGCACTCCACCTTCAATTACTGTAAATGCTTAGATTTTTTTCAAATGTTAATAATAATTGGTTATATTTCCTTCCTGCAGACTCTATTAAAAACACAGTTTCTGCTATGTTTTGGATATATACTATTTTAAAAAAGTGTTTTCTGATATAAGGCTTTTCTCACTTTATGAGCATATGACTCATGAATTACTGAATTCCCAATGTTGTCAATTTTCTGGTCTCTTCTAAAACAGATGTAGACTTTCAGTGCAACCTAAATATGTTTTAGAATGGTAGAATTTTAGGAAGATAAACTTGTACACTGCAGGAATAATGTTTCTATGAGAGGTAGGCATTTCTGAGACTGGGAAAAAAGTTACAGTTGGAATACAATCTCAGTGTTTGAAAGCCATATTTCAGTCATTTACTGAGATCAGGATATCCTATAAGAATTGAAAAGACACTTATTCTACCAGACGCTCTCTGAAGCTGCACTAAAGGTTGTTATATACCCTGTTATAGGCAGCAGTACCTGCTTGTGAGGGAAAATGGAACAGCATGAAAAAAGGGTTTACAATCAAAACCTATCAGTTTAGGATATAAACTGATGCCACTGGCTGCCCTTTGGGGATCAGTGGTGGATAGCTTCCCTCTAGATAGGTCAGGCAATTGGGCTGACCAGGGGTCTGGGAGCACAGGAGTGTGCTCATGCCAGAATCCTTCCTCCTACTCCTGGCTGACCTAGACTCTTCTCATTGGGACTTTCCATGGGTACGTGTAGAAGCTTTTCACTCATATACACTTTACTCAGTGCTGTAGTCATTGGGGGCAGAGGGGCCCCTCTTAAATTATCCATTTTGCAAACCTAGCAGATAAGAGCATGCAAGCTCAGAACGGGCAGCAGTGATTCTTCTTGCCTGCTTCACACAAGAAAGAAACTTGAGTGCAAGCTAGGTCTCTTCAAAGTTTGCACAAAAGAGGGACACACTCATTTAAACCTCCTGTGTCTCAGCTTGCTTATTCATATTGTGGAAATTAATCCATTAATATTTACATTTTTAACATCAGAGCTGAAGACTTATTTCAGTACTTCAGGCTTGGGTAGTCTCAATCAATAAAGCACAGCAGTCTCTATGATTCTTAGTTTTATTCAGTTTTTATGTGGCACTCATTTGCAAATGCTCATTTAGTCCTCTGACCAAAGTTACCAGACATCTAAAGTAATGGTTTTGTGGTGTGTCCATTCAAATGAACTCAACAACTTCTCATTCCAGAGAAATCTCCGCAGAGTTGCCAAACAGCTATCATTAATGTAGTTTTTTACCTCATTTCTGCTTTAAAAACGATTCATTGAACACTTCTTCTTTTTTGTATAAATTGTATTTGCAATTTATAATAAACAGGATTAATTTTAGATTTTTCTGGTATAAAAAAGATTCTCATTTCTGTGCATCCATTTTTTTCCAATAAGATTACTCTTACAAATTGCAAGGGCAAAATATATGTTACAGAGTAAATGTATCTTCTAATACAATCCAAAAAAAAATCTCCTAAGAAATAACATTCTTCTCTCACAATTTCAAAACAAAAGTGTGCTTAGCGAATATAGTCCTGTCTATTCATATTGACAGATTCTTCCTTTTTGCCCTTTTAGACTTATCTGATAATGTGTAAGTTGCCATTTTTACGTCAGTTCTTAAATAGCTCACACTTCCTTGCATCACAAGGCACTTAACTGCTTTTTAGTAATCTGATTGTTCAATTGTCTGAATATTTCTTGACATAGAAAAGGGAAGTACAAGATCAGCTTGAAATATCTTGAAATAGAGTAGGCCATTTCACTGTAACTGAAGCAAGTAATGGAGAATTTGTAAAATAAAATGTAAAGAAATGAACTGTGGTTTGCAATAAATACATGTACTGCTCCAAGGGTATTTCTGTTTGAATTATGGAACTTTTCATTCATTGTTTGGGAATGAGGGCTTATCTGCTTGACTTCACTTTATAGTCCCCTAGCCATGTATCTTAGCTGCTTCTGTGACACACTATATAATTCAATACTGTATGAAGAAATTCAGTTCATTGATTGATTGTAGATATCAGATTTGCCAAACATAACCAGAAAGGTGGTCAGAACTGCTGACAGGTAGTTTTTCTTCACTACCACCTCCATTATGAAGGAAAATTTTTTGCTGCTTCCTTTGGTGGAACTCAGTCTCATCAAGCATTCCAGCAAGAGAAACAACATTGTCAACAATGGATTTGGAGAAGGCTGAGGTTCTGAATGACTTCTTTGCCTCGGTCTTCACTGGCAAAGGCTCTGACTGCACAACCCAAGTCCTGGAAGGCAAATGCAGGAACTGTGAGAATGAAGACCTTGGACCCACTGTAGGAGAGGATCTGGCTCGAGACCATCTTAAAAACCTGAACTTACATAAGTCAGTCGGACCTGACGATATCCATCTGCGGGTCCTGAAGGAGCTAGCAAATGAAGTTGCTAAGCCATTGTCCATCATATTTGAAAAATCATGGCAGTCAGGTGAAGTTCCTGATGACTGGAAAAAGGGAACTCTAACCCCCATTTTCAAGAAGGGGAAAATGGATGACCCGGGGAATTACAGACCAGTGAGTCTCACCTCTGTGCCTGGCAAAATCTTCGAGCAGATTCTCCTGGAAGGCATGCCTGGGGCACATGAAAAACAACAAGGTGCTTGGTGACAGCCAGCATGGATTCCCTAGGGGGAAATCCTGCCTGGCCAATTTGGTAGCCTTCTATGATGGCGCTACGGAACTGACGGACAGGGGTGGAGCAGTAGATGTCATCTACCTGGACTTCTGCAAAGCATTCGACATTGTGCCACACAACATAGAATCATAGAATAGTTAGGGTTGGAAAGGATCTTAAGATTATCTGGTCCCAACCCTCCTGCCATGGGCAGGGACACCTCACACTAAACCATATCACCCAAGGCTTCATCCAACCTGGCCTTGACCACTAACAGGGATGGAGCATTCACAGTCTCCCTGGGCAACCCATTCCAGTAGAGACATCCCTGTCTCTAAATTGGAGAGACACCAGTTTGATAGGCGGACCACTCGGTGGATAAAGAACTAGATGGATGGCCGCATGCAAAGAGCTGTGGTCAACGGCTCAGTGTCCAGCTGGAAACCAGTAATGAGTGGTGTCCCTCAGGGATTGGTGTTGGGACAGGTCTTGTTTAACATCCTTGTCGCTGACATGGACAGTGGGATTGAGTGCGCCCTCAGCAAGTTTGCCGATGACACCAAGCTGTGTGGTTCTGTTGATAGGCTGGAGGGAAGGAATGCCATCCAGAGGGATCTCAACACACTTGTGAGGTGGGCTAATGCCAACCTCATGAAGTTTAACCATGACAAATGCAAGGTCCTACATCTGGGTCGGAGCAATCCCAGGCACAGCTACATGTTGGGCAGAGAAGAGATTCAGAGCAGCTCTATGGAGAAGGACTTGGAGGTGTTGGTCAATGAGAAAAATGAACAAGAGTCGGCTTCAGTGTGTGCTTGCAGCCCAGAAAGCCAACCGTATTCTGGGCTGCATCAAAAGGAGCTTGACCAGCAGGTCGAAGGTGATCCTGCCCCTCACTTGGAGTATTGTGTGCAGTTCTGGTGTCCTCAACATAAAAAGGACATGGAGCTGTTAGAACAAGTCCAGAGGAGGGACATGAGGATGATCAGGGGACTGGAGCACCTCCCATATGAAGACAGGCTGAGAAAGTTGGGGCTGTTCAGCCTGGAGAAGAGAAGGCTGCATGGAGACCTCATAGCAGCCTTCCAGTATCTGAAGGGGGCCTACAGGGATGCTGGAGAGGGACTATTCATTAGGGACTGTAGTGACAGGACAAGGGTAACAGGTTAAATCTTAAACAGGTGAAGTTTAGATTAGATATAAGGAAGAAATTTTTTCCTGTTAGGGTGGTGAGGTACTGGAATGGGTTGCCCAGGGAGGTTGTGAATATTCCATCCCTGCCGGTGTTCAAGGCCAGGTTGGACAAAGCCTTGGGTGGCGTGGTTTAGAGTGAGGTGTCCCTGCCCATGGCAGGGGGATTGGAACTAGATGATCTTAAGGTCCTTTCTAACCCTAACTATTCTATGATTCTATCAACCAGTTTAAACAACTACTGAACTTCAGACCTGGATTTGTGACTAACCTGAAATGTACAATAGTAAAAGAAGAACTTGTTGATCAAATAGTCTTCAAAGACAGGTAGCATTTCTTCTGGTCAAATGGCCTCTGTGTGTATCTGTAATGATTCTCAGTCAATATTTAGACTATTAAAATCCAGCAACCCACACAGTGTGAACACATACCTTTTTTTCTACAGCAGAATTCAGAGTTCACCTGATAATGATATTTTTTAATGTCCAGTTTAAATCCAAATTCTCATAATCAAATACTTAGGTCATTTTCCTTTGTCATTAATTAATATAATTTAGCTAATAACTAAATAATCTAATTTCCTTTTGCATCTCTGTAGCACATTACATCAGTTAGTTTTCATTTATTTATGTTTTGTTCTTTTTTTTGTACTTTTCCTCTCTATTTCTTGCTTTTCCTCTCCATGTTGCCTGGACTGTTATTCAATATTACTACAGAACTTAAATCTGCATGACTCCTCTGTATGGTTTTGTTTTTCCACAAAAAAAAAGGACAAGGTGGTTTTCCATAATGGTTACCAACCAGGGTGTTCCCATACACAGAATTCAGCTGCAGTCTATTTCTTAACAAATACCATTTTGCCTTTCCTACCACTCCAAGTTGTCTATAACTATTAAAGCTTCAGGCTAACAGAGCTTACCCCAGATCTTGTGTTTGCCCTTTTAGCTCTGAGTAGCAATTAAAACCTAAGATTTCAAGAAAACTTTATGGTTTTATTTTCAGTCATCTTTTGATTTTATTCCCTAAGATCTTTTGCTGCAAATAGATTCAATATTTTGTGCTAGAAACTGCATTTGAAGGTGACTGAAGTCAATGAAAGCCTTTCAGTTAAAATTTGTAGGCTTTAAAAGGACCCTTAATTTAGCAGCTGACCCAGCCTGTTTCAATAGAAGTTAGGAACTCTTTCAACAGAAGTCAATGTAAAGCTTAAGCTTTGACAGAATCACACAGAAAACCCTCCAAAACAATTAAGCATGTATTTATAACTAAGAAGAATGTACATGTAACAGCATGTCACACATGCCAAAGAATTGCAATGTTTTTCTGACTATAACATTCGCCACTGGAAGATTTAGCAAAGAGTGAAATAGCAACTTCACATTTTTAGCATACAGGATTGCCTCTCCTACTACTGCTGGGAGAGGCACAGTCTTTAAATATTGTTTATCATGGAAATGTTTAGATATCCTTCCTCTCTTCTTGTCTTCCTCTGCTATTTAAGCAAGAAGCTTTATTTGAACAAGAACTCTTTAACCTCATTACAGTGTTTTTTTTTTCCTTATTTCAGCCTTCTTATTCATTAATATATTCATAAACCCCAGCAATCTTGCTGCCCTGCCTTGAGACTAGCTGATATTTTGCCTTTTGGTGAAGACAGCTAAGGAGGACACCTTCTCCAAACAGAGCTGGGGCTGTTCTGTCTGGCAAAGAGAAGGCTAAAGTGGGATCTTATTAATACCTATAAATAACCAATAGATGGTGCAAAGAAGATGGAGACAGGCTCTTTCCAGTGCTGCCCAGTGACAGGACAACATGCAACAGGCAAAATATGAAACACAGGAGCATCAGGAAACACTTTTACTGTGAGGGTGACCAAGAACTGGAACCAGTTGCTCAGGGATGTTATGGAGTCTCCATTCTTGAACATACTCATAAGTCCTCAACAATTGGCACTAGGGTGGCCTTGCTTGAGCAGGAAGGTTGGACCTTTCAACTTCAACCATTCCATGTGTTGTCAAGAGCCAACTGAAAAAAAAAAAAAGAGAAAAGCATAAGTCATATTAGATTAAGTTTTCCATATTCAATAGGGTTCCCAAACTGTGTAGCACCCCAAATATCATAAAATTTGATCAATTTTTAAAATATCTTTGCTTTCTTTTCAAGTCTCTTGTCTCCTTTGCTGTACTATTTCTATAATAAGAAAAAAAGTGCCTTTTCCTGGCCAATTTCTTTGAACTGAAAAATAAACCTGTAACTAGGTGCATACTTGGAAATGTTTACAGATGCTCAGTAACCCCATGAAGACTCTCATGTCCCTTTGAATTTAATGGAAGTTGACACTGAATTCAATGAAGTGCGGATTTCCCTCTCAATTTCACTAGCACTTTCTCTCAATTTTTTATGCCTGTGATTTCACACAGTGTCTGTAAATGGTGTTATAATACAGCCACCAACTCAGCCATAGTATTTCAATTGAGAAGTTAGAGACCAAAGTCTTTTGCCATTAGCTGCCTACTGTTCACATCTGCAATGGATAATCTGGACTCAATGTTCTTGAGATCTATCTTTCATTACTAATTGGTTTCATTTATTTTCTAGCAGCTTCTTATAATTAGAAAGGGTGAATCACTCTCCTTTAGGGAAATATCGATAACATACTATAAGACAAGATCAACTGCTGCACAAGGGTCTTACAAACCAGAGAGATCTCAGCTCCTGCAGGGCATGTGCTAGGAGAAGCGACACAGTAGCAGCAAATCTCATAGTGGGATAGTACATGCGCTCCCATCTCATGAGTATTAACACTGAGAAATTCAATGTTAGCTGGTGACCCTGTGGAGATTACCTGTTTTGCTATGGCTTTAACACTGAGGTGTACACTGGTAAATCATATTTGTGTAATGTTACACTTAAGAATATGGATTTTTTTCTTCTTTTTTGTCTTTGTATGTGTGTAAGTAAATTGTCATCAACAGGATTACTGCAGTCCTGGGTCATATGTGGTTCAGAATTCTTGGCCTTTAAGTTCCCCCTCTCCAGCTCCTTCATAATCAGCCTTGCAGATCTGGAAGGGTAAGGTTTTAGCTTGTTATTCTTCTAATCCTTCCACAGTGCTTGCTGATGTTGACAGTTTTCAAGCAAACAGGTGGCTGGGAGGAAATGGAGTCAGATATCTGATTACCGTCTCAGCCTTGTACTGAGGAGTGATGAGAAGAGTTATGTTGGGGCAGATGCAAGCGGGAAATGGAGCGAATAGCAGAAATGCCATTGCCCTGGGTCATATACTAGAGTGACAATGCTCTGGCAGAAGTTTCTTCTCCCCAGCCTGGCATAGTGACAGACCCTGTTCCTTGATCAGAAAATGAGCTGAAAGTTCAGAGAAAGGCAAAGGTGCTGTGCTGGCAGGGAATAAAATCTCATCTCTGCTTTGGGGTCTAATGAGAGGGAAGCCAATGTAAGAGCTGGGCTCTGCCAGGAAAACAGGATAGCCCTTGCTGTCCTTGCCTTGTTTTTTCTGGTTTTAGTTTCTACAAGCTGCATCTATGCAGCGAAGTCCCATTAAAATCAATTGACTTACATTGGTGCTTAAAGCTACCCACAAAAATAGGTGCTTTGCTGAAAAAGGATGGACTTCAGCTGCATAAAGTTCTGAGTCAGTACTTTAACTGGGCTGTGTAATTTCCCATCGTTTAATGTGAGACACCTCCTTGTGCCTTCAGTTCAGAATAGTCTAATATATATCACTGGGAAGACTGTGCTCATCCTATGCCTCACTACAATTAATTATGAAATTATAATGCCACTCTATAACCTTGCTGGAGGGAGAGTTTCAAGCTAATGTAAGAAAGCTGGCCTCCCATACTTATGAGCAAATATTTTAAAGAAGGTATTGCTGAATATCCATCCAGTACCTCAGTGCAGCCAGCCTCACTGGCTTATCTTAAGGCAGCTGAAGTTTATATGTTTAACTATTAGAATACAGTCCCAAAGTCTCCCCAGAATTTTAGAAACTTTGTTCTTGGGAGTTTTATCTTTTATGACAATTGTCATGTTGCCTGATCAGGTTTCAAATCTGAAATTATACAAGACTATGGACTGTAGAGCAATCTCTGGGAATATTTTGCACATTTGTTTGTTTCTGATAAAATTTTGCAAAAATCTTCAGACCCATTCCTAGTCAAGAAATATTAAAATATAAAATCAAAGAGACAGTGCTTTTTAAATGCCTAATCTGGTCTGAGATCTTCAACTCAGGAGAACTTTAACAGTGCAATAAATAGTGAGACATCCCCTCTGAGCCTGATAAAACCTACTGACGTCTGCAGGGAACTATGCTACTGTAAAAATATTGTACCTACTCCATTACTGCTAGCATTGCATATACATTCCTAGAGCCAGCTTGAAAATGTTCAAGCAAGATATTACCTGTCTCTTTGACAATAACCACTTGTCTCATGTACAATATCTTTGTAGACTGCACTATGTGCACATAACAGATATAGGTGCTGCAGTGTCTTTTGCTACCCTATAAGAGTCAGGATGTCTTATTGTCTGAGTGGCTACCAAATATGTGTAATTATAGGGAGAAGAAAAATCTATGGAAAGTGTTAATACATTACGTGCAGTCTCTGAAGTAACTGAAATCATTATGTGAAAATTATTCTACCTATCTTCATCCAGTCCCAACCTCTGTATTTCAGTATGAAAAAAGTATATTTGAAAAGAAGACTGGCATAATTACAGTACAGAGAAACCTGTAAGAAATGGCAAAATGGCACTAAAAAGATAGGTACTAACACAAGCAAAGGCAAAAAATAAAATAATTCTATTGGTACAACGAAAAGTTTGTGTGTAACAAAACCACAACTGCTAATTAACTTCACTGCATAATTGTTCTGCTGATCTATGCTGTATATTTGGAGGAGTTTGGGAGAATATTCACAATGTGATCCATATTATTTGCTCTGTAACTGCTCTCTGGGTATGTAGCATTTATGAAAGATAATAGATTTCGCTTAAAAGATTCCTAAAAAAAAAAAAAAAGCATTATTTTAAAGGATGAGCATGATGCCAACATTAGGTTTTGACTTCACAGAGATGATTTGGTAGGTGCTCTCCAGAGCAAGTGAGGATAAGCAAACAGGCTCGTAAAATGCAGAAATATCCTTGGAGTTTGTATAACTCTGTCTCTCATTCCACACTTCCTCTTAAGCAATAGGAAACACCAAAGAAGAAATATTTTCAGGGGGGTGGTGATGGTGTGTGTGTGAATCCTGGTGTTAAATAACGTGTACCTGGATAACAGCTGGTCACATTTTCCAGAGTGCCTGCCCTGTGTGGATGTGGGCTTCAGGGAAGCTTTCCTCTCTGTCACCCACTGATCCCAGTAACTTGAGCAGCTGCATGTTTTCTTAAAATCCTTTCAAGTGGAGATCAGGTACCTCCACACCTCATTTCTGGATTGGTTCCTGCTCCTTCCACGTGCTGGTGGAAAGCAGCTGCAGCATTCCTGCTCTGCACTGTTGCCCCCAGGGACTCCTTCGGTGCCCTTCCTCAGTCCCAGTATGTTTTACGAGGGACACCAAGGCACAGGAATGGCACGTCTCAAGGCGTATGAGGAAATCTGGGGATCCTGAAGTTCCCATTTGAACTGCCATACCATCCCCACTGACACTACCCCTACTTTGATCTGACTCAGAAGAGAGGAGCAAAAGAAATAAAAATATTATTAAGCATGCCTGCAGGGAGGAGTATTGTATGCAAAGCTTGAATATAGCAGGTTCAGGTCAGCCCAGGTGTCCCTTATATTAAAATCAGAGAGAACAGGAACTTGAACAAGTTCATTATTTGAGCTGTTGTAAGATGGGCTATGCAGTTAATTTTCCCTTTCTCTTGCCTGAGCCCCAGCTTGCTTGACCTGTGTTACACTGCACATTTTCTGACAGAAACACCACAGATAAGCCTCTCACCAGCAGCAGCCTCTGTTATCTGGGTCTGTTTGTGAACAGAAGTCTGCTATTGGTGTCTGAAAAAAAAGGGCTGCTTAATGTCAGGGAGTATGTCAAATTATGTCATGAGAAAAGGAGGAAATATCTTGATAAGATTTTCTTTTTTGAATAAATTAAAGCAGGAGAGATAAAAAGCTGTTTCTCAAAGATAAATACAGGAATAAAGTTTGCTAGTCATGAAGATGAATCATTGTGTACATGACAGGTAGATTGTTGTCAGAATATTTAACTTAGTTATTTGTTCTGTGGTCTATGGTTATCACCAACCCTGCATCACTCCCATCAGTTCTAACAGGGCCATAAACTGTTTAGGACCAAGAGCCAGAGCCTCTCTTTTCAACTTTATGTTATGTGCAAGGTTGTTTTAAGAGGATAAACATTTACCAATCTGCAGAGAGAGGACAGCAGAAAAGAGACGTCTTTGCCTCTTAAGACAGAACTTTCCATAATGTTTTCAAGATGGGAAGAATCTTTGTCATTAACGAATTTCTGTGGGTGTTCTGGGCCCCATTCCCCTGATGAATTCCTTTTCCTATGCATTGTGATAGACTTGTTTCTGTCTACCTTTCACACGTTTCAATTTTTATAACATTTTTACATTATATATAAAATATCCAAGCTTGCAAAGGGATAGCTACACCAAGAAAATGAGATTATTCTCTTTGCTCATTAAAAAACAAAATGAAAAAAACACCAAAAAAAAAAGCACAGAAACTGCATTTTTTTTCTTGCTTTTGGATTGACAATGTGTGATAGCAGCAAGTATATGTCTCTTAAAGATGGATATGGTTCTTATGAAAAGTTCTCAGTGCCTTCTAGCTGGTAGAAGAATTTGGTCTGAAATATATTAGAGACACAACTATTAAAGGAAAAAAAAGAAAAAACAATGGCAGCAATAAAGATGCTGACAGTAACATAGTGCTTTAGTCCACTGAGATTTGGCAATAATCAATGTAGGATGCCCTCTCTAAAAATACTTTGGCTTTTGGCAGCTTTAAACATTTTGCTCCCCATTGGTGTAGATTGCCTAAGGATCAGGCAGGTTGAAAAATTTAGAGAAAATCTGAGAAATTACTGAAAGAACAATAAATATTTATCTCTCAGAAATTCACAGAACACCTCCAGCTGGGCAGGAACAGACAATATTCCAGATCTTCAGTATCATAGAAAAACAACAGGATAGAGGCCATGGTTATTCCCGCTGCAAATGTAATTATGGCTGCTTTATCTTCAGGGAAGAAGCAAAGTTTTATTACAATTGCTATAGACCTTCCTTTTTCACAGATATATGAATAAGGAGTGTCTCCATTGAGACCTAGAAAATTATCTCAGTTACTGGAAAATCAGGTTTTTTCTCATGACTTGTACAAAGGGTCAGACAGTATCATCATAGATGTCTAATGTCCTCTATTAAGAGAAACTAACTAGCAAGAGAAAACAAACAGTATTGGTTTTAATTCCTTACTATAATTTAATCACTGTTTATGAAACAGGGATTTTTGACGCATTTAGACTAATTAATCAATTCTGACACAAACACCTCTCTTCATCCTTTTGAGCCTCAATGTAATCTTCACTTTTTGAGCACCAAAATCTTTTTGTCATGATATTTCTCTCATGTTTCCTCACTTCCAGCCTGAACAAGAAACAGAATTTACCAACTACCACAACAAGAATTGTCATCGTAACATTCCAGTCCACTTAAAATAAAATCCTATACTGCAGGATGGAACACCAATTGAAGTTCAAGTCTGTCCTAGCCAACTTGGGTCTCATCTTCTTTCAGAAATAGTATCACCAAAACACCATGGCCATTCATCTCTATAATATTACTAACTATAGACATGATGTCACCCTGCCACCTTAACCATCTTATATGAAACATATCCTTTGGCTCATGGAACCATCAAAACTTTGGGATCCTTCTTCCTTTTAAGAATACTCAATGAGTATTTTTAAAAGTTCCCCCTATGCCTTTAAATAGGTCCCTTGCAGATGTGAAGAGAAGGATGATTTTGCAGGACAGTTGCAAAGAATGTATGAGAATGTTGTGCTACACAGAATCAGTGGGCTTCAGATGAGCTCAGGAATTGCCCCCACATAGAGTTTACTGCAGGGATCAGAAGCTGAAGATGGCTTTTTGTTGTCCTGTGTATTATTACCAAATATCATGTATAATGATGATAAAAATTTATCTGAAAAATGAAGAATAGGAAACTTAGACAAATATTTCTTAGTATGAGATTGGCTTTCAGATTCCAAAAAGAGGAATATAGGAAGAAGAATGCGCTAATTGATCCTGTAAAATATGTCATTCTTTTTCATAGATGAAACTACGGAAGTTCTTAGAATTCAGCAATTCACTTGATGGCTGTAAAGTGTTCATGACAAATCAAAAGGTCCTAAATGAAGCATTTGTGTACAGTTCTTTAGTGCATGGCTAGTCACAAAGACACAAAATATGATGGAAAAACAAGGTATGCTAGCAATAACTGCAATCTATTTGATATAAATGGTTCAATTGTACACCAGGCTACCAGAAGTTCTGCTTCAGATCATGTTCTACATTTATGGGAAGTATTTGTTTTCATCAGATAAATGTGAGTAACATAATCATGAGGCAATGAAGAGAGTAGGTAGTACTTTCCATGTTTTTTTTTATTGCAGCAGATTTTTACCTTTTTATTCTGCCTAAGAGAATCCACTTGGGAATTCTGACTGTGAAGATTTTTTTTTTCCTGACTAGTGGTGCTAGTGGTAATAAAGATCTGAAAAGCTTTTATTAATGAAATATCTTTTATTTTATTGCCTAGCTTTTATTCATTTTTTACTCACATGTAAAAGAGAGCAAAAAGAAAAAAAAAAAGCCAAAATGTACTTGCACATAGAAATAACCTGTAAAGTCCTAAAGAAAGACTTTTGAGATAATAGAGATAACATTTTTAGATTATAAGGATGGAAGGTGAAGAAACATAGAGCCTTTGGGAAGGTAAAATTCCCTTTAAACATTTTCTCACTGCTTCCTGTATCACAATAATCTTCTGGATGTAACATTATTTAGCTGTAGCGTAACTTATTCTGGCAGTAACGCCAGTTCATTTGTCTCAAGGGCCATATGCTTCCTAAGATACTGCATACAATTAATACTTTGGTCCAGGTATAGGTTATATGAAGCACAAAAGATCTATCACATGTACACTGCAAGCACTTGTAGCTGGTAGAGGTCTAAGTAAATAGGTCCTTGCTCATATCTCAATGTCACTTATTTCTGAAGTTGACTTGACAATGCTAGGAAATAATACAAAACCTGAGGGATTATACCCAGTACATTAAAGGCAATAGAGATGAGCTTCCCTTTCAGATACAAGTGCTTTTCCAGAAGTCATCTTTATGGCTCAATCCCAGTGCATTTAAGATAAATTTTGGATTGCAACCTCATATCTACAGACCACCTCTTCTAGACAGCTTTGGAGATTTAGTTACAGTGGGTTTCTAAAATGTCTACAGCTCATTTGGGGAAGAAAATGAGAACACAAAGCAAACAATTATTACTCGGGGACTGTGTGTTCCTGCATAGGCAAGTCCATTTAACAGCAAATCAATTGGCAGACAGTTATGCAAAACAAAATGAGTAATAACAGGGTTTACGAGGCCAACAATCACCTAGTGGCAACTACTGTGTACTGGTATTTCCTAAAAAGCTTCTAAAATCAGGTGTTTTATTGCAAGATAACATACAGGAGATACCATAATTGCTACTTTTGAACGAGATATGGGAAGCACTTTGCTGCCAATTTGTCAAAAATGTAAACTATATAACTATATAGCTACAGTTACCATGGTTGCCATCTTTATAGTGGATGCTCTCATGCTGTGGCAAGCAGAACGAGCTTCCCATGGTTATAAATTCCCTCCTTATCAGGAAACCTAATGAGAGGTTGCCTGTTTCCCTTCTCCCAAGATGGAGCAGGCACATCATCTGTGGAGGTACAAGAGGTGTAGAAAAGTGCCAAGGGACCATGCTGGTGGGGCATGGTGCCTGTACCCAGTTGGGTACCTGTGTATGAGCTGCTGAGGTGGGCATCTCATGCAGGTCCCTTACAGAGGAAGGGACTCTGTAGTTTCCACAATCTGTGATTTCTATCCAGATCTCTTTTTATATTTTCAGATATAAACTCAGTGAGGTTTTTAGGTCTCATTGCATTCTACTCACTGTTTTGAATATTTTGTGCATCTTTATCATATTGCTTGTCACTATCTTAGGTGAAAATTAACCCCTGCCATTGAGATAAATTAAACTGTCATTGTTGTCTTCTTGCCAATGCTGTTTGACTTCTCTTGTTTCTGAATTTGTCTGTAAATGTGCACCCATGGATCTGGTTCAGTATGCAACACATTTAAAAAAAAATAAATCACAAAGGACTGCCATAAATACATTCCTTTTATCCCACCTTTTGAAAAAGTGACTAGAAAGAAAAAAATGAGGGAGAAAAAAAAAAAAAGGCTCTGCAACAAACCTGGAGCAAGAAGATATAAATCAGTTCAAAATCTCATGCTGAACTTGAATGTTCAACAACAGGAATTAATAAAAGATGTAGAAAAGAGGAGATGCAGAAATAGGCCTCATTTAAAAGTACACTCCAGCCAAAAATAACTTTCAAGTTTCATGTCAGCCTTGTAGGTTTCCTCTAAAATAAGAAATAAAGTGAGCAATAGTTATTTAATAACAAGAGTGACCTATTTTGGAAATAAAACTAACATGGATATTTTCTTCTGAGAATAGGACCAGTTTTTATGAAACTCCCACCACTTCATGGACCCATTCTATGATGAGCATTTAACAATTCTTATTCTCTCTCTGTGTATCTCGCAGAATGCAAACTAAATTTCCGGTCTTCGGGTTTCTTTTAGGGCTGAAACCTGCCTGATTTGCAGAGGTGAGTGCTGCCAGAGAGGAGCCTTGAACCCCAGGGCAAGGGGGAACCCCGCGCCCAAGAGCCTCCGTTCCGAGCAGCGAGAGCCACCGAAGGAGCCTCGAGCCCCTCCCCAAGCCTTACACAGGAGCCGGCAGCTCCGCTGAGGCGAGCAGGGACTCACAGGGGGCGGTGCCAGGAGGGACGACCCCGCCCTGAGCCGGTAAAGCCTGACCCAGAGGGCACGCAAGCCGTGCGTGACGCGGCGCTTGGCGTCGACAGCGCGAGGGAAATGGGGAGCGCCTCAGGGCCAGGGCCTGCTCTGGGAGCTCTGCTCTGGCCGCCCCGCTCTGGCTGCCCCGGCGGTGGCAGCGTCGGCACCAGACAGAGCCGATGAGAGGGGAGGCTGCAGCGCAGAGCGCGGGGTGCAGAAAGTGCCTGCACCGGTCTCGTGAGGGCAGGGTGCACAATGGGCAGGGCTGCGCTCGGAGCACCCTGGTGGAGGCCTGTCGTGGTTGTCATGGGTTCAGCAGTAGCTCATGCTCTGCCAGGGAGGAGGGAGAGATAGGGCGCCTGGCCTGGGCTAGTCGGGGAGGTATTCCATACCACAGCACGTCCTGCTCAGGGAGGGGACTGGAAGCTGGCCAGGAGGGGAGGGGTTAGCTCTCTTCTCCGGGCTGGGCTCGTGTAGGCGGGTGGTACCGTATTCTCTCTCCTTGTTTTATTTCCTCTAGCATTGATTTGTTGGTGGTGGCGGTGGTGGTTTGTGTTGTACCTTAATTGCTGGACTGATTTTACCTCAATCCGTGGGAGTTGCATTCCTCCAGCCCTCCTCCCCATCCCTCCAGGAGTGGGAAGGTGGGGGGGGGGGGGGGGGGGGAAACAAAGGAGTGTGTGGACTTTAAACCACGACAGTTTTTGGCGCCCAACGTGGGGCACAAACCCACGAAATAACAACAAATCTGACAGGATTTATAGTCATTTGTCACAATGCTGTTTTATTGGCTCTCACAGTTTTTTCTCTTGATCTTACAGTCTCAGGATTTTACCAATTACTTGTCATATATATTAGCTGTGTTAGTGTTTATCAAGTATGGGGTTTGGGCTAAGGTTCTTGTCTCATTGTACTTTATGTTAATGACTTGTAATACAATAGAAGCATTGATCATGAAACTGATCTGGTTTATGCTCCTGGTATGGTCACCAACTTTATATTTTGGGAGGTATATAATAGAAGTGCTTAGCAATTTCACATCTTTTTTCTCCTTCTCGGGTGGTCAACCTGTGAAGGAGACATTCTTCTATCCTCCCAGTGTTCTCTCCAGATGGTCTACAACATCATTTGAGGGTTTTGAAGTTTTTGAATGGCCTTTTAATACTATTGAGACTTGTATGCTGATTGTGATGGGGATCACCATAGTAGCACGCATACAGAGTGTGTTTTGCCCACAGTTATTTAATCTGATTTCAAGAGTTAAGCGGAGTCAGGTCTGGTCCTGTATTGGGGTTAAACGACGAAATAGGAGGACCAGGAGATCTTCCCAGAGGCTGGACAGTCATGAGTGGCAGGGTGTGTGGGATAGTATGGGCAAGCATCTAGGTCAGTGGGCCCCTCCAGTACTTTGGAATTTTACTTCCGAACAAGTGAAGAATCCGGAAGAATTAGTAAAACACCTAAATGGGGTGTGTTGTCGTCTGGGCCATACCAGAGATGGACAAATTACGGCAACATACAAATGGGCTTGTGATCGAGGGGTGGACTTAACAATGGACACTATCGCCCAGGTTATTCATGAGTGTGAGACATGTGCTGCAATTAAACAAGCTAAACGGTTAAAACCTTTTTGGTATGGAGGACGATGGCTGAAGTATAAATATGGGGAGGCTTGGCAAATTGATTATATCACACTCCCCCCAACCCGCCAAGGCAAGCGCTATGTGCTTACCGTGTTGGAAACAACCACAGGATGGCTGGAAACATATGCTGTGCCCCACGCCACTGCCCAGAACACTATCCTGGGCCTTGAGAACCAGATTTTGTGGCGACATGGCACCCCAGAGAGAATTGAGTCAGACAATGGGATTCATTTTTGGAACAACCTTATAGGCACTTGGGCCAAAGAACATGGCATTGAGTGGGTATATCACATCCCCTACCATGCACCAGCCTCTGGGAAAATTGAACAGTACAATGGGATGTTAAAAACTACACTGAGAGCAATGAGTGGGGGAACTTTCAAGCATTGGGATACACATTTGCCAAAGGCCACCTGGTTGATCAACACCAGAGGATCTGCTAACAGGGCTGGCCCAGCCCAGTCAGAACTTTTACATATTGTAGAGGGGGACAAGGTTCCTGTAGTGCACATGAGAAATTTGCTAGGGAAGACAGTCTGGGTTACTCTTGTTTCAGGCCAAGGCAAACCCACTCGTGGGATTGCTTTTGCTCAAGGACCCGGATATACTTGGTGGGTAATGCAGGAAGATGGGGAAGTCCGATGTATACCTCAAGGGGATTTGATTTTAGGGGAAAACAGCCAATGAACTTAATTATATGTTGTTGCTTGCTGTGTAATATTTTTATAGTCCATCAACTAGATGTCTTCAGGTCACCAGCGACTGGCCCTGACTTCCCTCTAACTATTGTCCCAACAGAGAATGAACTTTGATAGAACCAGATGAGTTCTGCAGTAAAGGAATGATCAACATCAGCAGGCAACAATCCAGCACTGCACACAGACCCTCATGCTACAAAAGACTATTAGAAACCTAACATCATGGACCAAATGGACTCAATAGCATTATAGGGATTGGTCCATGTATTAAGAAATGATTTCTTTCTATCTGGGTGTATGCAGATGTATATATATATATATATATATGATGGTATATTGAAAATGTGGGATCTGAGCATGACGTGAATGGTATGGAATAAGGGGTGGATAATGTCCTGGGTTCAGCAGTAGCTCATGCTCTGCCAGGGAGGAGGGAGAGATAGTGCGCCTGGTCTGGGCTAGTCGGGGAGGTATTCCATACCACAGCACGTCCTGCTCGGGGAGGGGACTGGAAGCTGGCCAGGAGGGGAGGGGTTAGCTCTCTCCTCCAGTCTGGGCTCGTGTAGGCGGGTGGTATCGTATTCTCTCTCCCTGTTTATTTCCTCTAGCATTGATTTGTTGGTGGTGGCTTGTGTTGTACCTTAATTGCTGGACTGATTTTACCTCAATCCGTGGGAGTTGTATTCCTCTGGCTCTCCTCCCCATCCCTCCAGGAGTGGTAAGGTGGGGGGGGGAGGGAAACAAAGGAGTGTGTGAACTTTAAACCATGACAGTGGTTTAAAATCAAACCCACAGAGCTCGTTCACTCCTCCCCCCCTTGCTCCCCCGACCGCAGGAGAGTTGGGAAGGAGAATCCAAAGAATGTAGCCCCCACGGGTTAAGATAAGAACGGTTTAATTGCTAAGGTATAACACAAATCATTACTGGCACTACTACTACAAATAATAATGATAAAGCAAACAACAAGTGAAGAGAATACAACATCTCACCAGCCACTGACCCGTAACTCACCCCACCCTGCCCAACCGAGCACCGACCAATACCTCCTCCATCCCCCCAGAGCTCCAGCCCTTCCGGGTCTCTCCCAGTTACTTCCTGGGTATGACGTGCTATGGTATGGAATACCTCTTTGGCTAGCCTGGGTCAGGTGTCCTGTCTCTGCTTCCTCCTGGCCTCCCCTCCTCCCTGGCAGAGCATGAGCTTAGAAAAGGCCTTGAACAAACCAAACGTTTGAGCAGTAACTCAAAACATACTTGCTATCAGCAACCGTTCTCAGCCCAAAAGTCAAAACGCAGCACTGCACCAGCTACCAAGAAGGAGAAAAATGACTGCTACTGCTCAAACCAGGACAAGGCCCTCCTGCAGCAGGGGCTGAGCTGCAGGATGCTGTCAGTAGCTGAAAAATGTCATGGGAGCTGAGAGTGAGCTGGACTGCTTGCTCCAGGCCCAAAATGTGCAGGGGCCGCAAGCGTGCACCATAGCACGGACAGGAAAGGAGGAGGCTGTTAATCCAGGAAGCTGGAAACTAGTAACATACAAAAACAAAAAAACAAAACCAACCAAACAAAAACCCCACCAAAACAGAAAAAGGAGGAAGAGGACAAGGGTCTTCCTCTGAAATCCTGCATCCCAACCCAGAGCTGCTTTGCAGTTCTTTAGGGGACTAACAAGTAAATGGCCACTGCACCAAATGAGCAACCTGCTGAATCACCAGTGAAGAGAATCACTACTGGTGCCTCCAGGAGAAAGTGGTGGGTCACAGTAGCAGATGACTCTACTTTGAAGGGCACAGAGGTGTCTGTCTGTCGGCCCTGACCTCAAGGGAGGTGCGTTGCCTAGCAGGGACTTGGATCAGGGATGTTGTTCTGACCACACTGTCCAAATCTTGGAAGGCAGATGCAGGGACTGTGAGAATGAAGACCTTAGGCCCACTGTAGGAGAGGATCTGGTCTGAGATTTGAGACCAACTTAAGAACCTGAATGTGCACAAGTCCATTGGACCAGATGAAATCCATCCATGGGTCCTCAAGGAACAGGCAAATGAAATTGCTATGCCATTATCTCTTATATTTGAAAAAAAAAAAACATGGCAGTCAGGTGCAGTTCCCAAAGACTGGAAAAAGGGAAATATAACCCGCATTTTCAAGAAGAGGAATAAGGAATACCCAGGAACTATAGACCAGTCAGTCTCCCCTCTGTGCCTGACAAAATCTTGGAGCAGATTCTCCTGGAAAGCATACTGAAGTGGTTGGTGACAGCCATCATGACTTCACTAAAGGGAAATCCTGTCTGACCAATTTGGTGGCCTTCTGTGATGGGGCTACAGAAGTGATGGATAGGGGCAGAGCAGTTGGTGTCATCTACCCGGACTTGTGCAAAGCATTTGATGCTGTCCCGCATGACATCCCTGTCTCTAAATTGGAGAGACATCAATTTGATGAATGGACCAGTCAGTGGATAAATAATTGGCTGGATAGCCACACACAGATTTGTGGTCAACAGCTCAGTGTCCAGCTGGAAACCAGTAATGAGTGGTGTCCCTCAGGGATTGGTGTTGGGACAGGTCTTGTTTAACATCCTTGTCGCTGACATGGACAGTGGGATTGAGTGCGCCCTCAGCAAGTTTGCCGATGACACCAAGCTGTGTGGTTCTGTTGATAGGCTGGAGGGAAGGAACGCCATTCAGAGGGACCTCAACACGCTTGTGAGGTGGGCTAATGCCAACCTCATGGAGTTTAACCATGACAAATGCAAGGTCCTGCACCTGGGTCAGAGCAATCCCAGGCACAGCTACAAGTTGGGCAGAGAAGAGATTCAGAGCAGCTCTATGGAGAAGGACCTGGGGGTGTTACTCAATGAGAAATTGAACCTGAGCTGGCTTCAGTGTGTGCTTGCAGCCCAGAAAGCCAACCATATCCTGGGCTGCATCAAAAGGAGCTTGACCAGCAGGTCAAAGGAGGTGATCCTGCCCCTCTACTCTGCTCTTGTGAGACCTCACTTGGAGTATTGTGTACAGTTCTGGTGTCCTCAACATAAGAAGGACATGGAGTCTTGGGTAACATGGTTTAGTGTGTGATGTCCCTGCCCGTGGCAGGGGCTGGAACTAGATGAAGGTAAGGTCCTATATAACCCTAACTATTGTATGATTCTGTGATTCTATACTAAATATTAAATTCCTATTAAATATTTTTATATTAATTATTATTTTTAGAACATATTTCCACACACTGTTCCCTTTAACAAATACGTAGTCACAGAATCTGGGAAACATCTGGATTAAATAAAACATGGTGCAACTCCACTGAAGTTAATGAGGTAAACCTACGAGAGATCATGATTTAGCATGCTCAGATTTTAAGTGGTGACAACAGGAGACTGTTCTGTGAAAAGCATCAAAAAATGTAGAATGATTGACTTCTGTAAAAGAATGGTCATATGAAATCTGCTAAAAGATTAATAAAATTGGTCGACTTTGGTAAGAACGAATTATCTGTAAGCTTTTCAGGAGATATGCTAGCACCAAATGTTATTCTAATATATCACTGGAGGCAGGCTGTTTTCTAAGACAGAAGTACAATTGATCATTAGCATAAAGAAACTGCTGATACTGTACAGTAATAATGTGATGTTAATGGTAATAAAACAATCACTGTAATGTTCATCTACTGAATGCAGTGTGGTGAATATATCGTGCCTTGCCTATGCAATGAATACGATTTACCAGTTCATGAGTACAGCACAGTATTTTGGGATAAAACTCCTATGATTATAGAATGGGAAATGTTCTGAGATGAGATTTTAAGCACTGCCCTTTACCTCCTTTCAATAAACAAGGGAGATTCTGTGTACAAGGAACAAAGATTAAGCTTTGGTAGAAGTATTAAGGGATGATTAGTGATAAATAGTGCAACTGTATAATATTTTTATTATTCAATAATGCAACATTTGTCATAATAACTTTAAAACTTTACCTAGGACTGTCTAGAAGGAAGATTCTGAATAAACTTACTATTTGAATTTGTTTCTCTTTTTCTAGCAGCTATATTCTTCTCCCTGATAAGCCCTGAGTATACAAATACTTCTAGTCTTTGAGCAATCTACTCTTTTTATCTACTAACAGGTTTCCTGAACAGCAATAATTTCAAAGTTGTTCGTGCGAACATTGGTCTTAGTAAAACATTACACAGCCACAAATATTTCCAGTCCTAAAAAATGAATTCTAGGACGTAAGCAATATTGCAGAATCACAGAATCCCAAGGGTTGGGAGGGACCTCAAAAGATCATCTAGTCCAACCCCCCTGCAAGAGCAGGGTAACCTAGAGTACATCACACAGGAACTTGTCCAGGCGGGCCTTGAATATCTCCAATGCAGGAGACTCCACAACCTCCCTGGGCAACCTGTTCTAGTGCTCTGTCACTCTCACAGTAAAGAAGTTCTTCCTGATGTTAACATGGAACCTCCGATGCTCCAGTTTACACCCATTGCCCCTTGTCCTGTCACTGGATATCACTGAAAAAAGCCTAGCTCCATCATCCTGACACCCACCCTTTACATATTTGTAAACACTGATGAGGTCACCCCTCAGTCTCTTCTTCTCCAAGCTAAAGAGACCCAGCTCCCTCAGCCTCTCCTCATAAGGGAGGTGTTCCACTCGCTTAATCATCTTTCTGGCTCTGCGCTGGATTCTTTCAAGCAATTCCCTGTCCTTATTTAAATACAACATGTAGCAGAATATTTACCATTTATTTGACACCGTTTTCAGGAGTCTGCTCCATGAAACTGCTGTAACTCGTCATTATCACATGTGTGATTTAATGATATTGAATGTTGTTGAAACTTTAGTTTAAGCATGCGCCCTGAATCAAATCCACAAATTCAAGAAGAGCCATAGAGGGGGCTGAAAAGATAGTGAAAATAGCAGAGACATCTTTGTACTTAGCCACTTCCAAGGGGTTGCTTTTTGTTTGCTGAGTAGTTTGTTAAAACCCATATTTAAAATTTCCCTCTTTCTTCCCAGTCATGCTTATGTTTTGTTTTCAGATAAATGTAGATAAACTGCATATTCTAAAAACTCAGGTAAAAAAAAAGAATGAATAAGCTCTGTTTTAGCAGTTTATTCTTTGGCAATAAGTTTGAGAAACAGGATCTATCAGATAAACTGTTGTAGGGTCATATTTGATTGCTGGGTTGCATGCAACATGGAAAGATTTGACAGGTTTTTAGTAATCACATTTGTCAGAATTTTTTGGAAGGATTTGCAGTCTCTGGCCCTGATGCTGATGAGTGTTATAGATGCCAAAAGGCTCTGGCGTTGCATCTGTTACACTCAGAGACAATGCCTGGTTTTGAAATAATTTCTGTGCTTCATGCATAATCTCCTGCAATGGAGAGGATTGGAAGTTCAAAAGCTTATATCCTCTTTCATAATTTTTATTACAGGCCAGAAATTTTGCTTAGCCAAAAGATTCCTTAAAGCATAGTATATCCTGTGGAGAAAATGCCACGACAAATTCACCAATATACTCCAATGTTCCATAACACTCTTCTAAAAAAAAAATTAAAAAGAATATTAATTAGCTGATGGGCAAGACCAGGAATACCACAGAAATACTTCTGTTTAAATCTCAGTACTTGGGCAGCAGTGGTTTCTGCGGCAAAATACAGTAATATGTCATTCAGTGACATTTTGAAATGTGCCGGATGGAAAGCAGTCTTTGTGCTTTTGCCAGACTTTATTTTATGTAGGCCTATTTCTGATTTTTGCTGACTATATATTAAGCACTGTTGACAGATAAATACTGATGTTTTACGTTCGTGGAGATTATGAAGTGCCATGCTCTAAAGTCTGGTGAAGTAGATTACTTAAACCACTATTACTTCTAGTAGATTTTTTTATTTTTATTTTCCAGAATCATCATCTTGCCTTTGCTGTCCTTCTGTCAGCTCTGGCAAAAACTCATAGCCAGGTAAGTTTTCTGAATAAAAGAAGTTTTTCATTTCCTAGGCTACTGTTTCTCTAACTTCATGCTTATGAAAAACTTTTTGCTGCATTTTCATGAACTGAATAAAGTTGCTACATGAGTTGACTCCTTCTCTTTATCGAGTTGTCCTGGAATAAATAAAAAAATAAATAGACAAATAAATAAATAAATAAATAAATTGCTACAAACTAATAGTATATACCCTTTCAGAGCCAGGTCAGATACGATGATCCATTTATCCACAAACATCTTTCAAAAACCTGCACACCTAGGCAAAGACAGATCCCTTTCGAGAAAGCTGGTTTTGCCAGTAGCACTGTGTCATGGGTTGAGCAGTAGCAGTCATTTTTTCTCCTTCTTGTAGCTGGTGCAGTGCTGTGTTTTGACTTCTGGGCTGGGAACAGTTGCTTGATAGCGAGCATGTTTTGAGGGTGTTTTTATTCAAGGCCTTTTCTGAGCACGTGCTCTGCCGGGGAGGAGGGGAGGCCGGGAGGAAGGAGAGACAGGACACCTGACCCAGGCTAGCCAATGAGGTATTCCATACCATAGCACGTGATGCCCAGGATGCAACTGGGGGAGAGAGCTGGAAGGGTGGAGCTCTGGAGGGAAATGGAGGAGGGAGCACGCAGTGCTCGGCCGGGCAGGGTGGAGTGAGTTATGGGTCGGTGGCTGGTGGGGTGTTGTATTCTTTTTGCTTGTTATTGGCTTTATCATTATTATTTGTAGTAGTAATGGCAGTAGTGATTTCTGTTGTGCCTTAGCAATTAAACCGTTCTTATCCTAACCCGTGGGGGCTACATTCCTTGGATTCTCCTTCCTAACTCTCCGGGAGTTGGGGGAGCAAGGGGGGGAGTGAGTGAGAGTACTGTGAGGATTTGGTTTAAACCACGACACACTGTTACTGCCTTTTGCTTGTGTTTTTCCTTTCTGATTCCACCTGAGAAGTGAAACAATCATGCCAAAATACTATGATAAAACTTTTTCCTGTCTTCTTTTTGGTGGAAATGATAGCATTCTGATTAAATCCTCTGGCTGAGGAAACAGATTTCAACCAAATGCATTTGAATAATTTGATAAGCACTTGAAATGTTTTTATCTGGTTAAGGAAGCTTTGTCATCAGTTTCAATAAGAAGATAAAGCTCTAAATCTTTGCTTGTGTCTTTGTTGTCACCACAAATCCAACAAAATTTCCCTTCCAAGTCACTGGTAACCAAGATAGTGAAGCCACTTTCTCTTTTTGTAACAGGCCCATGATCTCACTGGTGACTATGGGAGTATTTTGTTAATGACACTTTTTCCGAGCTCAGTAAATTTGATGGCTTATGAGCATACTGCCTTGTCCATCAAAGACTTGGTATTCAAGGACTATGCTGAAGGACTTGCCTCCAAAACAGAGAGTTATATAGAGCAAAAAACCTGGTAAATAAAATAGCAGATGGTTTATATCAGCTTGACAGCATAGTTTTTGGCCAGCACCCAAAGCTACAAACTTCTGAGTTGGAAGTTTGAGCTGCTGTTGTTTGAAGCTGGGAACTGAGGCTTGGGAAGCTGTAGCTTATCCAAGCATACATGGCAGAGATGTCTAACATGAAGTTAAAACAGTGCTTCATGCACATCATTGTCAAAATACGATGAAGAATGAACTGAGAATGTAACATGTTCAGCTAAGGAGATGGGAATGATGTTTTAAATGCTTGTATACAAAACAGAAAGAGTGAAACTGATCAAGTAGAAATTCCTAGAGAAGCTTCATTTACACAGGTCTTTTGACGAAAGAGTGGGTAGAAACTTCAGCTATAATCACACTTTTACAGAAATTATTTTCACTTGCTACCAAAGGATTAAAAATACTTTAAACACACAATGTGCATGAGTTGTTTAGATCAGAAGATTTTACAGGCATACCCATGAACATGTTAGATCTTTATAATTTATTGATGACCTGTCCGGAGACTTTCCGAAATTTCAGTTTGTCACACATATAAAAACTAACATGTTTGAAAACAACATATGCAAAAAAGGAAAGCAATCCCCTTTTCCAAAAAGTAAGTCTTGTAAAGGCATTAAAAGGTTCTGAATCAGGCCCAAGTCAAAAATTCAAATTTGCTAGTAGTTATTGACACATCAACAACAAATACAGCATGGCTTTACTATCTTTCACCATGTGTTATACACAGATAGAAAAACATTCCTGAAATTTCTCAGCTGTCACAGAATTATCACCATCTATTCCTTCCCTTCTGAAAAATAAGGCTACTAGAAACCAATAGGATCCTTCAGGAACTGGAGATTTCCCCCCATCACAGATGTGTTCCTTCATCCCCCCCCAAATGAGGGTTTTTTTTTCTGTTCTGCAAACATGTAATGTCTTTGTAAAAGACATTTTCCTGTACAGCTGAAGCAAACTGTCTCAAGGAAAAATGAAGAAAGAAAAAGTGAGTGAATTTTCTTTTCCTCATGAAATCTACCATGGTGTTTGGAGTCATAGCTGTATGGCCCAGCAGGGAACCTGGAAAATGAAAATCACTCAAGCTCGCCATGCAGGAGGAGCTATGAAGGTATCTTTCAAGCCCCTTTCTGTGAATTCCACATTACAGCCACAGGCTGCATGAAATCTTCCCTTGATCTAAAAATACATAGGATTAATATTTCCCATGGGCAGTGTAATAAAAAGACAAATGCATTTGATGCTGCCACATAACTTCCTTATATGCTTTTGATTTATAAATTGATGGGCTTTAATCACAGTGGTTTGGAGTACTGCTTGTCTCAAGGTGGACCTTTGGCCTTTTTTTGACTGTTACATAAGACAAATACTGAATCTTGAATAAAGGCGTTCTCAGAGCAGCCCTGTGGAGAAGGACTTAGGGGTGTTGATTGATGAGAAAATGAACATGAACAGGCAGTGTGTGCTCGCAGCCCAGAAAGCTGACCATATCGTGGACTGTATCAAAAGGAGTGTGACCAGGAGGTCGAAGGAGGTGATCCTGCCCCTCTACTCTGCTCTCGTTAGACCTCACTTGGAGTGTTGTGTGCAGTTCTGGTGTCCTCATTATAAAAAGGACATGGTACTGTTAGAACAAGTCCAGAGGAGGGCCACGAGGATGATCAGGGGACTGGAGCACCTCCCATATGAAGACAGGCTGAGAAAGTTGGGGCTGTTCAGCCCGGAGAAGACAAGGCTGCATGGAGACCTCAAAGCAGCCTTTCAGTATCTGAAGTGGGCCTACAAGGATGCTGGAGAGGGACTCTTCATCAGGGATTGTAGTGATAGGACAAGGGGTAATGGGTTCAGACTTAAACAGGGGAAGTTCAGGTTAGATATAAGGAAGAAATTGTTTACAGAGAGAGTGGTGAGGCACTGGAATGGGTTGCCCAGGGAGGTTGTGAATATTCCATCCCTGACCATGTTCAAGGCCAGGGTGGAGAGAGCCCTGGGTGATATGGTTTAGTGGGAGGTGTCCCTGCCCATGGCAGGGGGGTTGGAACTAGATGATCTTGAGGTCCTTTCCAACCCTAACTATTCTATGATTCTAAGGATAACTTGATATCTTACTGTCCAAAGGAGGATTCAGTTTCAAGATTCTTGTGTGGGATACAGCTAGCCACATCCTCTGAAGCAAAGGGAATTTCGTCTTCTGCCAAATTTTATTTTTATCCTTGGAAAGGGTATGGTATCAGGGACTGGAAGAATATCTTTTGCTGAAATTCTCCATCAGAACTGTTTTACCTGGCTACTATGTGACAAGAAACACAGGCTCAATGGAAATATATACAGAGAGGGAATGGGCAGTTTCAAATTTATGAGCAAAGCAGGTTTTTCAGTAGGAAATAAGGACTTTGCCTTAGGCACTCTGCCGCTGAGTTGCTTCATACATGCTTCATGACTAATACCGTACCAGAAAAGAGTTCTACGCTGAAGCGTCACTGAAGATGGAGGGACCAACAGTTGCTTGAACTGTAACTCTGAAGGAACATCATTGCCATCACACTGTTTAGGTTGTGATTACAAAATGCCAAATTTTGTGAAAAGTCCATATTTCTAAATCCTCTTTTCCATTTTTTTTCTACTTCTTGAATTTCACATACTTTAAGTTTTGTGAAAGTGTCTTATGATACAAATAAGTAACAAGCTACATAGGATCTTAAAAATTTAGAGTCTCCATTTTCAAGTATTTTTTTTCTTACAGAGGGAAATTCTACCCTGCGTGTAGCATTTGAAGACTTCTCTACAGACCATAGCCAAATACAATTTTCCCTTCCCCTTCTTCTCTTTTTTCCCCTTCCCTTCCCCTCTCCTTCTTCTCTTTTTCTTCTTTTTTTTCTATACTTCCCCTTCTTCTCTTTTTCTTCTCTTTTTCTATACTTCTCTTCCTCTTCTTCTCTCTTTCTTCTCTTTTTCTTCCCTTCCCCTTCCCCTTTTCCTTCTTCCCCTTCCCCTTCTTCTCTTCTCTTCCCCTCTTCTGTTTTGCTAGTTTGGGTTTGGCTTTTGCTTTTCGTTTTTTTTTTTTTTTTTTTTTTTTTTTTAAAGAGATCAGGGTGGCATGGGAGTTGCTGATACACACCTGCTTGAATTTGGCCTATATGCAGCTAACTATGAATTGAGCAGGGCTTTGTCCTCCCAGGTTTCAAGCAGAATGTGCTCCAGAGCACAGTGAAATCAACTGCTTCCCAAGGGAAGCAAAGTGACATTAAAGTTTCTAACTGGGCATAATTTCACCTTTCAGCAAGATAATCTCCAGCCTTTCTCTGAAGTCCATTCTATAACATGATTTGTACTTTGCTTCTCTGTTGTGAACTGTGCTCTGAGCTAATACCATTTGGATCTATTTTCCAGTTCTGTCACTGAGCAGGTTACACCACCCCTTTGCCCACTTCCCCTTCTATTCTCTCTCTACTTTGCCTGTTTTGACTGCCAACTCTTCAGTGTATCTGCACAATTCCTAGTATAACAAGACCATGATCATAAATGCAATTATGAGGCATGGCAAAGAATTAAAAATTAATTAAACTTCTTCAAGCATTACATTTTCTTGAGTGAAGCAGAAGAAACCAAACTTGTCTTCCACTGCTCAATAAAAGACATCCTAAAACTCAGACAAACTAGTAAAGCTGACATTTGGAGTTCTACAGCATAAATGTAATGTTACTGTTTTCAATTGCATATGTAAATAAAGAACAAATTAGCAATTACTGTTGGAAATAGGAATGTGCCTGGTACTGTAGCCATTACTAAAGTTTAATGTCCTATACTCTGGAGTTGGAATACAACATGATGGTTTGTTAAGGCTGTTAGAATATGTGCTATACTGCTGGATTTCTGAATTCATTGTTTTACAGTCAATTCCATCTCTGTAAAAGCCCTTTTCTTGTTTGCTTTATTTTTTTATTTTTTTTTTCTTTCTTAAGTTAGCTCACAATTTTTTAATCAAGAGTAAGATACAGTGTCATTACTGGTTCAAGTCTAATAGTAAGCATTATATGACTCCCAGGGAAAGTGAGTGTTTGCTTGCATTTTTGTTCTTTCCCATTCATGTTTGCCAGGTTAATATTGTGTATGCAGATTTTCATTTGGACTGTATTAGTATATAATCTTAAAGTTTAAAAGCCAGAATATTTTGAATTCCAGTAATCCTCAACTGTACCAAATACAATAGACTTTCTCGTTATACATTAACTAATTATCACTGTGCAGCACTCTAGGTGAATTTCAACACAAGCACTCTAACAATATAATTAAAAATGTATAAAGGAATTAAAAATTAATTAAAAGGAGATCATACAAAAACTTTCCAATTTGAACTAAATTAAATTACTAGATATAAGCCTCTCAGTAGATTAAGAATTTTGGGATGCCACTAAGACCTCTGGCGGAAAAAATGTAATTGTCATATCAAGCAGGAAGAAAAATAACTCTCCAAAACTTCTGGGACCTCATTCCCATAAAGACCACCTTTACCTTGCAGATGGAAATACCATGCCAATAATGGTTGGTACCAGTAACAATAATCACTGTTTAACAGGCATATGAAAGTGGTAAGGGAGAAGCTGAGCTGACTTATCTTGAAACTTATTCTGAGTCCTGGGGCAGGAGGGGTTTCAGCTGTTGATTCACACCAGTTCTGGGGGGGTTTGGGTGTTAGCACTCACTGAGGATCTGTTGACTCTGTCTTTCTTGCTTATGCAACCAGGCTGATGCAGCACTCCATGAAAGGCAGTACCCAACAAAGCTGGCCCTGTCTGCCCCCCACATTATTTCCAGCTCTCCTCCAAACAAGCTTCAGCCCAGGAATGCCCCAAGCTTGGACAGAAGCATAAAGTTTTAGTTTATCCTACCATTTCTATAGACATCCAGGTAATATTCAACAGCACATGGAGCAGGGACAGCCTTAGCATGTCTCACATCATGGGGATAGCTATGGGGAGCGCAGGTAAAGCATCCCAGACTGCCCTTCTGCCTGCACATCTTTGGCAGCAGGTGTGGATGAAGGCACAGAAGTCACTTCTACTTGGCGGACTTTTAATGAATTGAGGACTGCTCACTTGAACCAGCAGCACCACATAAAGACCAAGTGTACAGACAGTGGAATTTACCAAGAAACTGGCAGCAATAACATCAAACAAACAAACATCTCTAATAAAACATCAAAGTCAAAACGCATTCTACGTGATGTGTTAATGGAGAGCAAAATGGGTAATATAGAATGTTATTTATCATGCTGGACATCTTCATTTTTCTATTACTGCTCCCTTCCTTCAGGTATCTCTACGGATCCAGCTATTTTGTTTATTTTTTTTGTTTTCAGGATTTTTGGGGTGCACAAGGTAACAAAATACTCTTTTTGAGAATTTTAATACACAAACTATCTTTCTACATAAATCATTTTCCTGAATATATGGAGAAAGAAATAACCCAATTATAGAATCATAGAATCATAGAATGGTTAGGATTGGAAAGGACCTCAAGATCATCTAGTTCCAACCCCCCTGCCATGGGCAGGGACACCTCCCACTAAACCATATCACCCAGGGCTCTCTCCACCCTGGCCTTGAACATGGTCAGGGATGGAATATTCACAACCTCCCTGGGCAACCCATTCCAGTGCCTCACCACTCTCTCTGTAAACAATTTCTTCCTTATATCTAACCTGAACTTCCCCTGTTTAAGTCTGAACCCATTACCCCTTGTCCTATCACTACAATCCCTGATGAAGAGTCCCTCTCCAGCATCCTTGTAGGCCCACTTCAGATACTGAAAGGCTGCTTTGAGGTCTCCATGCAGCCTTGTCTTCTCCGGGCTGAACAGCCCCAACTTTCTCAGCCTGTCTTCATATGGGAGGTGCTCCAGTCCCCTGATCATCCTCGTGGCCCTCCTCTGGACTTGTTCCAACAGTTCCATGTCCTTTTTATGTTGAGGACACCAGAACTGCACACAACACTCCAAGTGAGGTCTAACGAGAGCAGAGTAGAGGGGCAGGATCACCTCCTTCGACCTCCTGGTCACACTCCTTTTGATGCAGTGCTAATATTTTTAACAGGAAAAAGAAAGCAGCAAGAAATACAAGAAATACATGCCCAAAACACGCTTCGGGCAAGAATTTTAGGAGACTTTAAGTGCTTAAAGCCAACAGAAAGTAATGGAGCTTTACAGGGTGATTAGCTACCCTGCATTGTGTCTGGAGCCCAGGTTCAGTCAGGACCCAGATGGGATCAGACCCTGCTTTCTCATTTTGTTTCTCCTCTCACCTCTAATGTACCTGATGTATGAAGGCTGAAGAGTCTTACTCTGGAGTCTTCCTCTGTTTTTGGTGTTGGGATGCACCTAGCTGGATTTAGAACACTGCAATATAATTAATTACTAATCTCCTTTAAAGAAAGACGAATAAATACGTATAGATAGCAGCTCCAAAATTCTGCAAGTCAATATCTCTTTCTATGGTGTGACTCCAGTGTGGATTCATGACTAGCTCTCCCTCAGCAGTGTTTCTGGCTTTGACACTGGTAACCAGCCCTTCTCATGTACAGCCTTTCCTGCTTGAGTTTCCTTTGTGGACTCCATGACTTCTTTAATATTTCATATTTGGACAGACCCCCTAGATATACAAAATTCAAGCAATGTAACAGACAGCGGGTAAGCTCTTAACCTTAGAGAATCTATCCCAGACACACAAGAAGATCCATTCCTCATGCTAAACGCCCCCTGAGGAGAAAAGTTGCCTCTGTACTCCCAGACTGCTCCCTAATCTGGTAAAATGAGCCTGCCTTAGACTTGATTTTGCATTTAGCTAGTAAAGAGTGCTCTGGATGGGAAAGAATGGCTAAATTGGCTTACTTAGAATAATGATAGTAATAATGAGACCTTGACTCACCTGGAGAAGAATACCCCACTGCAAAGATGTCAGAAAAACAAGCAGTGAGATCTTGGAGCAATTTTATGTTATATATACATGTACAATGACCTTTAAAGACTTTGCCCACCAGGGAGAAGTTACGTAGCTAAGCAAGCAGGGAAAGCATATGAACCTGAAGAATTATTTCCTCTGGAAATAGCTAATATATTACTGTTAAAATAGACCCACCACTTTTCAGAACATTATTCTGACTGTTCACAGTTTCTAGCTAAGGTAAAAATCAGCCTGCCATACATTAAAACAGAATGTGAGACAGATCTCCAACAGGAAAAAAAAGTGGTGTTATTGTGCAGGCAGAATAGAACCTGCTTTGAAGATGATGAAACTGACTGAAGCACATGTTGGTTTGATAAGCCTTACCCCTCTGTCCAAGTGTAAGACCTAGGATAAAAAACTTGAAAGAAAAAAAAGAATTATGCACAGAGGATTTTTTTTTTTCTGCAAAGTCTATGTGGTATCCCACTACTTTTGCAGTCTCTTCCTATTCAGGTGCAGAATCACAATCTTTGTCTGTCTTGGTAAGGATTTCTGCCATAAAGCTAAGGCAAATCCACAAATTCAGCGGATAAGCTGAAAAGAGGCAAAAGCTTGTAAGAGTGAAATCCCACTGGGTAGGGGTCTCTGACCAAATTTTATACATTGATAGGGCAGACATCTACATTTCAACTAATCACCAAAATGAATGACTAGTAAGCAGTATCACTCTCACAGTTCTTCAACCTATTTTAAATGTGTGGTTTAGGATGACTGAACTGATCCCCCAAAATATGTTTCTTTCTGTCAATTCCAAAGGTGCTTATAAAAGCACATATGGTGATACAGCACCTGCAAAGGCTTTACAATCTTGTTGAGATGCTTATCAATAATAGTTCAAGGTCAGGATTTTCCCAGGCTGTCTGTAGGTTTCTTTTATTTGGTTGGTTTGAATGTATATGTTCTTCACGAATATGCATTTATCTTGTGCATATGGGTGCTACAGATCATTTTGCTCCCATAAAAATCTAATCTACCCCAACACATTTTGTGTATGTTAAATATGAAAGTAGGTTATTATGAAACTGCAAAATATTTTTCTGCATCTAAAAGTAATTAGATCTGCAAAAGGATGAAAGTGGTGTAAGAACTATCAGTAAAATGTTAAAGTAACAGAAGATATGTTTGGATGTTGCAGAGAAGATGAGGAAAGAATAGGTTCATGCACTGCAAGAAAGCAAAATAATTCCAAGCATGCATTATCAGAGAGGCACATGTAGATGTCAGACTGTGGAGACATTAAAACTGATGTAGATAGAGACTTGAGAGTGATCAGAAGTAGGAATGTTATTCGCTGTGATAAAGTCTGGGCAATATATCTGGGCAAGGGAGCAACAGACAAGAAGCTAAGTCTGTAGGATCTGGCTCAGACAAAAAAGGAGGAAGGGTAAAGAAAAAAAAATCAACCAGAGATTAAAGAAATCAGAATAAAGTAGAATTCCTAGAAAAATTTTTAGAATACTTGCAAATATTTGTTTTGGTTTGGGGGGGTTTTTTATATGCATTTTGAATTTAAGGGTAGAGTTGCTGGGTGGCTTTACAGGCTGAACCCCCTGCCCTTTCCATACTGGGACTCTTTGTCTATCTCTGATGCTAGATTGTGCATATACATGAGTTTGTCATGGGCATGCTCTCAGCGTGGAGAACTTCTTCCTTACTCTTACGCAGAAGCATTTCATGATTTCACATCCTGAGTTCTATGCTTGCAGATAACTCAGCTAGGTGAGTCACAATTACACAAAGATATTGAACCTGCTGCTTGCAACTTTTATTTGTATACCAGGCATCATTTCAGCTTTATTGCTCCCATTTGCTTTTCTATCTCTACTAACAGGCCTGCCTACAAAACACACAGAATCCTTTAAAACACATAGTTCATTAGTTCTGTTGTGAAAAGCATTGTAAATACTGAACATGCATCTCAGATATAGATGTCTGGAAATGATAATGAAATTATGGTTCATTCTAGGGTAGGGGAACCATAAAACAGATATTAATGTGGAATTTGTGTCCCTGGATCCCGCAATATAAAGAAAACTCTTAGATAAAGTGCCATTAATTAGGTGTGGCTTCCATTTTACTTTCTCTGTAGAACACTCTCAGAAACAGTATGGTTTATCCTGGTATTAGTATGCTTTTTCATCTTCTCAGCTTTAAAAGCAATGTAGTCTGTATTGGATTGCAATGTCAGAAATGTAGTACCACTTCAGTGTAACACAAAGAATTGATTTCTACCACTTGCTGCATAGTTTTCCATAGGTTTCTGCATACTAGTGTGTATTTAGTGCATATTTTCCTGGCTTAGGATACAAGAGATATATGTAATTAATTTAGGCAATGCTGAGTTAACAAACCTAAAGTAAATTAATTAATTACTTAAACATGTAATTTCACAACTGCTGGTAGTTCACCTGTATAAAATGCAGTCTCTGTGTTTTGTCATTTTGGAGAATGAGTCTAAGGCAAAATTAACTTTAATTGTATTTGCTGCTAGCAAGGCTTTTTCTTTCTAATATTACTGGAGAAGTAGGAAAAGATTGACAAAGGATAAATTTATTTTTGGGTATGTATGAACTACATATATAAGATATATATAAGCTTGCACAATCATGTATCTGTTTACCTGGCCAGCTATTAGTACTAATGCTTTTTTAATCCATTAAGTATTTATAATTACATTTAACAAAGAGATGGAGTTCATGGATATATAAAATTCCTTCCAATTTCATAAAAGCTGTAAGCTGGAGAGGGAGGACATCAGTGCCAGTACTGAGAATAAAGATAATTTCACCCTTTATTAGACATCAGAGAATCCAGATGGGTGTAAAAATCTACCATCATGAGTTCAGCTCCTCCTCATGCACTCTTCACTGATGTCAGGAAGTACACACTTTAATGTGACTTTGTTACAGTCAAATTAATATTCAATGAGAGCTTTAGCAAATTCAGCACTTGTACGCCTGCAAAGACAATATACAGAGCCTGCACACTGCTTGCCCTCACTCAGAACTATATGGAAGTCCACCCGTGGGGTATTGCTGCAGATCTTGGGCTTTCCCCTTCAGAGAGATTTCCACTCAGGAGGTCTGTGGAGCTTGACTCAGAGTGGCTTTTGTTTACTGAGGAATTTGTTTAAATTGAACTGTCTGAAAACAGCTTTAAAGATCTTCTACACTCTTCATCATGTTTGGCTACTTACTGTCTTCATGTGAATAATCTTCAGTAAACTGATTAAATTAATGTAATTTCAGTACTAAAATGATGTAAAAAAGATAGCTTGAGCACTTTTGAGGCTGTTTCCTGCTTTTCCGCATGCCTTTAAAATGCAGAATATAGACTGTTTATATTTCAGTACAAACAAGTGTTTAATGTCCTTTTTCACAGTAACACATTCATATCTACTCGTGGTACAAGACTGCCTCAGAAATAAGTGGCTGGTCTCTGTCCATGGTATTCCCAAATACCTTGTTCCCTGTGAGTCAGTGTGTCTTCCAACAGTCTCAAAACAGCCAGACTGGACTTGTCTGGCTTTCTGTGATGAGCAGTAAAAGTCCTTGAGCTGTTTGTGTTAACTTCCCAGGATTGCTCAAATATTCTTGCAGAGTAACCAGTCTTGCTAAATGGGGAAACGATTATCATTTTGTGATTGTTTTGTTATTTTCTTGCTATCTCCATAGAGTAATTGATTGTAAGGTATGGTACAAATAAATACATTTCATCAAGCTTTCTGGAAAAATTATATCATTAGAAAAATTAGTTTGATTGTCTTAGCTCATATGGTATTGATCAACATTCTTCTTAGTAAAATAAATACAACTTGGTAAAAGTTACTATCAATCTACGCTTAGAAAAGACAGATGAATAATCAGCAGGGAGAGCAAATTGCAAACACATTTAAGTAATAAGACACAGCAGGAACTGCTATTGTTAGGGTAGACACCCTGAAGTGTCTTAATGTGATTATGATGTGGCTTCCTGAAGAAAAACAATTATAAGTATCTTAGATAAAATATTATTATCAATTTTCTGCAGGGTTAACTGAAAGCAAAGCAATTAAATTTTTATTTCTCAACTCATACCTACAGTTTTAAAAGGCATTTCCAAAGACAGTTTGTCAGAAACACTTTTGTTCTTGGTAGTGATAGTCAGTGTGTTGCAGGCCCATTGAAAAATAGAGCTAGTATCTAGGTTTAGCACAGACAGAGAGGTCAACACAACTAAGATTTAATTTCAAAACACATTGTTTAAAATGTGTATGCAATTTTTTTTTTCTTGGTTAGTTGGCTAATAAATTGTATGTTCCTTTATGATGCAGCCATAAACTTTAAAAAGGGATTGAGTCTATTATGAAAGATATTTAGGGCTTGTTTTCAAGATGCAAAAAACTTTCCTTAAACATACTAATTTTGTTCCCCCAAGTGCATTTGTGTACTATCCTATACTGCTATTAAGGGGAGAAATGGAAAAAAACAAAGTATGCATCATTTTCATTCAGTGAGAATTTATCTTATGTAAAAATCTAATTTATTATTGTAAGTACAGCAATTACTTTCCTTCATGCAAACATTGCTATCCTCTTTGCTACCAACCTTGGATGGGACAGAGTGCAATCTCAGCAAGTCTGTAAATGACACACAACTGGGAGGAGTGGCTGACACACCGTATGGTCACACTGCCATCCAGTGGGACCTGGACATGCTAGGAAAATATGCTGACAGTTACCTTATGATCATGAAGGGGAAGTGCAAAACCCTGCAGCTGGAGAGGAACAACCTCATGTACCAGTACAAACTGGGACCAACCAGCTGGAAAACTGCTTGACAGGCCCTTGGCGTTCCAGTGGGCACCAAGATGACCATAAGCCAGCGATGTGCCTCTGCAGTGAAGGCAGACAATGATTTCCTGGGCAGACAATGATTTCCTGGGCTGTACTAGGCAGAGTGCTGACAGCAGGTCAAGGGGGGCTATTCTTCCTCACTGCTCAGCACTTGGGAGACATAGCTGGAGTGTTGAGTCCAGTGTTGATCTCCCCAGTACAAGAAAGACAAGGACATACTGGAGAAAGTCCAGCAAGAGGGCCATGAACATGATTAAGGGATTAGAGGAAGAGGCTGAGCAAGCTGGGATTGTTCAGACAAAGGTTATTCTTAGTGTTGCGCAGTGAATGGCCAAAAGTGAACAAGAACAAAGTGAAATAAAGAAGAGTCCATTTAAACATGAGAGAAACTGGTCAACCACAGGATTATGTTGCCCAAAGATATTCATATTATATATCCCTGGAGATACGCAAAGCCCAGACTGTTTTGGCTGCCCTAGCTCAAGCAGGAGTTGGGCTAGGAGTTGGAGTTGGTCTCCAGAGGTGCTTCCAACCTCAGCCACCCTGTGACTCTGATGTGACAAAGAAAATGGGCCCCTTGAGTGTCCTGATTTCCAGGTGAGTGTCTGGAAAAACATTTTGTGTAAAGTCTACCTTGGCATTTGATATTTTCATTTTTACCTGAATGTCTAATGGCATTAGACATAACACAGTCTGCAACGAAGCAATGGCATTGTGACTTATTAAGTCATTTTGGTTTCCACTGGTAACATATATAGCTTTTCTTTTTTCTTCATTTCAGTTTAATTTGGCCTGTTCAAGATCTTCTCTCTTTTCCAATAGTTCTCTATGGGTGGATCTCTGTTACTGAACATATCATATAGTCTTAAACAAGTATCAAAGCCAAAAATTGAATATCCATAAACTTTATTCTGGCAATTTTGTTTAAACTTTATATTAAAATCTGCCATGGAAGCTTTAAAAATGCAGCTGTGAATCATTTTTGGTTGAATATTTACTTTATGTGTTTCCATATTTAAACTTCTTTTCATTAAAGAAACCCAAAATGACTAAACTTGTTGGATCATTTTTTATTGATAAATTTTTAAAGCCTATGTTCCACAAAATTGCTGGAAGCCTTAACTCCTCCATTACCACCAACAGGGACTAACTGAGCTTTCATTTTCAAAACCTTACCGCATAAATTAAATTCACAGGTAGTATGTCAGGTAGTAATACCTGCACTAGGATGTTCTTGAATTTGGCAGGCAGCAAAATGAAGCTGACATGAGTTCAAAATTACCAGTGACTTAAAATTTAGAGAAAATAATAAGACAACTTATTTGCAGAGACCATCGATGCTACTGTTTAGATTTTTCACAGGAGGCTGCTTATCAACCTAATAGAAATGCTGACGTGCACAACCTTAACTCCTGTATCACCCAGTCACTGCTCTAATCTAATCGATTTGTGGTTGCTTCCTTGGATGAAGACATAAAGTGGTTGTGCTTTCCAAAATGTCTTCAGTTCTTTTTTAGGACAAAAAGGCTGTCCCAGAGGTACCTGTGATTATATGATTCAAACAGAATTTTATGATTTTTGTGGGGCTGTTAAATGACAGTGCACCATATTTTACACCAGCTGAACTGCAGCCCTAGGAATAATGATAGTATTTTCAGCTGATAGTACCCTTCCCTGACCTCTGTGGGCAAGAAGGTATTCCTGCATTTACTCGTTTTTTAAGTTAACACTGCAGTAGCAGCAATTTTTATGAACTATGTCAGATAACGATATTGTCTTGTATTTTTCAATTATCTGAATTAGCATATAGTGTTCACAGCAGTGGGTATGTCATACTGCATTTTCTCTTCAAGTTCTTGCTTTCCAAACTACAAAAAATAGTAACAGCTATTAATTTTGCTCCTTTTTATTCAACTTCATTATGCTAAGAAAAACAATTATGTTGCAGGGAAAATGGAAATAAAACCAGAACAAAGCAATAACTCTAACAATAGCTTCACTAAAAACATGCAGGTTTTTGCCACGGCTAAGATTTGCTCATCAATGTAAATACAGTTTTGGTCACAGTCTGTCAGTCTTTCCTTCATTCAAGCTCTGTCTCACCTGGGGTGTAGAGAGAAAGCTCTTTTTTTTTTATACTGGGCAAGAAGAATGGTAGCACTACGTTGAGAGATTTCAGCTTTAGGAAGTGGCCCTAGAGACTACTTTTTAGCAGATACTGATACAGCACGGATTTTTAAGATTTTTTTTTCATTAGATGCCACTTCAAATTTGCTAACCTGGACGGAACTAACTAACCAGCTATGTGATTGAGCCGCTTTCTGCACTGATTCTGCAGCAGTAATATTCTCAGCGCTAATCCTACATGACCCTGGTAGGATTCTTCTTATTCTCTACCCAGGAATGGTGGGATGGGGAATTGCCAGTGAACCTACAGGGACTGCTTGTTGCAGACACTCTCACTCACAAGCTACTGTTGATACTCTCCTTTGGGCCGAGTCCTAGTAGGATGTATAATTTCAAGACCTCAAAAACCGCATAGAATGGCATAGATGGATTTAATAATTGCTATGTAGATGTGGACATGGCAGTAAGGGTCACATCATGAACTAATTTTCACAGTGGGGACTTACTACCCACATAATAATATCTTGCGTGTGCATTTGGTTCATTTTGTCATGTTGGATTTCCTGAATTAAATGTATGATCTGAAGCCAAAAGATATTTTATAGTCAGTGTTACTTTCCATAGCAAAAATACATTTTATAGTCAGTGTTACTTTCTGTAGCAAACATTTATGAAAGTCTGAAACTTGATACACAAATATTTGAACATTTTTCCACATCCGTTTGGTGAATCACTTATATAAATACATTTTGCAGTCTTAGCAAGTAAGGATCCATTTCAATAAATCTCCCTTTTAGAAAATCTCTGTCATTCTCTAATCAACTTTCTCCTTTTAGTTTTCATCCATATGTACATTACAAAGATCAGTAAATAATGGGTTCAGGAATGTAACTAGAACAATAGTTTCCAAATAATTTTAAAATATTCTTAATCAAAACCAAGCAAGAATCATAATCAATTTATCTTACGGAATTTTTCATCAAACAGATTTTTATTTGTAAAATGCATTCTTGTTTGCTTCCGCTTTGAAAATGAGATGTTTAAGGGCAATCAATTATTTAAGCCACAAAAAATGGTCCCACTCATCACTTTGCTAGGAATAAGTTTATTATTTATTTTTTTTAAGTGAAGGTTGTTAACAGTGGTAGGCAGTTAAATGATAAATTAATAAAGTTGAGAGATGTTTCTATTTGACAGTATCTGTGCTGAGGAAAGGAATCACATTTCAAATGTTTTGGGATCAAAGGAAAATAATGCAATCATGAAAGCTCCAGATTAGATGTTATGGTTTTATTAATTTATGTAAACATTGGTAAAAGAATCAAATAACTGCAATTGAAATACCTTTTCAAAGGGCTATCTTGCAGAAATAACAGCAGATTATAGGGATGGCAAAGGATAAAACTCGACACCTGCTCATGTAATACTTAGTGGCACTGAAGGAAGGAAACAGGTAATATTTTAGGCTGAAAAGCAGTGCTACAAAGATAGAAGTCATCAGTCCAAATAAATGTACCTCTCTATTATAATGATCAAGTATGATTTGCTCTGGGAGAGTACAGAGGTTTAATATGATCCCCTTGTTGAAATAATCACAATCTACCATGGCCATTGCTTTTTCATAGTTCCTTAATGACAAGGTGAAGAGATCCAGCCTCTAATTTAGACCTATAGTACTTGTAGAAATGACAGCGAATTACAGTGGGTCTGATTAAATAGATTGGCAGCTGAAGCTGAAGGATACTGTGCTAGTCTACAACAATTTAACACTAACAGGATGCTTAATGGTGCTAACTCTCTTTGCAACCAGCATATAATTTCTGCTGCATGCCTACAGCAGTTTCACAACAAAATAGAAGAGAGTCATCATAAACAGGTTTAAAACCACAAACTTTGTGATTGTCTTATTTAATGATAAGTTCAAAACTCTGCAAGAAAATATGCTTTCTTCCTGCACTTGAGAGCAATCCTTTTTTTTTCTCAGCAGTTGCTTTTTGGCTCTCTGGGAACTCTGTGGAGCACAGGTCACCTGAAAGAAGATGCTCTCTATGATGAGTGATGGGACAGTGTCAGTGAAACCCTGATCTCATCATCATCATCATCTCAGTTTCCCCAGCATTCAATTTTAAGCTGGGGTTTTTTTTGTTGTTATCTGTTTGCTGCAGTGAAGTTGAGTAGCATGGATAACTACATCTAACAACCATCGGTGTTGTCTGCCTTATAGAAATAAAAGAGAACACAGTCCAATTTTGCTGTTATAACTTGGCAATAGTACATTCTGCATCTTCATTGATGGCAGATTTAATTTTTTCAGCAGAGACAATCAGTGATCTCTAGATACAGCCTATACTTTCACTTGCCCCCCCCCCCCCTTTTTTTTTTCCCAGAAGCTTTCTTTAATCTCTGGCTTCATCCAACCTGGTCTTGAACACTGCCAGGAATGGAATATTCACAACTTCCCTGGGCAAACCATTCCAGTGCCTCATCACCCTCTCTGTAAAGAACTTCCTCCTTATATCTAACCTGAACTTCCCCTGTTTAAGTCTGAACCCATTACCCCTTGTCCTACCACTACAATCCCTGATGAAGAGTCCCTCCCCAGCATCCCTATAACCCCCTTTCAGATACTGGAAGGCTGCTATGAGGTCTTGTCATGGTTTGAGCATGTTTTGAGGGTGTTTTTGTTCAAGGTTTTTTCCAGCCAGGGAGAGTCTGGGAGGAAGGAGAGACAGGACACCTGACCCAGGCTAGCCAATGAGGTATTCCATACCATAGCACGTGATGCCCAGGATGCATACTGGGAAAGAGAAGGCTGGAGGGGGAGAGCTCTGGAGGATAATGGAGGAGGGAGCACATGGTGCTTGGCCAGGCAGGGTGGAGTGAGTTATGGGTCGGTGGCTGGTGGGGTGTTGTATTCTTTTCACTTGCTGTTTGCTGTATCATTATTATTTGTAGTAGTAAATGGCAGTGGTGATTTTGTGTTATGCCTTAGCAATTAAACTGTTCTTATCTCAATCCGTGGGGGCTACATTCTTTGGATTCTCCTTCCTAACTCTCCGGGAGTTGGGGGACTTGGTTTAAACGTCGACATTTTTTTGGCGCCCAACGTGGGGCCCGAGGGATTGAGATAAGAACAGATCTGAGCGGATTTATGGTCTCTTGTCACAATGCTGATTTATTGGCTCTTAGAGGTTTTTCTCTGGATCTCGCTGTTTCGGGATTTTACCGGGTACTTGGTGTATGGATTGGATGTGTTTGTGTTGGAGGCTTGTAATACGGTGGGGCTCCGGCAGCAGGGGGGGATGGACGTGGCCGTGGACTTGAACTTGTACCAGGCCGTCCCGCTGCTCTTCGTCGTCCTTGTCCTTATCCTCGTCGTCGTCTGTGTGGAGCTGCGTGAAGCCAGGAAGGAGCAGCCCCGGGAGCTGCCGGCAGCTGAGGCTGCCAGGGAGAGCGGCACGGGGAGCCAAACGGCTGTGGCAGAGCAGCGGGAGCAGGCGGGGGAGGAGCGGAGCAGGGTGGTAGCTGAGCAGCAGGATCAGGCAGTGGGGGGGGGTGAGTCCTGTGGCCGTTCCCGACCCTCCAACGGACGAGAGTGTCCCCCGGAAGTCGCCCGCCGACCCCCAGCAGGATGCAGGAGACTACGCAGCACTTCCCAGCAAGGCAGAGGAGGAACCGACTCCTGCCGCCATTCCGAACCCCGCAGCATCTGAGAGTATTCCCCGGAAGTCACCCGCCGAGCCCCAGCAGGATACAGGAGACCAGGCAGCATTTCCCAGCAAGGCAGAGGAGGAAGATCTGGACTCGGGAGAAGAGAAGCTGATAGTGGGAGAGCTGGCAAGCACGGCAGCTACATCAGCCCCAGTGACAAGTGCAGCAGCATCATTTGAGAGTTCTGACGGTTATGAATGGTTTTTGGGTGCCCTTGGGACCTGCCTGCTGATTGTGATGGTTTTCGGCATGGTGGCACACACACAGAGTGTGTTCCATCCACAACCATTTTGTCTGATCCCAAAAGTTAAGCAGAGTCAGGTCTGGGTCTTGTCTACGTTTAGACAAGTACATAGGAGCACCAGTAGACTGTTCCCAAGGCTGGACAGTCATGAGTGGCAGGGCATGTGGGACAGTATGGCCAGGTATCTGATCCACTGGGCCCCTCCAGTGCTTTGGAAGCATTGGAAGTGGAAGGCAGCTGTATGGAGTCCCCAGCAGCAAGCTGTAGAACTGCTGAAGGGGACAGTGAATGATTTTGGGCCTGGTGGGCCCAGATACTTCAGGCCATCAGTCCAGAGATGCAACATAGAGATGTCTCATGATCGAGGGGTGGACTTAAGAGTGATTGTGTATTGGAAATGTGAGATCTGGGCATGACGTGAATGGTATGGAATAAGGGGTGGATAATGTCATGGTTTGAGCATGTTTTGAGGGTGTTTTTGTTCAAGGTTTTTTCCAGCCAGGGAGAGTCTGGGAGGAAGGAGAGACAGGACACCTGACCCAGGCTAGCCAATGAGGTATTCCATACCATAGCACGTGATGCCCAGGATGCATACTGGGAAAGAGAAGGCTGGAGGGGGAGAGCTCTGGAGGATAATGGAGGAGGGAGCACATGGTGCTTGGCCAGGCAGGGTGGAGTGAGTTATGGGTCGGTGGCTGGTGGGGTGTTGTATTCTTTTCACTTGCTGTTTGCTGTATCATTATTATTTGTAGTAGTAAATGGCAGTGGTGATTTTGTGTTATGCCTTAGCAACTAAACCGTTCTTATCTCAATCCGTGGGGGCTACATTCTTTGGATTCTCCTTCCTAACTCTCCAGGAGTTGGGGGACTTGGTTTAAACCACGACAGGTCTCCACGCAGCCTTCTCTTCTCCAGGCTGAACAGCCCCAACTTTCTCAGCCTGTCTTCATATGGGAGGTGCTCCAGTCCCCTGATCATCCTCATGGCCCTCCTCTGGACTTGTTCCAACAGTTCCATGCCTTTTTTATGTTGAGGACAACAGAACTGCACACAGTAATCCAAGTGAGGTCTGACGAGAGCAGAGTAGAGGGGCAGCATCACCTCCTTCGACCTGCTGGTCATGCTCCTTTTGATGCAGCCCAGGATATGGTTGGCTTTCTGGGCTGTAAGCGCACACTGCTGGCTCATGTTCATTTTCTCATTGACCAACACCCCCAAGTCCTTCTCCGCAGGACTACCATGAATTTCCTTTTTGCCCAACCTGTAGCTGTGCCTGGGATTGCTCCGACCCAGGTGTAGGACCTTGCACTTGGCATGGTTAAACTTCATGAGGTTGGCATCAACCCACCTTACAAGCATGTCAAGGTCTCTCTGGATGGCATTCATTCCCTCCAGTGTATCAGCCAAACCACATAGCTGGTGGGGATAGGACAACTTAATGTGTGGTAGGATTCCTCTTTAACTATCTACTATATATAAAGGAAAAGCACTAAAAATATACTCAGAAGTTTATAACAGAGAGCTGGGGCAGTATTTTAGCATCAGAATAGTCTGTGCCACTTGTGTGGGCACAAGAGTGAAGCATTGACGCATGTCATGCAAAAGCAACAGATAGAAGGTAGCAAGATACTGGAGAGACTAGGTTCTGGCTCTGACCCCTCTTGATAGTGCTGTAGTCTGCTGATGAATTTTCCTCTAGAATCCAAACACCAATTTGTTTTAAAATCTATCACTGTCACCAAGAAATTGCCAAGTAGCAACAGTCACCATTACCTCTTGACCCTGCAGTATTTTGTTCTTGTGCTGGTGGAGACAGATGTTCGACCCTCAAAACACACAGCAGCTGGCAAACAATGGCCTTCTGTTCATAAATACTAAAATATCCCTATAATATTTCGTGTCTTTTATGTTTAGTTTTATGAAACAATTTAATGTATTCACAGAGTGTGGATGAGCAGCAGGTTGGGTAGTCATTGACCTGTACACTAGAAAAATCTAAATTAATTTCTCAAATCCATGCCCTACCAGCCAAAAGGCAGAAGAAATAACAGTAGGTACCTTAGTCTTCTCTGCTTAATTTTCCAAATATTTGGATTGAGGAACTGTATCCCCAGGCACACATGCAGTGCTTTTAACTCCTAGAGCCCCTTTAACTTCCAAATATGACAACACTAAGTCTCCCAGGGGACCACGGAAACACTATTTTGAATAGTTGCCATCAGTACAGTGATGCTTTATTTATATTTGTTTCTAAACATCTCCACAGGCTTTCAGGTGTTTTTGAAGCCTTGCTATGAAGCCAAAGCAAGGCATCACAATGGCTGTGATGCCAGTTCAGCTGCCACAGCTGCAAATGTACCCATGGGTGCAGGCTTACAAGTGCCTTCAGGACCTGAGGACCAGAGGCAGCCGTGTAGAAATCCTGCAAAAGGGCTGGCTTGGAGGTTTTCCTGTCATAATCAAAAGCAAAGAGTACAACGATTGTTTTTGTCAACAATAAATCCTTTTTCTCAAGAGATTTCTTGACTGTTATTGCAGACTCAAGTGTTTGATAGTTCAAATAATCTTTTGATAAACTACAAAGAGGGTTTTTGCAGAAGAGACTATAAGCAGGCTGACTTTGCTCTGCCAAAGTCAATGAGAGTATCTGCCACGGACTTTGAAGACATCCCTGCTAGGCTGAACATATGCTTTTTAAAAAATCCTTCCTTGTGTTTTGGTTGACTGTCAAAATCCTACCTGCCTATTCCATGTTCCAGACAGTTATTGATGTATTAGAGAAGGAGCTGCAAAGAAAAAAAAAAGAAAAGCCTACTTAAAATTGTGCCTGGGAGCTTTACATGTGAATAAAAGGCAACTGATATTTACTATTATAAAGTGAAATATGAGCATTTTAATGGCTCAAGAACTAGTCAAGACCTCTGATTTGTTTTAGGACATGCTTACTAGAAAATCTAATTTTATTTCACCTATATCAGTTACCCATTCCCCTTCACACCCAAACCAGTAATTTAATGTAAGTGTTCCAGATTAACTTCATAAAATGGTTCTGAGTATGTGTAATTTCCTGCACTTTGAATATTTTTATTGCCAACAGTAATGAAACCTCAGGTATTTAAACACTCCAAGGTTAACTGTGGACAGTCAGCAATATCAGTACATTTACTAACATTTACATTTAAATAAAATTGGATGCATTAATTTTGTTTTTAGTGAGAACAATGTGGACAAGAATAATAACATTTTTATTCCTAATGTGTGGCTTGAGAGTGTATATAACACCGTATATTTAAAGCCAAGCTTGCAAAAATATAAGTAATTTTTTCATATGATGGTAAAAGATATTATAGCATTCAATGTCACTGAAAATAATTCAGTAATGGTAATTGATTATTTCTGCTGATATTGTGTCTTGCAACACTGAGCTGTAGTTTAGTAGGGGGTTACAATTTCACAAAGTACCACAGTAGATAACGTGTTCATACCAGCCAAAGGAATTCACCTGTTACTATTACAGCCCTGATTAAGACATGGGAAGTTTTTTTAGATTTCAAGGTAGGATCTGCAATAAATTTCATATCCTAAAACATTCTTGCTTTGTATCAACAATATGAATATTTAGCCTAAATTAAAGGAGGTTTATATAAAACTGCAGTAATAATCATATTCGAGTATTTTGTACATGCCTATCTGCCCATCCACCTATTAATCTATCTATCATATGTTATTTTCTTCTCTACTGTAATCTGTGACTAGTGGCTAAGAGAAAGAAAATTTTCAGGCATTGACAAGTATTTGAAATACATTTACCATGTAGTGACATTTTCCATGTTAAGAAGACAACAGAGGAGGCAATTTGGAACGACTGTAACTCTTGAAATTAAGGAAAAGCTATCAAAGTTATATTTGCCACAAGAGTCAAGGTAAAAGCATAGACTTGGGAACAAAGTACTACTGTAAACCTTGTTATGGAGCATTATATAGTTTACACTGAGGGCTGATCCTGAAAAGCACAGGTTTGGTGATTCATGTATACCTGCTAGGTGTAAAACAATGAACACAGGAAAAATGGTAATGACAGCAAATGTCTTATAGTCAACATGCCTGGTTGAGTCTGGTATCAGCAGTGAAATGTAGCACTATACCTTGTCTCCAAGCTTCAAGACATGTGCATGACACCGTTTTGTTCTTACCTAAATCCATGGTCACTGTGCCCAACACTGAGTAACAAAGCAACCAGCCAAAACCCCCTCAGTATTTAGTCATGCATAATTTCAGGTTGAAACAAGAAACAAGAAAAAACAAAGGGCTTGTTTTCCCAACTAATTCCACCAAAAGCAGGAGCTCCATGTGACTCAATCTAGGGCAGGAACACAAATCCTAGCTTTGGAGTTTCATTGTGTCAGATTAAAAAAAGCAAAATCCCTTCCTTTCTCTTCCTCCTTAGGCAAGGAGGTCTAATATGGTTTAGGACATACTAGGTGGCCTCAATTCCCCTACCTTCAGATCTCAGGGCTTGAGATCCAGAAAACTGAGTACTCCCCATGCTCAAACCACAATGCTTAAACCATGACAGCATCCCATTGCTCATTCCTATCCCTTGTCTCCAGCTACATTCATCCACCTTGTTTCATAATACATAAAAGAGAGCAAGTCTTTCATCCCTGTAATACAGTATTGCATTTCTCATTTTGAAAGATTTTTCCCTTAAACCCAGGATTTAAAGGATTTTGTAAATAAGCAAGAAAGAGGCAAATGTTTCTGTACATTTCTCTGAAGCTGAATTTTTTAAGAATCTTTTTTCCATATGTCAAAGGGATTTCAGAAAAGCCTAACTTAATGCAAGCAATTTCTAATTAATGTGCAGTGGGTTAACTTCAAGTAATTCTTGGTCCTAATAGTGCCTATGAGCACTGCTGAGAAATTACAGTGGATTTTTTCCAGTAGAAATGTGAAATAGCTGCTCTATAAAACCCCCTCATATCCACAACTTCCCACCTCATTTGTTTAAAACCTGGTAGTTTTATGACTTGTCTGCATCTCGTCTGAAATGGAACTAATAAGAGGAAATGATATGACTTGTCCATTGTTTCATCATAAAAAACCTTGTATCTCTGCTACAACCATCTACAACCAGCACACGCCTTTAAAAGATACAACAGCAAATTTATCAAGAACAAACAGAAGTCTCTTCTGCCTAAGGGTTCTGTGTAAAGGGGTAAATAATCAAAAGGAATGCTATAGCTGATTTATATTTCTTTATGATGATCAAAAGCAAATGGACTCCAATTCAGAAAGGAATATAAATTCTGTGTGAAAACTCACTTTTTCTGCTGCAGATAAAATTGAAAAGCCTTCTGCACTGAGTTGTGTCTAGTTTAAAATCCATTATCTAATACTACATGCCCTAAGTTTAAAAAAGGAGCAAAAATACTTCCTCAAGTTTCAAGTATCCTTTTGCTTCCTAGTTAGAAAATGAATAGATTTGACGTATCAGACTTGTTTAACTAATTGTTGTTAAAAAGTTGCTTTTCCATAATTAACTAACTAAGTCCTTTTCTATGATTTATAGAATCATGGGGTGGTTTGGGTTGAAAGGAACCTTAAAGATCACATAGTTCCAACCCCCCTGCCAAGGGCAGAGTGACCTCACACTAGACCAGGTTGCTCAAAGCCCCATTCACCCTGGCCTTGAACACTGCCAGAGATGGGGCACCAAATCAGCATACAAAAAAAAAAAAAAAAAAAAAGGAAAAAAAAAGGAGGAAAAAAACAAAAGCAAACCAACCCAGCTGGTCCAATAACCAACCAGTCCTACCCTGAAATGTGTGGTTTTGTTTCTTTTGAGGGAAAGAAGATATGAACCACATGCTTCCATGGGACTCCAGCTGAGACACCTGTTGCAGTGGCTCTGGTATAGATTCGTATGTAAAGTGTGGGGTACTTCTCACATCCCCCACTGTGGCATGCATGGGTTGTTCACTGTGATGAATGTTTGGATCATAGATTAGGCAGGCTAGAAAGCAGAAGGCAAATCACCAGCCAGCATAGCACCAGAGGAGCTTTTTCAGAACTCAGTGATTTTTATGATTTTTACATTTTGGGGGCAGAGGAAGGATGCTAATAAACCTGATGATTAAAGGAAAATAAAACTGGTGAAATGGAAAGGTTCATACTCCTCCAGTGCTAGGTGTTGGTTAGTTTTAAAACTTTTATTACCAGGAAAACAAAGCCAAGATATTCTATGAAAGTTCCTACAACTGTTTAAAAAAAGTGGAACAGTAACACAGTATGCCAAATCAGTAACTATTTTGCACTTCTGGGCTGTGTGCTTCTAAATTTATTTCTACATTCTGTATTCTTTTATGCTCTATTTAACCTTAAGCATCCAGAACCCAACATTTTGTATCAACATTTTTTTCTAGGATCTCAAAGTCTTCTCTTCTTTCCAAGCTTTAGATCCTGCATACCCTGCAGCATCTTGCAAGGCAATGTTCTACTCTAAAATTTTTACAGGTTTTGAATAGCATTATTTTTAAACAATCCACAACTATATAAAGGAAGACATAAATCACAGGAATACTTTTATTTAGCTTTTAAGCTATTGGTGAAGGAATTGTTTTCACCTGATTTTGTATCATCACTAATAAAGGGACTATTTTGGTTTATAAAACATGGGTTATGAGGTTGTATCAACCAACCTGGCTAGTATGTGATTCCAATCTTGATGGCTTTCAGCTATACATTGAAAATAATGTATCTTATAAGTATTGGTCTTTTGTCAGGAAGTAAAAATATAGTAATTCTAGAAAAAGAAAATAATCTTTGCTTGATTTCAAAATGGGCGCAAACAGGAATCTTTACTAAAAGTACATGGATATATACATAAGGTCAATGAAAAGAATCACACTGATGATGACTGAGAAAAAGAAAGATATATGATCTGTACAAAAAAAATACCGAATAGTATGCATGCCCCCTCTATCTACAATGTCAAGATAAGGGCCATCTACAGTTAGTTGTTTGATGACTAAAATCCCACTATATTCACTGGACAAAAAAATTATCCTGTATAAGGTCAAAAGACCTTCAAAATTAGGGCTTCATACTCTAAGATATATTTTTTTGTTGTCATAAACCACTCCTTATCACAAGGCTTTGTTGTCAGTTCATCCTTTTTTAAGATGGTGACATTTTCATAAATCACTGCACTGACTTAATTCTGCTCCCGTGAAAACCAATAGATAATTCATTTGGAATGGAAGGAGAGCAAGGCAAATTCTGAGCGTTCCTGAAAAATCTCATCTGTAACATGTATGGATGATTCGAAGAATTTATCAGTAGATCAGAGATTTAATTTAGTTTCAAGTCTTCAAGCAAAGCATTATGCAATGAAATTTATGAACACAAATGCATTACACATTTAAAATTCCTGCTGTCATGGGTTCAGCCATGGCAGTCATGTTTCTCCTTCGTGTAGCTGGTGCAGTGCTGTGTTTTGACTTCTGGGCTGGGAGTGGTTGCTTGGTGGTGGGCATGTTTTGGGGGTGTTTTTGTTCAGGGCCTTTTCTGAGCATGTGCTCCAGCCAGGGGGAGGAGGGGAGTCCGGGAGGAAGGAGAGACAGGACACCTGACCCAGGCTAGCCAATTAGGTATTCCATACCATAGCACGTGATGCCCAGGATGCAACTGGGAGAGAGAGAGCTGGAGGGGTAGAGCTCTAGAGGAAAATGGAGGAGGGAGCACGTGGTGCTCGGCCGGGCAGGGTGGAGTGAGTTATGGGTCGGTGGCTGGTGGGGTGTTGTATTCTTTTTGCTTGTTATTGGCTGTATCATTATTATTGTGTTATGCCTTAGCTATTAAACCGTTCTTATCTCAATCCGTGGGGGCTACATTCCTTGGATTCTCCTTCCTAACTCTCCAGGAGTTGGGGGACTTGGTTTAAACCACGACACCTGGATAGACAGAAAAGCATGGACTAACACAGTTTTCAGCTCTAGTGTCCAGCTGCCAATTACACTGTGCATATCTAATCAAGTGCATTATTATTTAAAGGGCTTCATTTAAATTCCTCACTTAATTAAAAAAAAACTTAAAAACTCTTGTAGAATTATTCTGCTTTTGCCAAGAATAATTTAAACACTTTAGCAGGCACAACCTGCTAATTTTCTGCATTCAGTATTAGTATTTCCCCATAAAGCTGTATGGTCCTGCATGAAGCAAATCACTGATATATCTACTTTTTTTTTTAATTATTTTTCAGTGCAGCCAGAACACTTAACTAACATGGGTTTTTTCTCACATTTACTCTTTTTCAACTTCTTAAGTAGAACACCATCAAATAAAAGACCTTATTGAGCTCAATATGCATTTTTAACAGATCCATTTCTTTAGAAGATATTAATTGATTCATCTTTTCTCTCATTTTTACTACTTTATGAACAATGAAAATGGGTAAAGTGATTGAACGAGGAAAAATACACTCTTAGGCAATATGCTACTTCAGTAGATACAAATATAAAAATATATATACATTTCATGATGCTGGTTTCATGTTCAAACTGCAAAATGTATTCTAATTTCCATTGGGAGCTCTGAAATGCAGATCTGTGTCTGTCTGGGATAAGCTAAGGGTCCAAGGTGGTTTTAGCTAATCCCTTGAAGGCACAATATCTGCAGAAATGGTGACCAATATTCAAGCAGAGAATTTTCGACAAGAGAGGAGTTACTTTACCTTGCTTTTAGTCTGTGCCTTCTCAAACAATTCTTGACAAGTTTGCAACTATATCTTTAGATAATACACAATAACTGAAATCAATATGAAGACTCCTATTGATTGCAAAAGCCCTGTGTCTAATCTACATCCTGCTTTCTTTTAAATCTTTTTCCAAAAGTGATGCATGCCACAAATCTCAGGAGTATGAGCTATGGTCAGTAAAGTGATGCCACAACACTGACAATAATAGTGCTATAGAACTAACCACCTGCTGAGGCTTTTGGACATATTGCCACCTTGTTTAACTACCCAGAGCAAATCTGTCTTAATTAACAGGAATTCTGCAATTATAAAGTCAAATCAAACTTTAAAACTAACAGCTTATTAAAGCATATTTTAAAAGAACATAGGACCATTTCTATATGAAAATTCTTGTTATTTATAGGCAATTGAATTTTGAATAGCTACGTTTTAATCTTTTTTTTTCTGGTCTATTATCTCTCCTTTTAGTCAGACATCTTAGGCTTAGAATATTTTATCAGTCCAATCTTTCAAAAAATTTGCAGAGTGCAATAGGTTCTCTTAGCAAAAGGATAAAAAACCCAAGTCATTATTTTCTATGTAGTTGAGTTCTTAAAAAACAGGTTTTCTTGTTTTGTTTTGTTTTGTTTTTTTTAATTAGTACCCAGTTCTTTATGAAAAGAGTGGCCATTTTTGCCTATAAACTCTTTGGATTCCTTGTCATCACATATTAGAGCTGGAAGATGGAAAAAAGAAACAGATTCAAGGACATTATTTAAGAAAATGTCACGCAATCAAGAATCAAGTAGTCCATCTCTCTTCCCTAAGACCTCATCAAATAAACACCCTTCTTTGTTTATCCAGCTTTAACAAACAATGCTGAAGACCTACTACTTCCTCCTACTGCAAAGAAACTCTGTAATACCTGAGCAGTGTCACCCTCCCTATGATTTAAGCTCATTACTTTTTGTCCTACTGTCTGTGGATACAGCAGACAGGTTTTCCCTTCTTTTCATGAACATTAAAAAGTAGTGATTCAGCATGGTTGTGCAATTCTTTTACACATTTTTCTGCTCATTTTAGAAAATGGTAATGCATATCATGAATAGGAACAGTCAGTGGTAGAAATTATTTGAACTTACTGCTTTAAATGACTAAGTCATAGCACTGTATAAGCACACACAAAAATATGGCTGATATATAAAAACTGAGCCAGTGTTGCTGCTTTAACCTTTGTTAAACATCCTTCCTATTTTGTACTACATGTGAAACATTGCAAATGGATTTTCTGTGCACTGATACCACCTTTGGTTTAAACCTTATATAAAAATATAATTAATTCAGGCAAAAAGCAACCTTTTGAGAATATTACTGTTTTGAGGAACCTTGAGTTACTTACTTTTAAATTCTAAAGTCCATCCTAAAGGTGAAACAAACCTTAAACCCTGAGCCAATAGTTCTATATGAGGCTTTGAATCAGGAATGGGAGTGTAAATATGCTGCACACTCAGCAAAATGAAAATGTCATATGCCTTCTTCTAGAGAAACTACTTACCAAATGGCAGTGGCAACAAACTAACCCAAGGCAGATTTTATGGAGGTATGTTACGAGTGGGAAACATTTCCAGAGACAGAATGCACATATTTTATCATTGTGCTTGGGTAAATATAATGATTCTGAAGCCTATTTCTTCTTGCTGCAAACAAACACTTTTAGCCATTGCCATGATACCCTGGGCATTAATCCTTTAATTTATTCACTAATGAAATACAACCACCTTGTTCCCTTCCACTACAAATCCCTCCTTGCCTCAGTATATTTCGAGATTCTAGTGGAATTTCTTGTGGTGTTTATTTTTTATCCATGTAGCTTTTTATAATATCATTTATTGCATGTTTGGCAGAAACAGCCACATGCTCTCACTAGGGAATAGGCTAATGCATGGATGACAGATCCTAGAGAAAATTTGCAGAAGATAAAAGTAGCAATAGCTTCCAATGGATTGCCTGCTACTTCTTGTTCATAATGAGATGCTGTGACTATGGGGTCAGGACTCAGAAATTCACAGATAGGAAGTGTAACCTTTTAGCATACAAAACATCAAGCCGTTAAACAAAGATTCTAATAAGAAATATTTATATGCTGGAAAAGATGAGATTACAGTTAGCTTATTAAGGCTAGAAGACTGAGATTTAATCCTCCATGCCATAGACTTGCTGTATACTTCTAAGCAAATCATTTATCTCCCTGTGTATAAATTTTACACCTGCAGTGTAGATGATAACAGCAGTTCCTTATCCACACCCTCTCTGCCACCATTTCTGAACATTTTATAGATGCTTTCTTTTATTATGTGTTAACATACTGTCAACCCAAATATTATTCTCTAGGTGTCTGACAAGCAACATGTAGAAAATTCTATCAATAGGTGTATTCAAACAAAACAGCAATCATAGAGGTCTATTCTCATTAAAGCCATTATATGATAAAAGTGAATAAAGCCAAACAAGATTTTTAAATTAGCAAAAGAAGAAGAAATTTGTTGAGTATATTCATGTCAAGGATCTTAAGATGAGTGGCTTAGATGTCTGAAGGGGCTGCAATGTCATCTGGAGGTCTTGCTAGAGCATGTGAAGGACATTCAGCTACTCTGAGTAGGGCAGAGCTTGGCTCCAGCAGAATGTTTTTGAGTGCTTAAAACAAGATAGGAGGTGGGGGAGGGAAGAAGTGAGAGAGTGTGTGCATGCAGCCTAGCTAAGGCTTTCTGTAATCTACATAACAAAAAAAACAATATACCCGAATTGCAAAATTTTAGCCCCTGTCAGCATCTTCTTCAAAAACTGAACTGTAATATGATGACTGAGATTTCTCTTTAGGCAAACTAACAATTCACAGTACGAATGCTTTCCCTGTACAGGAGCTCAAAGCACGCCACCCTCACCACTTAGCTTTGAAAGCACATTGCTTCAAGAAAAGTGATGGCAAACTAATTTGTGAGGAATGTCATGACACAGTAATGTAGCCAGATCTGACTGAGGCTCTGGTATGGCACAAAACACTAGAAAAAGTTATTTGGATAAGAGGGGGAGTGAGAGCTAGTCCTGAAGGGGAATGTTATACCCTGGGACTTGGGCTGCTCCTTAAAGCCAGTTAGCTTGAATCCAGCAGGTCCCTGAAGGCTGTGAAACCACCAAGCAGCCATCACAATGGATTGGTGATCTTCAACAAGTTCCCGCTGCTCAACAGCTGGAGGAGATTTCCCTGAGGAGGTCTTCCCTTCCTGACGAGCTTCAGCGTGCTGGCACGCTCCTAGGAATGGAGCCCCAGCCAGCTTGTCAAAACAGTATACAGCTGAGATAAAAATAGGGAGAGAAATGTTACAGCAGACTCACACAGTTGCAGCCCTCGAAGAAGTGGGCAGTGGATATTCATGCTCAGATCAGGGAGCACTGTGGTGCAGTGGCATTTCTATGGGTTGGTGGTGCTTTTCCCTGCATGGTTTATTTCCCCCTGACCTGCACACTGGCTGTCTCAGCATTGCTTCAAGCAGCCACGGCCATGGGCACGAATTTTGGAAGAAAGCTGCAGCATCAACACATTACATATTCCCCCAGGCACAGCCCTGTTTGGCAGATTTTGCTCCAAAACCATAATCTGGTATTTGCCCAAGGGCTTTAGCAGATCCAATGAAATGTTGTAGGGAGGATTTAATCACTCAGCCTTCAAACGGAGCTGCTTTAGTGTTCAGAAAGGGAGATGCATATCTGTACGCAGATATACTGTGGGCTTTGCAGAGAGATGTAATAATTATTCTTAATGGGTGAACTGGTAATATATCCAACAAAACGGTTTTGTCCGTGGATCATCTTTACTGTCAGTGAGGCAAAATTTTGTTAGCTGTATGCATTGTGTTAGATTTCTGAAATGCTTAAAAGATGGAGTTTTTTCTTCTTTTTTAGCTTTTATAAGAAAATAGGTCTCTAATACTTTCAAACTCTTAAACATTTATGGATAAACTTATGAATCTGCAACCACTTGCAGATTTCCCATGACAGCTTGAATCCCTATATTAAACCTCATCTGGTAACTGCTAGTGTCAAAATTATTTCTACTCTGCTGAATCAGCCTCAGCTTGTCATTGCATCCAAGAGAAGTGGAAAATCAAAGTGAATTTTACTGTTTCATAGCTTGTTACATGAAAAAGCATGTAGAAATGAGCAGCACATACAAAATTAAATTTTTTTTAATTAGATACGTCTATATTCTCTGGAGAGTTTCCTGTGCTTCAGGCAGGCAGTTACAAACTTCCTCTATAACCACTATTATTTACTGATCTTTTAATACTTTGGAAAGAAAAAAAGAAAATCTTTTCTCAGGTTTTGACAGAATTTCCAGCACTCCAGTTGAATGTTTCCTCAATGTTTCTAATGAGATATTATCACATTCAGCAAGGAAAGGAAGGTGACAATGATACACCTTATGCTACAGTAAAAAGAGGGTCTTAATCGCTGCAGGAATTATTATATTCATCAGAGAAACATTCATCCCACCTAAATTTTTGTTAGGTTTTCAGAGAGGTGCTGAGAAGCAGTAAAATGTCAGAAAAAGAGTGAAAGACAGGGAAGTTCATTTCCATGCTACCTTGTAACTATTGGTGATTCCTCTCTCCTAAACTGACAAAATGTCTTAAGATGTTATGTGAGTGAAAGGAAATATATTAATGTAAATTTAATACATTCATTCAAAAATACCTGCACATAGAAGTGCTTTGGGGGTATAAAAATGCTTGAAATGGTCAAAATATCAGATATTTAATTATTCCTACTTCTGACATTTTGTGTATATGTTAATATTTTATTCCTCATACCATTTTCTCTCCTCCTCTTATCTCTTTTTTCCAGTCTCTCAGATGAATGTGGGTGAAATAAAGTGCATTTTAAAGTGTTGTGAAGTTTCCACAGTGATCTCTTCCTCTGACCATCCCTTGGGAGGCTTTTTCTTTTGTGTATGTTCAATAGTAGGAATAGGAAAGGAAAAGACATTTATCATTGTTGTTTTGGAGCTTCTTTTCCCCTCCATGCTCCCTGGAGCCAGCTTGTACTTTGCCCTATCTTTTCTTTCTCAGTTGGCCTATTTCCCCTGTCATTTATGTTTGGTTTATACCAGTGCAAGGAGGCTGGTTTTCGTGTGCTTACTCTGATTTCAGTGTATTTGCCTTGCATCCATGGATGTGGGAAAAACTCTGCACTGTAGATCAGGGCTTGATTAGATTTAAGTATGTTTTTTATGTCAGTCCACATTCTTCTGATGTAGAATATATATTAGTCTCTCATATTAAGAGTACTCTTTTACTATCAGAGAAAAAAAAGTCTTCAATACTATTTTTTAGTCTTTATTGACTGGATATTGTACAAAAAATGGTTTAGAGAAGACTCTTATCATTCCATCTTTTCTCTTTGTGTCTCATGTCATAATCTCTCTTCTCTCCATGCTGAGACCAGGTCTCAGAGAGACCCTGAAGGACTGGATGAATCATCCCAGGTCCCTCTGGGGCAGGTTTCTTCCTCACAGCATTTCCAACAAAGCATGTATCTGAAACACTAAACAGCACTGAAACACTTACTTTCCTGAAGTAAACCATTCAGGACTAGGTCCTGCTAGAATGAGCTGTGGCTTGGGTTGTCCATCAAAATGCTGTTGTTAACTTTTACTTGATAATATGGTCTTACGTATTGTTCCTAAAACTAATAATGAGTAAGTTGTACAGTGAGGCCTGGTACCACTAAGCAATCAAAGCTTTTGAACAAATCTTTTGAAAAACCTTTGCCTTAATTTATATTCCTTACCTGCATGGGGCTCTTCATTGAGGCCAAAAAAGGACATCAGTTACTCAGCATGACACTTAATTAGACCTTTTATTTAGGTGTTTGAATGTTGACACATAGTTCTGATTGAGTGAATCACTTTGCCAAAGCCCTGGCTTCACTGGTCCTTGGAACGATTTGATTCTGGCAATCTGAAGACAAAATTTTTCAGTAATACCTTCTGCAGTCCTGCTGCACTCCCAGTTCTCAGCACTCACCAGCTGAGATTGAAGGGAAGCTGGATTTTCATCTTGACTTTTTACTCAAGACAAAAAAAAATAATTCAAGTATTTTGAAAGAAAAAGGGCAGTAAATAGACAGCGTTAACACGTTTTAGGAGACCAATTCATCCTGCTTTAGAACTTCTCTTATTTTAGTGCTGGCACACAGAGAACATGTTTTTACTGACCTGGGTGATAGCCTCTTTCCTTTAAATTGGCCTTTTTTACTTTTTGCTTGTCTTCACTAGAAGTTTAGAAGAGAGGACTATACTTCCTTGAAAATGTCATTTAAATATGTAAGAGTTTTATCAGCAGAAAGCTTTCATTATTGAAAAAACACAAATGTGAGCTAAAAAACAGACTCAGAGAAAATGCAGGGTGGCAGAAGGTGATGATTACTGTCACACTACCTATCAGTGATGCTTAAAGGATGGGAAGACTAGAGGAAATTTAAATAATATTCTGTCTTTGGTAGCATACATGCTGTGTAGGGACAGAGCAAAGGTATACAACTTAAAAGCTCTACAAACCAGTGCAGCAATGAACCAACTTTCTTACTTAGTGTTTTATGGCTGCTTCTTTCCACTTCATATTATAGTCTGGCAAGGTAGATAATTCATTGGAACTTGTCTGTCATCTCATACAAACATTTTCTCTTTTATTTAGACCTATACTGATATAATACTGTTTACTCTCATTTTTGCCTTGGGTTTTTAGAGGTGTTTAGCTTTATTGTACTTCTTTTGTAATCAAAAGCACAACCACATTTCTTACCGTAGTATGTTGTGTTTGACATGCATGCAGAAGTGTATGAGTTAGGTTATAGCATACTGAAGAGAAAGATGGGATTTAGGGTAAATGAACAGGCAGTAGACAGTGACCTTCTGAATCCTCACTCTGCAAGAAGTAGGATTTCTAACTTCAAATTATTCATTGAAAATCTGCAACTGATTTTCTCTTACGCAAAATAAGGCAAAGTGAGATGACACCAATTATGCCTGTACGCTATGAAGGCTCTATATTCTAATATTATCAGTAAGTTATAATAAATTTACAAATAACCAATGAGATTTGCTAATAAAGTATAAATAATTAGAATTGCTTACAATTACAACATCTGTTATTTCTTTTTTGCTAGTAATTTTTTCCTACATTTTACCTTGCAGAGTCAGAGAAGAAAGAAATGAAATTATATAACATGCTTAATTTCATAACCTGGGGTTATTTCATGAAAAGTAAGAAAAAGAAAAATGAAGGTTGAACATCAGGACAGCAGGTAAAGAAATATCATAAAAAAAATCCCCCAGGGTATCTCACCACTTGGGAGTCTTAAAACTAGTCTAGAAAATATACTTCAGTGCCTATTACAGGAAACAATGCTGCTAGCTTACATAGGATGGGCTGGAAAAACCTCATCACTTTGTTTTCCTGATGTTTCTGTGTTGTTCTTTGAGAAATGATCATGCAAGTTCTTTCTGTTTGCAGCTGAGGTTTAGATAAGCAACATGGAAAATATCTTTCCTTTTTTACAACCATTTTTTCCAGCTCCCATCAAGCCTGTTACTGCTGTGAAGACCCCAAGGCATGAACAAGCTTAAAGGATGGCTTAGAAATAGCAGACTGTGGATGGTGGAGAAACCCCTCCCTGTCTCCATACAGAGCAGAAAATATTTCCTGATTATTTTTGGGTAGAGCCTGCTGACTTGCAGAATTACCAGAATTTGTCTTGAAAATAATTATATCAGAAACATTGCAACCACATCTCTGTCTTGGTCATAGTAAATGATACAACAGCTGTTTCCTCCCAGTTAGTTATATTTTGTGGTGCCCAGAAGGGGATACAGAAGCAATTGCTTAAAATGAAGAAGTCAAAACTAATGGAGTGAACTATAGCAAGGTGTGATTAATTCTTTAGCAAACATTTTTTTATTAGGGTTTTAATTAGATTACTTTCTGAGTTCTCAATTAATAAAAATGTTAATATTTTATATTTATCTACAGCCAGATACTAATTGTTGACATGTTAAATAGTACTTTCCTTGAACTGTATTTTATCTGGTTTTATTACCTCTGAGCTTTGCCACAGTCAGAGTAGGTTCAGACAGGTTTTCTGATGATTTCAGTATTACACTGTATAGTAGTCATAACACTATATATTAGTACTCCAGGGTGCCAAGATAATCAGAACCCTCTTATGCTAGGTAAGGTCTTAGAAAGAAGTGGAGAGCCCTAAAGTGTTAGTATCTAAATTGATTCCAAGAGAAAAAGGAGAGAAAGAGGGAGAATGTATGAAAGTCAACACTTTGTAGAGAAAGCAAAGCAGCAATAAAGACAGGAATAAAATACACATAGCAATGCTTTGAGTTCAATCAAGTGTCCTGTGCTCTAGACCCATACCCTGAAGAATTATAGAATCATAGCATAGTTAGAGTTGGAAAAGAACTTAAGATCATCTAGTTCCAGCCTCCTGCCATTGGCAGGGACACCTTGCACTAAACCTTGTCACCCAAGACTCCATCCAGCCTGGCCTCGAACACTGCCAGGAATGGAGCATTCACAACTTCCTTGGGCAATCCATTCCATTGCCTCACCACCCTCACAGTAAAGAGCTGCTTCCTTGTATCTAACCAAAACTTCCCCTTTTTAAGTCTGAACCCATTAACCATTGTCCTATCACTACAGTCCCTAACAAAATATCCCTCCCCAGGACTCCTGTAGGCTCCCTACAGATACTGCAAGGCTGCTATGAGGCCTTCACGCAGCCTTCTCCATGCTGTACAGCCCCAACTTTCTAAGCCTGTCTACACATAGGAGGTGCTCCAGCCCCTGACCATCCTTGTGGCCCTCCTCTGAACTTGCTCCAACAGCTCTATGTCCTACCCATGGGAAGGGGAACAGCAATTTACTCAGAGCTTGTATTTATGATGAACTCAGATACCTAAAAGATGAAGTGGGCTTGTATAGGCATGGGCAGATTCAGGTTCTCAAATTTGATTTCTATAGTAATACTAACAAAAATTCTTAATTCTTGGAAAAAAAAAAAAAAAAGAGAAAAGTAGAAAAATTGACCAATGGCACTTGATGCTTTTACTTGTAAAATGAACAGCATTAAGTCTTTAGAAGATTAAAATCTTCTGCCCTTTATGCATGAAAGCTGCAATACAATAGCTTATTGCCACCTGTATCATAAGTTATGTCAATAAAATGTTTTCAGAAAATCCTTATTCTGATGTTGTTGCATCCAAGAACAGTTACAAAAGTTGCCGCAGGTATGATTGATTTATGTTTTTTTCTGAAAAGGCAAGTTTTTAGATGCAGTTTGGAAACTGCTAGGAATCCTGAATAAGATCTTTCATATATGTTGATGATGAAAAAGACAAAAAAGTTTGATATTTCCCATAATTCCTGGGAACACCTGCTCTGAGCAGAAACACATCAGAGCTGAAAAACAAAAATGAAATAGAGGAAAACAGCAACACTGGGAGACTAGAAGTCCTAACAGTGTTTTATAATTATCTTTAGCATGTTCAAGTTTTGTCTGGTAAAATATTAACCTATAAAAATGGTTCAGTGAACTGTCACTAAAGACAATTTTTTGTGTTGCTGATTTTTGAGGTCCATTCCATGGTTCTTAAGGTCCCTTGCAGCCTGGTATTCTATGATTCTATGTAGTGATGCATTCTCTGGTGTCAGTAGCTAATAAATTTTGGATTACAGATATTGATATTAATCTCTGTACAATTTTTTTTTTTTGTGAGAAAAGTCTACTTTGGATCGAAACTTCTACCTAGTAGTCTCCTTGTCACACGGAGATTTTCACAAAGACTTCAATTTTTGTCTAATTTGTAGCTGGTGTAGATCACCATAGCTTCATTTTCTTTTAGGTATTGTTGATCTGACTTAGCTGTAAACTTCCAACACAGTATATGCAATTATATTTCATTATTCACTTTGCTAAGAATGATGAAGAGATATTTATTCATCAATAATTATCGTTATAGTAGTAATTCATGTAATACCACCAGCTGTACCTGAGTACATTTATTTTTGTCTAGAAAGAAGAGAATAAGGATAAGAATTTTCCTGTTTCAAAAAGTAAGGATATAAATATTTTCAGAAAAAGCCTTTTTTCAGAAAGGCTTGCCATGATCTAAAGCAAAGTGCTGAAAAACAAAGAAGAATGATGAAGAACTTTAGCAAGGTATAAATCAGGCTCTCTCCTTCTCTCTGCCTTGTCTGGTGTCACTGGTAGCATGCAAATATACCCCAGGCAAAGAAATCGCTCATTACTTCTGAAAGATAGAAAAGGATTTACTAATTTCAGGTCAAGCCAAGACTGAGAATGCATGTAAGTTTTCATAGGCCATCTGATGGCCCTGTGGGATGTATTAAAGTACCAGTTTGTGAGAAGCTGAAAAGCTATATATATATCTAGTGTTATTGATTCCCAAAATGGAATGAGCCCTTTAAAAACTGACTGTGAAGCTGCAGCAATGATGGAAAATGTTAGTCAAATCTCACATCATGTCTGGGAGTAAAATGCCATTATTACATTGTTACTAAATGGAAGAGGGCTAAAGTGCAAAAAATCTAAAGTACATGTCCCTCTGGAATAATTAGGAGGATGAAAGCTGATGCCTTGGTGCAGGAAGCTGCGGTGAAACTAAAATTGGGTTTTAGTTGTCAGGTGATAGACAATCAAAATAGTTCTGAGAACAACTTAATGATGAACATTTGGGCCAGAAAAAAAATATGGTTTATTGATGACTTCTACAACCAACTCCGCTCATACACTACTGAAAACATCAAGTTATTGCAGCAGGGGTTAAGAAGCTGGTCTATCCCTGCTCCTGTGTCAGAGATGAGAAACTGTGGGACAGCATATGTAATGTAAATGCAATCTGTTGTGTGATGTATGATACACATAAGGAGAAATATCTGTTAAATATGATAACCGTAAATAGCTACAGTCAGGACTTGCCTCGGACCTTTTCAAAATTGTAAAATCTGTGTTAGCTGAGCAGTGAAAGTCCAGTGAGTTCCACCATAAAGGAGCAGAGGTGGGAAAACAAGCAGCATGAAAATGACTCTGAAATGGTCTGGGCTAGTCCAAACCAGAAGAAGATTAAATAGTGTTGAAAATGTGGAGAGGAGTTAACAATGGAGCAGGACAGAGAAGTGCTGGTACGGAAACTCAGAGGAAGAGGAAAGACAAATTTTTTTGGGGGGTTAAGAAAATTAGAACCTTTCTTAGGAAAAACATAAAAGGATTTCAGGTATTTTATTTTTATTGTGCAGAGAGATAATAACTAAGGCAGAATATTGACAGGCAAACATGTTGTTTCAGATATAAACAGTTCAGGTTCCAAAAACCTCAATTTGCTTGTACAGTACCCTGTATGAGGGGATACTGTTCAGGTCATGCATCTGTTAAATGCTGTCATTGTGTGAATAGTAAGGAAAGGAATAAACACAGTAAGAAAAAAATCAGCTATGCCTTTGAATTTAAAGCTTTGCTAATTTTTGGTATTATCTAATACCAAGGTGAAATGGCGTTATTTTAGTGAAATTTTGTGTTCTTTTTTGGAAGAAATTTCAACTGCTCTTTTCTTTTTGAATCCAAGAAAAACATTGATAATTTTAACAAAATCAGACTATGATATTAAAATATAAAAATTAAAAATCTGTCTCTTTCAGGAACATCAGCTTTTATTCTCTCATGACATTTCTACCAGGTTACATAGTATGGTGTTCACTACATTGGGCATGACATCCTTGTGTATGTAATAAATCACAATAGCCTTAGTTATGCTATTAAATTCCTTAAAATGTGCCGTTTAGCATTTTTAAACATCATGTTGTCTATATAAAATTATTTTCTGGCTCTTGTAATGAAACTGTTTAGCACTCTGACACTAATTAAGGAAAAAATAATCTTTCAGTTTATTAATTAGATGAACAGCTGCATCACTATATTTTTTTCCTTCATGTTGAAAATCTGCTCAACTCTTAAATTGTGTCATAATATGGTGTGTTATGTCATACCATACCTATCACTGAGGTTTTAAGTAATGCTTTTCATATCACATTTACCACAGATGACCTGCACATGGTCATTTACAGTGGTTCTGTTTTTAACTATGATAACCTTCTGACACATGAGCCCTGATTTATACAGCTGAGGACTTGGCCTTTTCTTTTTGTACGCAATAACCTCAGTATTACTCTCTTAAATTACCCAGACTAACAAGTAATACAAAATCATCTAAAGTTTTTAGATTACTTTATTTTGCACAAAATTCATTGCATATATTCATAATTAATGACAGTCTATTGCTCTTTTTTTATGGCAAGGTAATTTTGAACAGCACATCAGTTCAAAAAGTTTCAGCAGAGAACTTGTATAAACAGTCTTGGGTCACTGACGACAAGATCACCGTATAATTCTTATATATTATGTTACAAGTTGTCCCTTGATGTCTCCACTATAATCTAAACACTGTCTGCTTTGACTGCTTCTGTTTACAAATGATCTCTGCTGTTGCAAAGTTTAAATATGCTCTACAAATCTGGATTTAGTTTATTCCAAAAAATGAAACTTAAAAAAAAAAATTTCAAAAATTCAAAGCCAAATGATGTTTTATGTGCTTGTTTCTGGGCGCAGAACATTATTTCTTGAACACAGCATAAGTTTGTAGCTGATAAGGTGGGAGATTGCTGTCCCTGGAAGGTATCAAGACCTGGCGTGGTAATTAGCTTCCTTTAGCAAGAAGGCTCTGCGGCTCCTCCTGCACAAGATTTGCAGCTGTCCTGTTGTCCTGGGTTCAGCAATAGGACTCATTTTTCTCCTTCTTAGTAGCTGGTGCAGTGCTGTTTTTTTGACTTTCAGCCTGGGAACAACGCTGATAACACCAATTGGTTTAGTTGCTGCTTAGTATGTTTAGTCTGACCAAGGACTTTCTGAGTCTCATGCTCTGCCAGGGAGGAGGGGAAGCTGGGAGGAAGCAGAGACAGGACACCTGACCCAAAGTAACCAAAGAGGTATTCCATACCACAGCACGTCATGCCCATTATATAAACAAGGGGCAGTTACCCAGCAGGGATAGATCACGGGCTGGGTATCTGTTGGCAGGTGGTGAGCAGTTGTATTCCCTTCTCTTGTTATTTCCCTTATCATTATTATTATTGGTCGCAGCAGTAGTGGTTTGTGTTATACCTTAGTTACTGGACTGTTCTTATCTCAACCCATGGGAGTTACATTCTTTCGATTCTCCTCTGGGAGTGGAGGGAGGAAGCGGGGTGGGGAGTGAGAGACTGAATGGCTGAGTTGCCGACTGGGCTTAAACCACAACACCTGTAAAGGGAGAAGCATGCAGCCACCCAGGAGAGCTCAAAGTGGTTTGGTTGCTCAGGAGCTGCTGCTTTACCTCTTCTTTTTAAGTGCCTTTTTCCCAGCTGTTATTACTGTTATTATTTCCATGCAGGAGCCCTAATGACTTTGTCCAAACCTAAGTGTCATTTTCTTTAATGCTGCTGCTTGGACATAATAGAAATTTGAATGAGTGAGATTTTAATTTTTTTTGCTATCGTTTACTGCATGCCCAGCAGGTTGGATCTAATGGGGTCTAGCCCATACCCTTTTCAGGGTTAGGCTGGAAAAATTGCATTTGAAATAAAGTGGTTTGAGGATAATTTTCTGTGTAAAGTGTTTTGTGTTGCCTGGATAAAATAATCCCTAAGGGAGCTTATTAGGATAATCTTTCAGATTTTTAACAGTAATGGTAGCTAAAAGATAGAAGAGATTGTGGAAAATATAGATTTTTCATGAAGTAAAGGCTTTCAAATAAGATTAAATAAAAGCCTACCAGTAATGCTTTCAGGACAGGTGACCCTGGCTTGTGTTAGCAATGTACTGAATAAATATAGTACATCTTTTCTTACTTTTAATTATTCTTTGATAGTTTTTTTCATTTTTTTAATAGCAATTTTGATACTAAAATGAATTCCAGTGGGTTGTACTTTGAAACTTTTCAATAAGATGAAAAAAATACACTTGAGTTTCTCTAGTTGTGCTGTTAGATTCTTGAAGCTGACTTGCAGAACATTAGCCCAGGGCACCTTCACAATAGAAGGAGCAAAATTTTCCCAGTTTTCAACACTTATTACAGTAAGTCAACAAATATAACCAGTATTACTTGATTTTCAATAGCAGCAAATAACTTTCCTATCCAAAAACCAAAATGCATCAGTAAAACTACCTGATGGTTTACAAGGTAGTTATGAACCTTTGTGAAGAACTATTTGCTATGACATAGCTTCAAATGTCATTAAAATTTATTGCCTTAGCCTGCTGAGGGAAAGGCCTAACAGCTGCTAATCAGAAACAACAGCATTTTTTTCCCCTTGTACATACTGTCATTGCTTGTCTGGTCTGTCAGTGACACTTGTCCTTGGGAATATTTTTTGCCTGTAGATTTTCCAAAAATACAGAGACATATTGCTAGCAATTCATATTGCTAGTATAATATTTTGCCTTTTCCTCTCAGTTTTTTAACCAGAAAGATGATGATATACTTTGGGGGAAAAACTAAGCTGATAACTTCAAAGTTTTGCTAAATAAAATGCATTCAATTTTTTAAAAATTTAATATTAAACAAGCTCAAACTTATTAGAAACCCAGAACAAATGGAGATTTTTATTTCACACGAAAACTTTAGCTTCAATTTTTAGTTCCAAAGGTTTCAATGCACTTTGTTGTTGAAACCAATAAAAAAAAATTTCCTCTCATTTTTCAGAAGTTTTATCTAAACAAAAAATCAGTTAATGCTACTCCTAGGTTGAGAAGCTCTATTTTGTAACATTTATGCTTCCAGTTTCATTCTCCTGTTTTAAGTAGCAGTTAATTATTTTATCAAAAATTGAAACAGACCTTAGCAACATGAAAGCAATAAAAAAATTCAATGGATTTTATTCACCTAACAGTGTAAGATTTCCGAAACCTGAAAAAGTCCTTTTCAGACCTTTGCTGGAGAGTGAAAGGCCACTAATAATTTATTGTCCCTGAAAGTATCACTGAAAATAAAGAGGAAAAAACGCTTTCTTTGCTGCAAAGTGGTGGTTCATTTTCTTTACCTGTATATATTGCAGCAGACACATGCAAAAAAAAAAAAAAAAACCCAAAAAACCCACCAAGAAGTACTTCTTAACAAGTTAGCAAGATCTTTTAAGAAGAAAGCATTATGATCATGTTGTGATAAGGCTTTATCCCTATTCATCTTCAAGGGCTTGCAAGTGGTACTTGAAGTCTAATAAAAGTGAGGACTTGCTGATGCAGTTGGAGTTTAAAAGGAAAAGAAAGAGCTGGTGCCAGTTTTATCACCTCACTTTCAAGGTTTACATGTTTTTCTGTAAATATTAGAATATCTAGTTAAAGTCTAGTTATGTGGGGTTTTCTGTTTGTGGCTTTTTGGGGGGGCTTGGGTTTGTTATTTTTTCCCCAGAAATTTAGTGTGCAAAAGATTACCTTTACTCTGTAAAGTTTCTAATTCATACTTAATGAAGTAGTGCTTTGCTTGGCACACAGCCTAGGACAAAGTACTAGGAAATGACTTTGAAATTGCATAAGTGACATTCCACATCTCACAAACTTATTACATCCTTCTTGATCTATTGTCTTTTGTCTTCTAGGGTCTCATCCTGAAGCCCTTACTAAGGGAAAATTCCCTCTGACTTAAAAGATAAGCAAAGCTTTTATGAATAAATCACCTGAGATTTTGGTGCCATTGATCACTGAACCAGACTCCTGAATCATTGCAGATTTTTTGGTATCAGGAATGTTTTACCAAGCTTTACTGCTTGGCACTTCTGCCATATATTCCAATCCCAGCTGCTGTTAGCTGTATCTTTGCTAATTCCCTTTATCATTTCACTGCTTGGCTTTTCCAGATTAAGCAAATTTACAGCAACTAGTTTAAGTTCTGTATCTGAATATTTAAACTCTGTACTACTCAGATTTTCCTCTTACTATAAAAATTACAATCAGAAGAATATTGGAAGCTAAAGAGAAAATAAAATAATTTAAGGGGTATTTTACCTTTATAGAAGCATTTTCCACAAATGAATCATTTTCAACAGCATCTTCCTGTTACTGGCATAAATAGTTTATATTGTTTAAAGTAGGAAGGAGATTCTCGTGGGTGTAATTGAGGTATTGTGAGCCCAAGAAGCTTTCCTACACAAAGCAGCTGAGGGAAATTGTCCTCAATTTTTAAGTAACGTGAAATAGTATTAAAGTCTGATGGGAATAATGAAGGGGATAATCAGATGCTGGATTGTAGAAATCAGTAGAAAAGTCCAATAAGCTTTTAGGAAAACTGTGCCGAGATTTCTTCAGATGTATTAATAGCATAAGCAAATAATTTCATTATAAATGTTATTATTGCGGGAACTATCACACTTTCTTCTTTACCAGTCACACTACAATTATTTGAAGGCAAGAGTAAAGAGCTGCAAATTAACAAACTTCAAGTACTGTTTTTAAATCTCAGGTCTTTTTCCTTTCATGTATGACAGATAGAGAACCTGACAGGTAGTTTTCTCTGTACTATAAAACCAAAGCATGCTAAAAATTCAGAAAATGCAAGTGATATACAGCAAATTTTGTAATGCTATTGCTATTGACTGTAACTTTCAAATGTACAGTTAAACAGATTATTTTTTTCTCTTCTTGATTAATTTTAACTTCTCTCAAATGATCAATTCTTATCTCTTTGAAAATGCAAGTCTGAAGATGGATGTATGTGTATCTGTGGTTGAGATGAAAAGCCCCACATCAAAGTTCAGTGCCTGACCATGCCACAGATTATTTACATGAACTTGAACAAGTTTTCCAGCACCTCAGCCCTGTGTCTGTGAAAAAGGCTGGTGATAATTTTTCTTCCATATGTTTCATGTCTTTCATTCAGTCCCTGAGCTTGGGTAATTACATCCCATTAAGAACCAGAGCACTTAGCAGAAGCAAGCATAAACTGCTCTCTTCAAAATCACTCTTTCAAAAGCAGTAATACAAAGAGATTCAACGTTAGATTAATAAATGTAATGTGTCCCAAAATGACAAAAATAATTTCCACAGTAAGCATCTTTATTTTCCTTGAGAAACTTTACAGGGACATTCAGAGTCACTGATGAGCAATAGATGCAACACTAAAAGACCAATAAAATATGTGAAAGTCAACATAGACAGATGGCAGATGGTCACTTTAGATGGTTTTGTTTAAATTAAAAAGAAATATGAAATTATTTTAAGATGGCCTTTCACTAGTTAATTCTTTAGAAAATTGATTAGTTATCTCACAAGGTACCCTTTTCTTTGCCTTAGTATTTTACAGCTTGTCTCATCCATCTACTGCCAAAGCATATAAGATCAGCAGCTACCACAAATCAGTAGCTAGATAAGATCACAGCATACTTGATCGTTAAAAAAAAAATACACAAAATTCAACAAATTCAAGGTTCTGGGGTAGTTCTGGGCTTGAGGACAGATTGCACAAGTACTGAGATGCTTTTCAAAGGTGCAGTATCCTTGCACAGTGATATCCTAGTGTCTGAGAACTCAATACAGACTACTCGTATTTTAAAAATTAGTCAGTTCTAGTTACAAGATAAAAAAAAAGTAATAACGGCAATTTCCACTGTGAAATGTGCACGAGCACATGTAAACAGTTCTAGAAGTGCAGGCTTCGGTTTCACTGAAATGAGATTCCTGAGGGCTTAATCCTGACCTTTTCTGTTTAAACATTTACTATCCTGACCATATTTATAAATATATTTATGGCATATATTTTCATATTGCTTATGCAGTCAGAGAATGATCTTTCAGTCTCAGAAACTGATCATCTGGCAGTGTTATCATTCTTCTTTCTACCAAAAAATAAAAACAAATAACCCAGCTGTCGAGTACAGAAGTTAGCAGTTCTAAAAGTTCAATGCCTTTTTTTAAAACTAAATGCTAAAGAAAAAATATATATCCACTGCTTTGTGTATAATTTAAATGCTCTTAATTCTTGAGTATTCAAAGTGATAGACTTCTCAGCTCACTGTACTATTAAGCCTGACTCTACAACACTGCCTACCAAGAATTTGCACAAGATGGGGGTGAGGTGTAGCTGCATACTGACATGTTCTCAGCTAAGCCCTAATCTTAAATTTTGCTGAACAATCTCCTGCAGCCTTCAATTACCACTGCAGAACTTTGAAATTGGATCTGTGATGGCTTTTCTGACAAGGAGAACATGATGTGATTTTTATTGCACACAGTCAGCTATAGACTGCCAGGTTATACTGTAACCAGTTTTAATACTTATTTTTAATTATAACTTTGCAGTAAGGAGTAGTGATCGATAAAGTAGCTACTTCTGTTTGAGTTTCACAAGAGACAAAGACCTCATTTCTCTAGGGAGCATTCCACTATTAAAAAAAAAAAGTGGAAACCTATGATGAAATGTTTTTTCTTACTGCTTTGCCAATTCACACAATTTTTTAGGTAATATAAGTCCTACCATCACCTTTTACTTTCTGTCATGTGCAGAATTATTTAAGTAGTCTCTTTGAAACAGCCCCTTCCCTGTTTCTTGTGATGTGTTCATGAGTAGGTCTTGATTTGCATCTGCATTTGCCATTTGTCACATTCAATCAAGGAAAATCTCTTGATGCCACAGATCCGACCATCAGTTTTCACTCTTCATACACTTCATTCCACATACACTCTCCAGAGTTTCCTTTTTTTTCAGCAGATTGGACATTTTTTACATTACTGTCAATGTTTTATGAATTCAGCTTCTCATAGAGTCTGGAAGAAGGTGGGCAGAAGACTCATGAAGCAGAGGGGTAGTGGGACATGCTCCTTCCCCAGCTGTGCACCCCTTCTTAGGGGTCTGAAAGTACACTTTCAATTACTCAGTAATTATCCATACCTGCTTCTTTCACAGTGAAGGCAGATGCTGCTACCAATCTGTGGAGAAAAATTCCTTTATTTCTAATAGATCCCTTAAATAGTTTGCTGCATTGCAACCTGTAACACTAAAGGGGGGTGTAATATCCCAGGCTCACAGGGTCACACTTCATAGTATTGACTAGACATCTAAAAAAAAAAAAACACTCATAGAAAATCAGTAGGGGATATTTTCTTCTAATTATTAATTATCTGATGTATATTTTAAAGAATTGAAGTGGATTATTAGAATATATGAAGGAAGAATGCTGCTTTGGATGTGCTGTACAAGTGAACTTAGTTTAAAAGAAAGAAAGAAAATCCTTTATACTGCATTGCCATCATACAGTACTATTTGCATTATTAATGTTTAGTGATAACTGCTAACATACTACAGCATAAGCCAAAGCCCACATTTTTCTTGAAAGCTCTGATTAGATTCGGGAGTTTAGAAGACTTTTATCAGGGGACACTACCTGACAGCCAGTTTTGACTCATCCACATGCATTTCAGCTTCCTTTTAAATTGTCTCCTCTTTAGATGTCCATTGATGAGCTTTATGACTTAATGTCATATAAAGCATGAGGCACAGTTTACCTGAGAAATATTGAATAAAAAATATGCCTAAAGTACAGCTATAAAGCTATCAGAACATTATACATAGTTACCAAATTTGGAAAGACCTCTTTCAGAATGAATTTTAAAAGGCTTCATACACTAATGTTGCATATTAATGTTTTCATTTCAATATTAATTTTTAAAGGATTCTCAGGCATTTTTCCTTTCTATATATATTGTTCTAAATAGATAATATGCTTTTCATTAAAAGAATAAGCTTTTCTTCTCCAAACTAAACTCATAATGTTCAGCTTATCAGGGTTTTCATCTGCACTTCTGGTGCAGGAAATTCTATATGCTAAATGCTGTGTGGCCCATTGGGACAACCGAAATAGCCTAAATAGGCAGTGATTTCTTAGTTTATGCCAGCAGCTATGTTTGTTATCATCCCTTGAAGTGACAGCTGTTCATCATGCAGTCTTTATCCCTTATTCACAGATTCAACTCTAAATTGTCTTTTGCCTCCATTAAACGGATTGTTAGAAAATCTATGTTATAAAAATTCCATCTAAGATAAGATTATCTCAAGAATATGATGCCCAAACAAGCCGATCGTTTGTCAGTAAGCCAGCAGAATTGTCAGCAGTGTAGACAACTCCAGAAAAACTACTTCAGATTTATATTACCATCAGTCTTGTCCCAGAAAGCAAAGGTATAATTATAGTTTAAATCCACACACACACACTTTCAAATTATTGTGCATTTGGAATTAAAGTGTTGATTAAGATTGATAAAGATCTATTTTGCAAAGAAAACATTGTTATAATTACTGTTACAATACCCCAGGTTTGGAGGTTTTGCTTCTTTTATAGTGAACATCACTCATCACTTTCAAAAACTTATTCTTAGGCCAGTGTAATACCAAAAGATGCATTTCAACAGGGCAATGAGGTAAAAATATGCTTGTGCTGGGATAAGCAGAGCTTGGTTTATTTCCTTTTTCTTTTTCCAGATGAGACGAGAAAATTGATCCAAATGGAAGTTCGTGTTTCATATAAGGCTACATCTAACATTACCTTTTCAAAGGTTAATAAATCAAGGGCTAAAATAAAAGCAGGCAAACAAACAAACAAAACCTCCTTTGAACAAGCTTACTTCACTGAAAATATAATAAACATGTGAAATGTGATATACCACAAGCAAAGTAAAGATTCATATTTTATTCATGGACTCATCAATCTTTCCAAGAGACTACCAATACAGACAGGTTTTTTTATGCCATGTTAATATTTCATTGGGTTTTATGGAAGGAAAAAAAAAGAACATTGAAGATAAAATGGTACAAATAGCATTTAAAAGACAAAGGAAGAACAGAGATTCAGAATTAATAAGACTGAACAGAAATGAGATGGAGATGGTAAAAATAATACTGTGCAGGCCTGGGTGTCACACATACCCAGGGTCTTTGCACAGAGTTCACAAGGCTTCATTCTTCTTCACATGTCTAAAAAACTAATCAGACTTGGCTCTGAGTGGCCAAATTTGTATTCACAGAAGTGGCTTGTTCCTTGCTTGGTAAAAATGAACTCACAGAGAGAAAAACAAACAAACAAACAAAAAACGTGTATCTGAACCTAATTAAACTTTTTTCAAGGAAAATATCAAGCACACGGAGCAGTGTGTCCATGATGAAGCCCAGGAGAGTTCCTGATCCAGGCACTTTCCCTCCACCTGCACTATTTCAAACTGGTTTTGCTACAAACTAGGACTTTCTGTCAAATACAGTCCCATGCACAGAGCTCAAAGACCTCTGTGTTAATAAGGCCATATCTCTCCTGTTCTCACCACCTCACAGCTGCTGCAATTTTATCTCATCTGGTAAGAGCAGTGTAGCCATAGAGGCTCAAAATTTTCAAAATTGCAAGATGTCTTTTCTCCTTAAAGGATCACAGCCCCTTCCAGCTTTGAATCACTTTTTTTTTGTCTTTTTTTCCCCCATGGCAGGGAGATTGGAACTAGATGATCTTGAGGTCCTTTCCAATCCTAACTATTCTATGATTCTATGTGATGTGCGCTGTGCAGAGGCATTGCTGTCTTTGATACACACCCACAAACCAGCACAGGATGCTCCACTGCCACCCTTTGTTCGGAAACAAAGAAAATCCTGAGAAATAGAGGTTTGACAGACTGAACTCCAGCTTTAGCTCTGATTGCTACAGACTGGATTTGCTCCTGATACATATTCACATGAGGAATAGCATCCTGGTATGTATCAGCAATAGTGTAGCCAGCAGGACTAAGGGAAGTAATAATCCCCCTGTACTTGACACTGGTGAAGCTGCACCTCAAATACAGTGTTCATTTCTGGGCTCCTCACTGTAAGAAAGATATTGAGGTGCTCGAGTGCATCCAGAAAAAGGTAGTGAAGCTGATGAAGAGTCTATAGAACAAGTCCTGTAAGGAGAAGCTGAGGGAACTGGGGTTGTTTAGCCTGGAGAAAAGGAGGCTCAGGGAAGACTTTATCTCTACAGCTATCTACAAATTATCACTACAACCTGAGAAAATGCTGCAGTGAGGTGGGGTTTGGTCTCTTCTTCCAAGTAACAAGTGATAGAACATGAGGAAATGGCCTGAAGTTGCACCAGGGAAGGTTTAAATTGGTTATTAGGGAACATTTATTCACCACAAGGGTTGTTAAGCATTGGATCAGGCTGCCCAAGAAAGTGCTGGAGTCACCATCCCTGGAAGTATTTAAAAGACTTGTAGGTGTGGCACTGAGGGACATAGTTTAGTATAGACCTGGCAGTGCTGGATTAGTGGTTGGGCTCTATGATCTTCAAGGTCTTTTACAACCTAAACAATTCTGTGATTCTATGGCTGCACAAAAGATTTTTCCAGACCTCTGAGTCTTGCTCCTTATCCACTAAGTGCCAAGCTGAGTAAGATGGTTTGCATAAAATATTTGTGTTCAGGGTCTTGCATCCTTCATCCTTTACATCACAAAATTATCAAGAATGCTAGAATGTCTTCTGTTATATAGCTTGACAGATTGCAGTGTTTAAAAATATTAGCTCACACTATGTATAATCTGTCATGTATGGAAAGAAAATATATTCCTGTGAGTGACTGATCTGCAACAACTTCATTGCATAGGTGAATATGTCCAAGACACGAATGTCCTATACACCTGCCCTTCCACATCAAGGTCTCGGAATACTTCTGCAAAAGATATTCTGCATTATGGAGAGGGAAAACAACTTGGAGGTATTCATAGACATAGTCCATTTAATATACCTGAGTTTATGAAGAAAATTGATCCTGGAAGAATTATGAAATACAGTAATTAATTAGCCAAATTATTACATTATAGGACTTTTTAATTTTGTTTCTTTAAAAAGGCTCTCCCAAAGCTATTAACAAAAAGCCTGTCCAATACAAATAGAAATAAGGCACAACCTAATTTCTGACTGTGTTTAAGTTTGTTTTAATCTGGAAGTCTGTTGATACAACTATTCCAAAGTTACAGTGTTGGCACATTTTCCCTTACAGCTAAAACAGTTTAAACATTTTCCATAAATTATTTAAATGCCTTAATTTCCATAAACATAAATCCATCAGCAACATTTTAAAACATTTAATATTTTAATGAAATGTTCAAGGCTTCTTCTGAATTTATATTTTAAAATGCAAAACTTTCTCTTAAAAAAAGAGAGAATTCTGCCTGTTTCTCCATAATTTTACTTTAGAATAACAAGATAAACTGAGATCAAGAACAATTAAGTAAGAAAACATTATACTTCAAATAATGTAAGGATTGCATCACACAGTAATAACGATTTAAATATAAAAGCATCTAGTTAATCTAATAACACGGTAACTATACAGTGGTCTATATACGGTATCTTTGCAATGAAAACGGCTATGTATTCTGAATGAAGAATTTAAAAAAATATACCCAGCATTTATCATCTGTTCTTTGATTATAATTGTTAGTGTTTATTATTTTTGTTACAGTCGTAATTACCTCTTAGAAAGAAAGTTTAGCATCATAAAAACACATAAGAATATATAAATCCTCCCTGAGGACTTTACAACCTACTTTTTTACCATAAAGTGTAAATGTACTGTACTTCTCCTTAGAAACATGTTTGGTGTTTATTTTGGTTTGTTTTGGTGTTCAACACCTAGTAGTCAACTCTAATATAACAGCACTGTCTCTAATGAACAGTCTGGGTGTCACACAGACAGGAGCTTGTGTCTGTCTTGTGTGGACATCAGAAGCCTTGTTCTATGTTAGGAAACAAGCTACGTTTGACATAACCCTTCTTCCTATGCACATTTTCTTTTAATCTAACCTCACATACACCTTGGCCTCTACTGGGAATACTTTAGTCCCAGGATTTTTGGTATCACATGCACTTTACTTAATCACCATTTATTATTCATTGAGTGTGATTCGTTGTTGCTTGCAGAAATACACTAATCTTGTGTTACTGGTCAAAAAGAAGGCAGCCAAAGTTTTTCTGATAATGAATCAAGCATAGATTAACTCCTGTACTGGACATGGGGCCCAGATACACCGTGCCAAACTGTTACCTCTTAACTGAAATGGAGCATCTGATATAGTATTTGTGGAGTAGAGAGATATAAAGGTTACCTTATTCCATCAAAGACATGATTTTCCTTCTTGATATTTTTATTTCTGCTATTTCTATGTCACTCTAAAGTCATGTGGGATTCATCCAGGCTTAGGGAGACATGTATAACTGCATTAACTCTGAAAAGAGAGGGCAGTCAGGTTAGCCAAGCATGGTGCCAGAAAACCCTTGCTAGCTGAAAGAATTCTCATCCTGCCCACATTAGACATTAAATTTAATGATTATGTGTTCCAGGACCTTCTCGGTGTCTGCAAGGAAGCAGACCAGCCTCCATCAGCTTTTCTACAACTGGATATTAGCATTAAATGCAATACATCAGCTGATCTATCACCACAGAAAAGACAAGAAAAATTGAACTCAATTTCTTTGGGTTCACTGAGACATCATAACCCTCTCATATTTTGCTGTACTACTAAACTAATTATAACAGCAATGATATCTCTTTCATCTTTCAGGAGTTTCTAAACAAGTCCTTAGCTTCTCAGCCAAAGCTTTGCAGTTCAATTTCTCTTGGAGCACAAGAAAACAAAAAAAAAAAAAAAAAAAAAGCAGTTATTTGCTGGAATCATGAGCAGCTAATTTGCTGAGTTTAATGGCAGGAAGCCTGAAGATAATCAATCCAGTTCTTTACATATATCAATGCAATACAGCATGCTGAGTATGGTAAATTGTGCTGTTCAAAACAAGATGAAAAATCTTATCAGGTGAAACTGTAGATAAATCTTCACTGACAGAGTATTATGCTTCAGAATATCTCCAGGTTCTTGGAAGACTTTCTGAGTATCTCACATACATATCCAAAATCCAGTCACAATTGTATAATTATACTGAATTAGGTTATGTTTATATTTTTGTCTAAAATAGCCGTTACATTTGCAGCACAACCTTCCAGGTTGCTGCAGTCTTTTCTCCTCCAGGTTCCAGCTGTAATTTGGACATAAATAAGTTCACATGGAAGTGTTTAACTTTTAAAAAATCCTAGCTTTTTACTGATTCTGTGTTTTCCTCCTTGTACTTTTTTTTGTGCATTGTCTAGTTCTCGCTTACATTAAATATATTATAGCAAAGTTCATCTTCTGTGAAGCTGGCAACCCTCTTTTCTGTTTCATCCAGCCACATCCAAACCAGATTTCTTACATACATCATTCAGTAGAGGTACTTTTCTCTATCAAGCCCATACCTTAGTTCATTTCAGCACCAAGACAGATGATATAAATGTGAGCTGAGCTGGGCAATATAAAACTGCCTAAAATCCTTCTGAGGCTGTAAAACTTCATAATTCTCCTGAAGTTTGCTGAACAGCCATTTCTCTCTTTCTTTCTCCTTCTTTTAGCTAGCTTTAACTGATGTGACTGAAACTCGTTGCCTACAAGTAAAAAGGAAAAACCCCCTACTGTATATTTTACAGCTAGGTTGTGATTGGAGAACTGCACTTTACTAGACCTGCCATAAAACACCTTCACTGACTTCTGAGCAGTGAAATATATACAGACTTCAGATGAAAAGCAAAAAACAAAACAAAACAAAAACCAAACCAAACAGAGGAACCATTTCTACACAGTTGACATTTAGGGCTGTACTGCATCTTTAAAGCGAAATCCTGAGAAGGCAATTGATTCACAACATCTATCAAAATACCAAAGAGTTATGACTCTTCAAGGTCTGGAGAAGGAAGATTTGGGGCAGTGTGTACCCTCTCTTGTATTAATAGCTTGCTGCGTGATGACACTTCTTCACAGTTGTCCAGAAACATTTTGGGAAACCAAGAAATGTTCCATACTTTGTTCTCTTCAGTTCTTATACTCTGCTATGAATAGCAATTCTTCTGAAAACAAACAAAGCAACAAGCAATATTCTTTCCAAAGTTATGTTCCCTTGGAGAAGCTTTAGGCACCTACAAAGCAATGGCTTCATTCTTTAGTTCTCTGTGGTAGTTCCATGTTAGCATACAAAGCTGGGTTACTTACTGGAGTGTACAGAAGGGTCAGGCAGGTTTCTGAATTTACAAACTGGAGTTTGAACAATTTTGCATACGTTGACATTTGTTACTTTTTCCACTGAATGGGTGTGTGTATAATTTTAGAAATAAAGCCTGAAATAAGCATTGATTGAAAAGTTTCAGGTACATTCTTTTAAGCAGAAAAACAAATTAATAAATTGTTCAGGCTTATCGTTTCTTTTAAAGTATGTATGTAAAGTCACAGGATTACAGCACACTTGTATTAAAATACTGCGGCCCACTGGCCTCTGTACAAAAAAAAATCACAAACAAAAAAAGACAAAAAGAAGGAGTATCGTTCAGCTTTATTGCAAAGACACATTTGCATGGCATCTGTGCTGCCTGTGCACATCCAAATTGAAGAGTAAAATCTAGGGTAACAGTGTTGTGCTCTCTAATTAGAGAATTGTGACTAATGCTAGTAATAAAAATAGTGTCATAAAGGTTAGAAAATTCCTTCCCCATAATATATATGTCTCCACTGGGGTCACAGTTAGTTTTTATGGACTGACAAGGGAATTAATCTCAGTAATATTTTGTTAAATGACTGTTCCTCTGATCATGAAATGTCTTCTCCACTTACATACATATTTCTAGTTTGGTAGGATGGCAGCATGACAGCACAAAGGACTGGGATGTATGTCTGTGCATTGTAAGCATAACTTTCAGATGCTCTGAATTCGGATTTTATAATCAGATATCAGATTTGAGTAAATGGTTACGTGGTTACAAAAAAAAAGTAATAAAGTCTGAAAGAGCTGGATACAGGGAGGCTCTGCAAAGCTCTTTTGAGGTTTTAAAATGTATGATTGGAAATATCTGCTGCTTTTTTGTTTCATGTTCCTCAAAATCTGATCAAAAGTTAAAGATGATCTGAATTTACATGGGGGAAAAAAAAGCACATACTTCCGCCATTATCTCCTTTTCTGCTTCCTTATAAATCTAAACTGGATAGCATCCAATTTCTCATCGCAACTGCCTCTGGAAATGAAAGAGAGCCTGAATAGAGGAGGAGATGAACTGCTTTAAATGCTTTTTCATAGTTCTTCTCACTGCTATGAAAGCTTCATTAAAAGCTGCAGTTTGCTTGTTTTCTAACTCTTCCAAAGTAATAAGCATATAATTGTGCTGAAATCTTGGGAGAGTGTATCACTGAAAACCATTATGGAATCATTTTGTTTCAAGGTCCTTTTCCATATTCTTGGGTATCAGAGACCTCTGTCATTCCAATCTGAAGAAAATGCAGAACAAACAGTGTCTTTTTAAAGAGGACATTGAAAATTTGCAATGTTGATATGTCTACATAAATTACTTCTTCATTCTTCATTCTAAATTAATTCTTCATTGCCTGTGAGTACATGTTGTGAAGCATAACAATTATTTTGCTTTTTTGTTTCTTCTTAACCTACATTCAAAATATATCAGATACAGTGTTCGCAGCTAACATACTAGGAGCACTTTTGTGGGTTTTTTTGATTTGTGGAGATGGAGAGACATGAGCAATGATGAAGAAAATTTGTGATACCAGAATTTATTACCTTATTCTAAAAAATTTATTTACAGTTCTAAGATCCACACATACTATAAATGATTTCATAGGCTTCCTTCTAATATCTGCTGTGGTGCAAAACAATCTTGCCTGCAGATTATAAGAACTGCTCTTTTGAAACAGCTGGAAAGGATCTCAGACAGCATGGCTAGATGCATTTATTTCATAACACTGAGTATGACAACAATATTCAAAGCTCTTAAATTACCCTCCAAAATGACAGCCTTTCAGTACTGAAAATCCACTTTGTGGATTTACTAAATTCAATCCAATCTCATATTTACTTATTAAATTCCACTTCTGACATCCTAGGACATGCTCTGTATGCATGATGGAAGAAAATAGAGACTTTTGCATTGTTTGAGGCTGAAACTCTGTAATTTCTTCTCTGATTTGGCCCACAAATGACACCCCCAAACATCCCTGTGTGCAATGCTGTGTTGGAAGGAACATACCATTTACAAGATTTTAAATAGCGCCACCTAAAATGTATAGGTAATTATTGGAGTGAACTTATATTAACTAAGTAAGCCTAACAGGAATGCTGACAAAGTTATTTAGGAAGTCATAGGTGGATTCTATTACAGTGAATGTATGTTTCTGTAGAATTTATTTTCTCTGGAACATGTTTTCTAGCCAGGTTTCCTTGTCTTCTTTCAGTCTGCAGTACTATCGTAAATAAAGATCACAGCTCCCAGATAGTCATTCTGATTCTCCATCTTCTTGTTTCCAGTTTACTTCTGGGAATCCAATGAAAAATATCTTCTAGCTTATAATGAAACAAAATGGATTCATATGTCAGAAAAGTGAAACTATGAATTTTATATGGTTGGGGTTTTTCCACAGAATCTTAATAGCACCAGTTTTCAAGCTTTTCCCAAGCTAAATCCACATCATCATTCAGAAATAAGAAAGTATATTTATATTTGTTAATTTTGTTTCATTGGTTAAGAAAAATAAATGGGTATTCAAGAATAATTAAAGTAAAAACCATAGTAAGGTCTAACATGCCTCTTGCTCTCACTGAATGAGTGGTCATTTTCTGGCACATTAAAGCTGATGTTTTACTTTAATTTTTCTCTTTTTTATCAGTAGAAACCTTTCCACAAAAAAAAAAAAGACTTTGAGATTTTATTCTCTGGTTGAGGGGCTTTCCTGACAGAAAGGAATACAGGCTGCATTTTTCTTCCTTTTCTGCTTAATTTCAAAATCCAGACACCAAAATATTTGTTTTGCTGTCTGTGTGCCACAATATACAAGTTTTCATCAAAAAACTCCAATATTTTCAGGTAGAGTAATCTCTAGACATTCCTGGAAGCAATTAACATTACCTGGTTTTGTAAATGCATTCTACTCATGCTTGTTTGTCATGTGGAATTTACAGATATTGTTTTCAGGTTTTCTGGTACAGCTGTGATTGCTTATCCCAGAGTCATGGAGCTAACTATGCAAGATAAATCTACGAAACAGTTCTGCATTGCTGTTTGGTGCCAGGATATTTTGGTAATGAGCATCACTGGGGTCTAAGCTGGGTAAGTCTCTTGCTTGACACTAAATGGGGGAATAGAGAAGAATGCTCCAACCCTGGGTGGCTGATATGCTTTTCTTCCTCTTCCTAGGTAAAATTTAATGAAAAAAAAAATCTTGAACTGTGGCCTATAGGCAATTTTAATCTCCATTCCCTCATGGTTGACCTATAAGTAGAGGGACAGCACTGACTTTTATTTTATTTATAAAAAAACCCCAAACAAACAAACAAACAAACAAAAACCCACAAAAACAAAGCCCAAAAGATGTGGTGTGGAATTTACAAAATTAATTTAAAAAATATGACCCATTATCATAAACTTAAAAACTTCTTTTTTTTTTCCTCCATAATGGAGAGCAGTTTACAAATTGTTTTTTTGCCAATTGCAACAGAGAAGAATCTGATGCTGAAGAACTACTTAGTCTTTATCCTTAAATATTTATTAGTACAAGAAGCAACGTACCGCAATGTTCTGGCTCTGTCACATTCAGTTCGCCTATGTAGGTACAACCTGTAGGCAGCTGTTACACCTAAGAAACAAATCAGACAAAGAACTGAGAGACACTAATGCAAACCAGCCCTTGCCAATGACATGCACAGCTTTCTAAAGAGGCTGGCATATTTTTGTTTTGTGCTTTGCATTTTTGCTGTGTTTCATAGGCTTAGCAGCTTGCAGTGCAGGAATTGAATCTGGCTACATGTCACTTTAGGTGTTTCAGATGCTTATTTGATATATATGTATTTTTATGTAATGCTAATATTTCCAAGGTATATAAGCAGAAGGTTTTTTATTCCATTTATTGCCATGCGAATTTATATTAATTAAGCAATTATATAAGTTAGTATTTTTGTGAGAGGGAGAAAAAAAAACTTGATAGAATAGTACAGAAAAACAGCGCTTATAAATATCTTCAGGCCTGGCTAAAGCCTTAACCCTTCTAATGTTCTCATAACAATTCCTGCAATGATAATGGCATCCACTGGTTCAATATAAAATACTCTGAAAGAATAAAATCAAATGCTTCCAATCCCTCTGCCTCTGACTTTTCAGCCTTTGCCAGTTTCAGGATTATTGAAACGAAAAAAAAATGGCTCTGTCAAGTATTTTTTTCTTAATAAGAAGCTGCATTCTGTGAGTGTGAGAGCCCTCACTCAACAGTGCATAAGGCAGCACCAGAAACTGATATTAGAACTAATAAGATTAAATCATTGTCTGTGGGCAGCAACTTAAAACCCCTATATTGATTAAGGTCTGCCAGAGGCAATTCAGCCACGAGTTCCTACCAGCCAAGCAGGGAGAGGATATAGTTCATTGGAAGGAGATCACCATTCCTTTGTTAGCAGTGAACTCCTCTGACCTCAGAAACAGCTGCCATGGTGGTAATGAGGAGACCTATAACTACAAGGCACTTCCTCAGCAGCCTCTTTGTCCACAGGACCAGCTTCCAGATGGTATGTCTCAGCCTCAGGACCTTAAAGTATACACTGGAGATGAGGGAAAGTCAGACAGTCCTAGAAGCTGTCAAGTAGAGAAAGTGTCCCCTGGAGATGACTGGCAGTTTAGCAGAGCAGACAAGACAGTATAAGAGTAAAAATGGAGACAGATAGAGCAGATGCAGGGAAGCCAGATCATCATATTTCTCTTGTGAAATATCTGTGCTCTAGTTTCAATTAGCAAGGAGAGGAGGAAACTGTAATTTCAATCCAGACTTCCAGCTAGGGGAGAGAGCTATGCCAAAGATTAGAGAAAATATCTTACAAAGAATACGAAAAAGGAAAAAAAAAAGGATCTTTTGGCTTTGTGGTTAGGATAATCCCAAGCATAAATACAGGCTGGGTGAAGAATGGATTGAGAGCAGCCCTGAGGAGAAGGATTTGGGGATGCTGGTTGAAGAGTAGCTCAGTATGAGCCAGCAGTGTGCGCTTGCAGCCCAGAAAGCCAAATGTGTGCTGCACCAAAAGGAGCATGACCAGCAAGTCGAGTGAGGTGATTCTGCACCTTTGTTCTGGTGAGACTCCACCTGGAGTACTGCATTCAGCTCTGTGGGACCCAAACACAAGAGGGACGTGGACCTGTTAGAGCAAGTCCAGAGGAGGCAACAAAGATGATCAGAGTACCCAGAAATGTCCAAAGCCAATCTTCACAGCTGAGCTCCAAATTACTCCTTCTATTTGCAAACACAGTTCTTAGGGAGGCCTTTGGGTGTATGTAACAAGCAAAGCAGCACTGCCAGGTCTCCTCTTCACTAATCCTTTATGTCTTACCAACATAATCCAACCTAATGGCTTCTCTTCTGGACACAGAAAGCCTGTTTTATCTGTTACTATCTGCACGTTACCAGATACTAGCTGAGTATCTCTTTCTTTCCCATCTTCAGGGGCTAAAACCTATGTCCAAGATTTTGTCACTGAATGTAGGGAATTTGATTTCAGTGTGTGATTCCCAGTCTCCCTTGTATGCCTTGTCTGGGACAATTTCCAAGCTGCAGCAGTTCCAGGATTTACCATGTGCAATGGCAAAAGAAGCGTACGTACAGAAAACAGACACTTCCAGGATTTCTCTGCTGCAGTGATGACTGCTTATGCTGGAATCTATGTACGCAGCCACATACCCAATTATGGTAAAAGTAACTAAAACAAACTGCAGAGTAAAGGAAGCTGGTATTTAATGAATTTATGGTAACTGTTTCGTACCCAGGAAGAGGTCATTGCACAGACACTGGTAACAGATATAAATGCAGGGTAATAGAAATATATGGAAAGTACCAGAAGAAACAGCCAAGCAGGAGTTAAAAGAATGACATTTTTAATTGCTACAGAAGATGAAGACCAAATGATATAAAGATTAGGTGACAGGATGATGAAGAACAGAACTGGAACCATGAAATAATGAGGCAAAATATCCTGCCCAACATCAATTTCTAAAGTGTATAAAAAGCACATCCAGAATTAGTTTACTGTCTTTACTCAAGAAGAATTCAGAAGATAAAGTGAGGATGTCAGCAATGTCCCTTGTCCTTTGTCACACTTAAGTGATCCTGACCAGACCACTTGGGCACATACATCTCAGTGCTTAGGAGTACACAAAGGTAAGACTGAGAAAGTCAAGTCAACCATCTAAGAGATTTGGCCAAATCCTTCCCCTTGTTAAGGCTGGGTTTGTTTTTTTTTTGTTGTTGTTTGTTTTTGCTTTTTCTGAATTCCATTACACTGATTTCCTGCAGCTGTGCTACTTCTATCTGGGTCTTATATTTCAGCTTAGTTAGGAAACATGCTCTGTTTTTTAATTGGTTCATTTGAGAGATTTCCATCAAAACAGTGCTTTAAAAGAAAGAATGCCTTTGCATATTTAAACCTCTTAATCTGGTAGACCAGGAGACTTAAAGCTTGAAGTAGTGCTGGCCACAAACTTCCCTGGGGAAAGCAGAGTATCAACAACAGAAATGACTGTAATAGAGTTTGCAAAACCAGTTTTAATTTAATAAGGTAGGATATTTTTAGTATCACAGATATTTGTTGCCATTTGCAACCTATAATTATTGCTTGCATTGATGGGGACACTTTAAATGAATTGTCCGTCTTTCGTATTTTTCTATGCTTTTAGAGAATTACAAAAACAATGGGTTTATGAATTAATTTAAAATAATTAATGCCTATGAGTTTAGGTGTTCATCATTGCCGTATGTTCAATCATAATGTACACTGTGAGTTCTGTTTTTTAACTTCACTAACACATCAGATTTTTTTTATTTCCTTTAATTTTCAGTGCTAATTTTGAAGCAAAGCTCAAACACTTACCAGATGGCTGCAAAAATAAGAGCACCTAATCCCCACTGTAAGTGAAATGATTTTATACTTCTATGAAGACTTTAATATTGGGTGGTAAGATTACACTTATTCTTCAGCATTCAATGCTTTTAAAAGAAAAGCATGGTAAAAAAGTGTGTCACTGACGACTGCATTATTTAAGGTGTATATATTTGATAGAAAGTATCTGTGTATGCTCTTCAACAAGAAGATTAAAATTTGGTTTTTCCTTACTTTCTAATTGTTGGGATAAAATTACAAGGGATTTAGGAGGCTCATGTGGCTGGGGTTCAGATGTTGGCAATCAGGTTTTTGATGATGAGGCATATCGAATAAAAGACAGGTTTGTAAGGGGGAAAGAGGGAGTCTTTGCAAATTGTGTCAGCTGGGTAGAAATCTTGCTGGGAAATTTTTACTGCTAGATGATATTTCTGGGAAAGTGAAAAGAAAAGGAATAGGAGGTTATTTGTTTCAGCTGAGAATATTTTACAATACTTACTAGTATAAAAATGGATACAAAAATAGACTGATTGGGGAATAAGGGATATATAATTGGCAAAAACTGCTCTGTGGCAACAGCCAAGGCAACTGACAGTTTAGGTAGCTGGTTTTCAAGGCTTGGAATTTTATAGCTATTTGCATACCAATAGCTGTAATTTTCCTTGAAAATGAAAGGTATTTTCTCTGGCTGAGTACACCTGATTTTTACTTTCTCTAGTAAGACTCTTCAACCATTGATCTCTTCTATTAACTCTTTTTTGGTGTCAGCTTTTTCCCTAATTAGAGCTACTTTTTTGGGAAAAAAGTAAACCTGATCCTCCATTTCTCCACCCCAGGCTTAAAGCTTTGGCTGCTTACTACTTTATTCCTCCTTGACTTTTTAAAAATTGCGTTTTGTTCCATGATGACAGTTCATCAAGCATTTCTTTGCAAGCTCAGAAGATTAATATATCAAATAGCTTTTTTTACTCATTCTAGAGTAAAAGCTCCAATAGAGAGGTCTCCCAAAGAAGCTTGGCTTTTAAGTAGGGCTTCTGCTAAACAACCCCAAACCTTCTTTATCCAGCCTTTTTTAGAACAGAGAACGCATGAATTATATCCCTAGCATGAAAACTTTTTTCCTAATTCAAATACAGTTTTAATCTTTGTGGATGCAGCGGGGACTCACTAAAGGGACCATGTCCAACTGTTTCCTCAAAAGAAACAATGTTGTCACCAAAGGGTCCAAACTTGTCCTAGTAAATAGGCAGATGTGATTGTGTGATGTGAGACACAACTTTCATTGATACAAGAAAGCTGATGTCTTCAGGATATATGAAGTATGTACAGATGAAGGATGCTTCAGATAAGGGAAGACCTTGAAACAGTAGCTTTTATTACTCAATAGTGACAGATTTTAAAGTAGAGAATTATTTTGATTTGCTTCGCTGGCTTCATAGAATCATAGAATAGTTTCAGTTGGAAGTGACCTTTAAAGCTTATCTATTACAAACGCCCTGCAGTGAGAAGGGGCACCTTCAATTAGATTGGTTGCTCAGAGCTCTGTCCAACACGATCCTGAATGTTTCAGGGATGGAAATATCTACCACCTCTCTGGGCAACCTGTTCCAATCTTTCATCACCCTTGCCTTTCTTAAAACTAGTCTACATCTACTCTCTTAGTTTAAAGTCATTACCCCTTGTCCTATCTCAACAGGCCCTAAAGGCTTCTTCAGTAGAAGTTTATAGGATGGTTCACTGTTTTAAAAAATTCCAATTTCATTTAAGTTCCATTAGTTAAGTCGGTAAGTATGGTAATTAATGGCTAACTCTGCCTTTCTACCTTTGCAAGATTAATCTCTCTAGAAAGTGAAGAAGCCATGCGACTCTTCAGATGCTGATGATCTATTTGTTTATTTATTATCTTGATGAAGCAACTAGGATATGAGAGCCCCTGATAAATTTACAGTGCTTTAATATTTTTTCCCCCTAACTACACACATGCTGACCTTATGAGGTTATTAAATGCTTTCTCAGGAAACTGCAATATTCTGTACAGTTGTCTTTTTCATACATACAGATAAACTGACTAACTAATTCACTCTTCATCAATTAAACTGTTGGAAAGGTTTGGGATAGAGAGAAGATTAGCAGTAACCCAAAAGAGAAATTAAGAGCAGGTCACTTTTGATAAGAGTATCCTTTATGGGACATTGACAGCTCAAGAGTTTTTCTACACTGAGCTGCATTTGAAATTAAAATTTCCTAACTTTGATTGAACATGAATTATCTTCTGAACAATGGGAGGACTCAGTCCCTTGGGTGCATTTGATTACATATATCAGGTGATGCATGCATGTGCACCAGCAGTTGGAGGTCTTAACATTATAGAACATACTAATTAGATATCTGTTTTCCTGTTGTCTTTGGCAAACAAATTGCTATCATCATTTTCACAGACTATGAAAAGAACCCAGCAAATAGAACATCTGCTTTTTGTTAAACACATGCAGAGATATTTCAACACATACCCATTAATCAAACTTAAGCTTTGGTTTTCAGCTCTTTTACTTAGCAAAAAAAATTGTTATAAATACCTACATTTTTTTTTTCTGTACAGCAGTGGTTAAAAATTTACAGGGGAATGGGGGAAGTGCAGTTGGGGAAGGACCTGCAAACATTAAAGACTAAAAACATCAGTGTGTTATCAGTGTTGATCTCAGGCTAAAGTTGAAAGCACAGCACTGCACCATATATTAAGAAGGGGGGAAATAACTGCTACAGCTGAACCCAGGACATTTCTCTGTATATTCCCTCACTTGTACATTTCACTTTGGTCTAGTTTTCAAAAAAAATCAGCTATTTGGGATAATGCAGCTAGGGCTAAATGCCTCTAGCACAGCACTTCTACAGGTTCATCACTGCCAGCATTATTAAGCTCATTGCTGAGGAAAGAACGATTTGCTGCCTGCAATGGCAACAGCAAAGCTGATTTGGGAGCCTTGGCAAGGGTCATATGAGGAATGAGCTGAAGGAACATTTTCTGTGTTAGCTCTTCTGAGTTTTGCCAGAATGAGCAGAAAAGTCAAAGTTGACAATGCCTTAAATACAGAAGTATGGGTCAAAATCTGCTAATTAGGTAACAATTAATTTTGAGTGACCTCTAGTGGTGCTTTTCCACAGTTTACCTTCAAATAGTTAACTGCAATGTCTAATATCTGAAATTCAGGCTCTATATTTAATACTGCTCCCCTGGCAGCAGGCTGTATAGTCTGTAGCTACATGGGGATGACACAACATAGGCTTGTTTTTCTAAGAAAAGTTCAGATAACTTCTTAATAAAATAAAAATGTTCTTTATGTATACCTTTTTGCTAAAATAATTTATTGTTACACTAGGTGGAGCAACGTACTGGAACCCAGTCCATGATGCAAGATTTCATCACATGAATAAGAATGAGTATGCCTTTGCAGCAGCAGGAATATACAGATTTTTACAGATATGGGCATTCTGTTACTAGCTTTAATCCAAACCAGTATGGGCAACAAGATCTGTGACAATGGTTGAATCCATCTCATAAGTTATTCCTACTTGCAGCAGCTATAGCAAAGCCATAGTAGGACTGCAGTTATGCCCGTGTGTCACAGCTTGTAAGCATGCACAGAATTTAGCTGTCTAGGTTGCAAGCTGAAGATCAGAAAGAGTGAACTATGCATAGCAAAAAAAGTGATGGATTTGCCCTCTTCAAATGAGACGTTTAGCTCCAACAGATTCAGAGTTTCAGGTGATATAAAACTATTTTTTTATTGCACTGACATTTCAGAATACACCGCCTATCATTGGGTCAGCTCTGAGTGCTTTGCAGTGATTGTATTTTCCACATTCCCTATCTGACAGGAAGATGGGACAGTTATTAGCTAAGAGGCCATTGTGTACACACAGATCTGTATGAATATTAGTGGCTCTGTTTCTTTTCTTAGTTTCTGTCTCAGCACTCCCACACACCTGGGACCTCCATCGATATGTGTGTCATCCGGAGATCTCATTCCAAAAACATAATGGGTACCCAGAGAAATACCAAAGGATCACCTGGACATGATCTCTTCTGATGAGACATAAAGCCAGGTCCCTGACTACTCATGATTGCAAGAAAAAAAACCCAATAAAAAAATCCCATGAGGTGGTTTACAAATGTGCCAGAATGAGCCCAGGTGGTCACATTAAAGGGGTCGAATCTCACTCTCTAAGTGAGATGCAAATTTGCCTGCTAACAGTTATGTACCTCAAAGTGATGTTGAGAGAGGCTGCAAACAGACTGTGGCTGGCCACATTTCCTCTCCCATGGGATTGCTTAGAATTGACATACTGGCCAGCAACTTCCCTGCAGACAAACCTGCTCCCCAAAGGGGTATATGGGTATTTAAATCACAGAAAGATCAAAGATTTGCTCAAGAAAATACTGTCCAGTGATGGGAGCGACCTGACTTCCAGTTTCCCTGCATGGCGGTATCTCATTTTAGGAGATAAGGCTTTATGCTAAGTGCAAGTTTCAGTTAAATGAGACAAATCTTATTTTTTCAAATGCTTCAGAAAACCAGTCAGGTAATAAATTTACCTTACCTTTTCCTAAGTTTTTACCTTGAGGTGAATTTTGAAGCACAGTCCAAGCAGAAATGTTCAGTGTTTGTTACATAAAAGTCAGGGGCAGTAAAGCATGTAAGATCAACAAGCAAGTAATCATAGACAGTAAAGATTTACTGTCTTCACAATTACAATCCCACAACCCCATGAAAAGTCACAATAAAATATGAGTTAGTTCTCATGTATAGGTTTGCAGACTTTAAATTTGCACAGGTACTGATGCGGGCTTCAAAATACATAAATAAATATTCAAATGCCTTTCTCAAAAAGCACCAGACATGTACAATGACATGTGACCCATCGTTTATATATTAATCTTTATGAATGGTCTACATAGAAAAATCATTTTTATATGCATTCCCTATATGCAGCATCTTTTGATAAAGATTTTCGATCTCATTGTAGCTGACTGACAGTTTCCTTCACTAAAAAAGATTTAAGTCCAAAGACACTGTTAGAATATATGATATAATTATTTTGCCTAATGGAAAAACATTCATTTTGATAGCAGTCTTAAATTACTGCTGCCTTAAAGGCAAATGTTTTAGTATATTAAGGATTTGAAAATTGGATGACTAGTGGTGTAAATCTTGAGCAGGGAGGGCAAGGAAATCTTGGGTTTGGTCCATTATTTAGTCCATCATTGAACAACTTGCAAGTATCTTGGAACGCATGCTAGGGCACATGAAAAAGAGCAAGGTGCTTGGTGACAGCCAGCATGGCTTTACTAGGGGAAAATCCTGCCTGACCAATTTGGTGGCCTTCTATGACAAGCCTACAAAAGTGATGGACAGGGGTGAAGCAGTTGACGTCATCTACCTGGACTTGTGCAAAGCGTTCAACACTGTCCCACATGACATCCTTGTCTCTAAATTGGGGTGTCATCAATTTGATAGGTGGACCACTCGGTGGACAAAGAACTGGCTGGATGGTCACACTCAAAATGTTGTGGTCAACGGTTCAGTGTCTGGCTGGAGATCAGTAACGAGTGGAGTCCCTCAGGGATCGGTGTTGGGACAGGTCTTTTTTAACATCTTTGTTGCTGACATGGACAGTGGGATTGAGTGTGCCCTCAGCAAGTTTGCTGATGACACCAAACTGTGTGGTTTGGTTGATACACAGGAGGGAAGGAATACCATCCAGAGGGACCTTGACACGCTTGTGAGGTGGGCTGATGTCAACCTCATGAAGTTTAACCATGCCAAGTGCAAGGTCCTACACCTGGGTCAGAGCAATCCCAGGCACAGCTACAGGTTGGGCAAAAAGGAAATTCATGGTAGTCCTGCGGAGAAGGACTTGGGGGTGTTGGTCAATGAGAAAATGAACATGAGCCAGCAGTGTGCACTCACAGCCCAGAAAGCCAACCGTATCCTGGGCTGCATCAAAAGGAGCGTGACCAGCAGGTCAAAGGAGGTGATCCTGCCCCTCTACTCTGCTCTTGTGAGACCTCACTTGGAGTATTGTGTGCAGTTCTGGTGTCCTCAACATAAAAAGCACATGGTACTGTTAGAAGAAGTCCAGAGGAGGGCCACGAGGATGATCAGGGGACTGGAGCACCTCCCATATGAAGACAGGCTGAGAAAGTTGGGGCTGTTCAGCCTGGAGAAGTGAAGGCTGCGTGGAGACCTCATAGCAGCCTTCCAGTATCTGAAGGGGGCCTATAGGGATGCTGGGGAGGGACTATTCATTAGGGACTGTAGTGATAGGACAAGGGGTAACGGGTTGAAACTTAAACAGCAGAGGTTTAGAGTGGATCTAAGGAAGAAATTTTTTCCTGTTATGGTGGTGAGGTACTGGAATGGGTTGCCCAGGGAAGTTGTGAATGCTCCATCCCTGGCAGTGTTCAAGACCAGGTTGGATGAAGCCTTGGGTGATATGGTTTAGTGTGAAGTGTCCCTGCCCATGGCAGGGGGGTTAGAACTAGATGATCTTGAGGTCCTTTCCAATCCTAACTATTCTGTGATTCTATGATTCTATTTGATCTTCTATTTATTTATTTTGTTGTTTTGTTTTTTTCATGTGTATATGTCCTCCTTGTCTTATGGACTAAATTTATTTGTTTCTCACTTAATTAAACATCTTTTAGCTCTTTTATTTTGTGAATAACAGAGATCTAATAGTACTCTATGGCCAATGTAGTAAGTTTTGCTAAATACTAAAAAAGTATTCTCAACCTTCTTAAGGTGAAAGTAGTTCTATGATTAAATCTAGGTCTGTAAGGTAAAAGGTCATAGTAATTTATTTAATATGCATTTACTAATTCGCAATTGTTTCCTAATAATAGTAATGTTTGGGTTTTGTATCAGTGAGAGATTGTTATTATTAACTGTCTTGGCCCTAGGGACAAAGCTGTGACGTTTTCAAAACACACAAGAGAAATAAAATTTCTCCCTAGTTTTATGGCAAGATAATAGTAAGTAATTTGATCTCTTCCTGTAGAATGTTATTGGTCTGAAAAGACTTTTAAATCTATTTTTGTTAACAGTCAATGGTTAACTTTGGTGTGAGACATGTACTTAATCAATTTTGTGCTGATCTGCTCCTTATTTGCTCTCTACACCATGGTTAAATGCAGGAGCTGATGGAAACTCTTCAGATGAAATTTCAGTTTCCAGAGCAAAGGAGGGCAGCTCTGAGAGCCAGATTTGCCTTTCAAATTGTTATTTGCTGGCACAGACTACAGGCAGAAACAGCTATGAGGAATACAGGCAATGGTCTACCTTAAAAAAAAAAAAAAAAAGACAGAAAATAAGCAAGAAAAAATTATTCATATTTCCAGGCTGTAGGAAACTTCTACAAACCATGGAAATACAGAAAATATATTTGTACAGCTCCTGTGGGCTAGCACAGCCTTTGCAGTGTAATGGACCTGCATTTTGGGGAACAAATGAGACCTTCTAGAAAAAAAGTTGCGTCCAGAAGAAAAAATCCCATGGACTTTTTAAAAAATGATGTGTCATTATTGACCATAGTCCCTAGTACACCAGGGACTGGGGAATGAGCTCTGTGAGGTCTCCCTGCCTGCAAAATCTGCCCTCTGAGCATAAACAGTGAAAAATTGAGGGACAGGGGAGGAGGGCAGTATGTTATGCATTTGTTGAAAAAATCTTGCTTATCAGCATAGATTTGAAGTGCCTGCATAGGAGTCATATTAGAGTTCATATTAGAGCACAATGAAAGTGTAGGAATTTCCAGAGATTCTGCCCTAATCTTCTGCAACTTGGGCAATGTAGGTGAAGAAGGAAATCCAGCAATAGCTATGAGCTGTTCTCACTTGTGTGTTTATTTACTGTCTTTAAAAGAAGAATATAATTGGAATCTCTTGGTTTTGTTTGGGTTATGATTTAAGCTTGCAATGGCATGGCGGTCTCAGATGAAAGTATCAGGTTTGCATCAGAATCCAAGACAATAGCTTTCCTGTAAATACAGTGCAGCTTTGAAACTGCTTCTTCACAAAGATTGCCACTGTCTTCTGCATCTGTTTTGTGTGGATATTTTTTTAATTAATCAAGAAAATAACAATGACAGAAGGATTAAAAAAAAAAAGTTCATAGATAAAAAGCCATATATGACAGACTTTCCAGATAAATGAAAAGAGAAAAATATTTCAAAATCTTCTTATTCTTTACTAGTATTTTATGCAACTGCTGTTGAAAACACATCTATTCAAAGGAATTTTCGCTTACCAGTAAACCCACAGTTTAAAGGTTTAAGCTGCAGTTGCAGTGCTCAAAGTCTCAGGCTTTCCACAAGTTAGAGAGATGGATTTTCAAGTTCTTAATAAAGCCTCTGCAAAACATTGCATGTCTACCACAAATTCCTAAATAGAGCAATTTAAGTTGCATCTCAGAAACCAGATACAAACTCTGAATTTTTGGCACATTTTAAATGGCTGTCTTTGTTGTTATAATAATTCTATAAAAAAAGATTTCAGAAATCAATTATTTGTTTGTGTATAATTCCCAGAACTGATAAAGATGCTGCTGGATGCTGGGTAGATGAAGGAAACGCCACTAGAGAAACAGTTGAGCTCCAATTAAGCCTACAAAAAGGGACAGAATTTAAAAATCAATAGGCTTGATGGCACCAAGTCCTGAGGGTGGGAGGGACAGTTTGGGTGATCTCAAAGTTTATCTCACAGCATTTCTTTCATGAATTGGGGTGCACAAAGCCCAGTAAGGGCAGGACCATTGCCTGCATTTATTTCAGAATACAGAGAGGGGGCTCTCAGTGTGTACAGATGTGAGCTGTTAAACTTTAAAAATCAGACAAAACTTCTAGCTAGGTAGAAAAGTACTGTTATAAGTGCCAATGGGAAAAAAAAAGGTCAATACTGAATTTACCAAGCCAAAACCTATGCTGAAGGAAAAGTGGTAAGAACATTTACATTTGTTAAAGGTGTAATTGTATTGAACACAGGCAAAGAAACTGTGGGAAAGCATTAACAGAGGCTAGAAGAGGGGAAATGATTTTACATGTAAAAGTCAGGGTGTGAGCTGCATTCATTGTGCCCATTAAAAATAACCAAAACACAGGATTTATTTATAAAATTGGCAGAAGGAATAGCAATTTCCAAGCTGCTCTTGTCCAAAGCCTGACAGCAACATAGGAAACAGAATTTAAAAAAAAATACTGATTCTGACTGAACTCACACATGCATGCCTATTCAAGTATAAAAGATTACCCTGGGGGGAGCCAGTTACCTGCAGGATTTCAAAGAAGAATGGATTGAGTCCTGCAGAGGATAAATAGTATTTTCTGATTTTTGGATGACATACTAATACCTGAGAGCAATTCAGGCAAGTATTTACAAAACCTTGAGGAAATTCTAACACATTATAAAACTATGCTTCAAAGCAAACAAAAATAAGTATGTATGGAATTTTATGGGTGTTTTTTTTCATCTCCCTAAAATCAAGTTGCCTAAGTTTCAGGACTAAAGGCTTTAAAAGGGAAGATAAAATGTATGGAGTATGTAGAAGTATCTCAGTGTTGCACAGTTTTGTTGTTTTTATCCATGTTAAACATTTCTTATGGAAGTTCCAAATTATACTTGTTAATTAGGTTAATATCTTTCCTGGTATAGGAAACACAAAAGAGATGTGGATGGAACATTAAAACTTTTGGAGGAAAACAACAAAAAAATCCAGTAGCTGTAACCCATTTATTTGAGGCCATGCAGGACAACCTTAAATTATAATTTTTTAAGGGAAAAGGGGCTGTTGCTTCATAAGATTAGTTCCCAGTTATATGTCTTTTAGATAGTTATCAAAATCTGAAACTACATCTGAATTTTTAAGAGACTTGCAGCCTCATTTAGAAATTAATAAATTCTACTTGCATCTGTTTTATAAATACTCTTGATGAGGATAGCGAGCCATTGATAAAAAAAGAGGGGTGACTAATTTACATATTTTGAGAGACAGACTGTTTTGGGGGCTTAATCTTTTTATTGGTGGCTTACCATCGTAAAATTCCTTGTAGACCATCAGAAACATATGTCAGCCACATTCCTCTTTCCAGTCACCGGTAAATTCAGCTGGAGACAAGAGAAAATGTGTTTTTTCTGAAAAGAAGTTTTTACTTTCTGTTTTTGGAACAGCCACATCACAGGAGATCACAGGAGACATTCAAGCTCCAGGCTTCACGAAGCAGCACTACCTGGGCAGGAGATGTTGTCTTCCAGTAGGCAACTTTCAGTAGGTAGCACCAAGAAGCTCATAAAGCTCTTTACTAGCAGAATTATAAGAGTACCATCTGGAACAGATAAAAAAGGACAGTAAGAACTTCTCCTTGGTGACAAGCGTTGACCCAGGCACCTCAGCACTCTATAGCCTGCAGGAACAAGGGGAGGAGGTGTTTCTGTTAGTGTTTTTGGATCGTACATCTACATGGTTGCCTGGATCTGCAGCAGAGTCCTCTACCTGCAGCGTTTATTATGGAGGACTTCACTGAATATCTCTTCAGGGCTCTCCTGAGGAACACTGGTCCTAGGGATGCTTGTGTGCATTTCTGCCCTCATCCCAGAGAGAGGCTGGACAGAGGCTCTTTGGTTATGTCCATTAGCTCCTCAGACTCTAGAGAAATAGGGTCCTGTATATTTTACTATGATCTTGTGGCCTATGTGTTCAGCTTAGTAACAGGGAGGAAAAGAAAACATTATTGTCCTCAGTTAATTGCTTCTTTGTGACAGAATACACTTCAAAGATACTTTAGTTTCAAGTGCATCTTAGCAGAGAAAAACCCATATTACTGATTTTTAAAACCCTTATTTCTAGCAACACAGATGAATGAATTCCATGTAATAGAATATTCTCCATCGAGCATCTCCACATGCAAAAGTGGAATGCAAAATTAGTTTGGGGTTTGGTTAGGTTTTTTTGTTTTGTTTTTTTTAAAGCACTGTCTTAATGAGGTGTTTAGTTTAGCACATTTGGCTCCTCCAAATTACCTCAAGGGGATTCATATGTTAAGGAACTACACAGCTGTTGTTTGTGAAACTAGCCTAGCACAAGAAGAGCATGTTGTGCAAAGATTTAAATGCTATGTTGGAGAGGTCACTGTGCTCTTTTGTCTGCTGTCAGTTACTAATAATGAGCCTGCTACTTAATTTTATACATTAGTTATTTTTTTTTCAGTGTCAAATATGTTTCAGATTGGTTCAGTTTTGTATTGAATGCCTGGGTCGAGACAGGAAAGTTGCAATTAAAAGATGACCCGATTTTAAACAACTGATGAAACATTTTGGGGTGGGGAAGATTTGCAATGAAGTTACAGGCTTTAGTGGTGGCCTGAAGAGGCTGTATTGAGCAGAGACAACGTTTGCAATGATAATTGTTTTATAAACATGCCCTGATATACTTCAAAAGCTTTAATTCTGAATTTCTTAAATCAGGCAGGCTTTGCTCCTGGCAAGCAATAAACTGTTTTAATTTTAGAAATGTCACTTTACATTCAAGGAAATTAATAACCGAGAAAGAAAAAAAAAATCCTGCCTGGTAAATAAGGGTAAAGAATCTGGGAGTTTTTTCCCTTTCAATTCAAGCATCAATTAAAATCAACAGAACTCTTTGTTGAACAAAACCTTGAATTTTAAGGGCCAGAGTAACAGAATTTATATGCTAAAGCAGGAATATCCATTCTCACCATTTCATGGGAAGCAGTGTTGGACAAGTGATGTGCTGGCAGTGCTGTTCCTGGAGCTTGAATGGCCACCATGGCTGCAGCACAGCATTGGAAAGCCCTGTGGGCAGTAGGTTGTCCAGAAGACATGGACTAAGGACTGGTGCTTCACAAGCTACTCACACAGCACATTTCAGATCATCCTGGCTCGTAGATCGTTTAATCATTTCAATATTTGTGTTTGATTTCCTTCATGTGCTTTATTACTGAAAATAAGTCCCATGATTAATCATTAACACCAGAGCAACCTCTGCTGGCTGGTGGAGATGGAGCACTTTTCTTTAGCAGCAAAGCATGTTAAAGGATTCAATACATTGGCTGCTCAATCCAAGCTTTTTTTTTTTTTTTCCTCTCCCTCAAAGGCAGTAGTATTTAAGTAAAAGAGATTTTATTTTGCTTAGAATTTAGGTAGAATATAAAATAGATGCAAATTTTGCCAATTTTAAAGGCTCCATACTGGCACTGTATGAGAACAGTGGCTTCTGTCAAAGCAAGTGCAAATGTGGAGCAATTTTCTTGAACACAAAGCATGAATTTCATATAGGCCTCCATGATACTGTTCTTAAAACACAGTTAAACTCATACTGAAAAATAAAGCCTTTGCCTTACTAAAGACAGGGAGGTTACCAACTATTATCAAGGTATTTCTATAAATCAAGTTTTCAGAAAGGTTTTTGAAACATTCTGTGATTCTATGATTTGGTTTTCCTAGAAAAGCCCTTCTAAAAAGAAAACAATCAATGTTAGGGAAAAACACGATGTTTTACTAATGTCCTTGTATTGCTATTTTACAGATGGGAAACTGAGGGACAGAGTGTCCCTGAGATTAGACTGTCCCAGGTTATTTAGCCTGGATGTAGCATTGGGGATCAATGAAAGCTCAGCTGTTCAGAGCAGAGTTAGTTTTCAAGATTGAGAGACACTTTCTCCCCTATGCCAGTGCAACCACCTGAGAAGGATGGTAGGAATAGCAGTTAATGTCACCTACAGTGTTTGCTCATTAAATTGTCATCCGTCCCCAGTGAAGTGGGCTAAAATCAGCCATTTTTTTAATGCAGGCTATTGAAAACCATCCAGGCACAGGCTTTTTCTTAAGCAGATGAGCTGGATTCAAAATTATAAACTGGATTGCTAAAATTATATTCATCTTTTCCAGTCTGCAAGCCCCTCTTCTGAATGTTCATTGAAGAGGGATATATCGAAAGTGGTGGAGGATTTTTGCTTTATTTTTTATTGCTAATTCTGTATAATGGAAGTATACCGAATGCAGCATGCAGGGTATTATTTGGGCATTACAAGTACTCAGTGCAAAGATATCTGTAATACAGTGAATAAGAGGCTGTTCCCTTGCTCAGCAGGGAACTAGAATGACTGCCAATCAGGAATGAAGTCACTTTCCATTTCAGGCTCTTGTAGTGAAAAAGGATAAGTTTTCCTGTGGATATGGATTTGCCACGTATGTGCCCTAGGAAATGTTTGAGAAACCAAACATTTCTGGAGGGTGGGGAGCTTGGAAATAGATTTACACCCTATTCTCCATCATTAAACCCAGCCACTCGTGTTCAGCTGATGAGAAATCCTCTCCTCCAAAGGACAGATCTTGTTCCCATTGTGACTTTGCTGTCTCCTAGGATGTGGTAGGCTTCCCGTAGGGAGCTAGGATTGGTAATGGGTCAGCAGAAACCACTAATGATTTCAGGACCTCCAAATACTTCACCTTGTTCTTTTGTAGGTTCCCCAAAATATATACATTAACAGAGATTGAAGGTTTGGGAGAGAATGAATTGATGGTGGATATCGGGGGGGTCACAAATATTCCTAAAAAGAGAAATCCCCAGCCAAGAGAGAAGGATTTCCTATAAATAATTAAGTAACAAAATTAGATTATTTTAATAAGTAATTAAATTTTTCTATATATTTCTACTGCCAAAGTAGCAAAAAACGAATCGCATCTGAAGGCATAACAAATCCTGTAGAAAGCAACTTTGTCAGGTCCTTAGAAGAGAAATTTTTAGTGATAAAGGTGCAGTCACCACACTTGTGGTCATTTCATATAACAGGTCACATACACAAGCATTTTCCCATTTATGTGAACAAGCACTGACTTTCTAGAGTGATTGTTAGACCCTTGTATTTAAATGCTAACAGCTCACTGATGCATCACCACTGATGCCGGGTGTCATTTCTCATAAAAATCCAACTCTTTTCCTGTATCAAAATGCACTTATTGTGCAGTAATTTAACGACATAGCTCTTTCTTTTTATGAGCTCTGAAAATATCTCATTAAGAGTTTCACAAATTACCACAGTAACTTATGCTGACACGCTCATTTGTTCTCATCTCTGAATAAATCTGGTTGACAACTTTAACAGAATAAAGCAGGGATTTCCCAGACTGTGTTTTAGTATTGAGGTTCACTCAAAACACCTTGATGTTATCTTGAGTTTGAACATTTGATTAAGCCGAGGTGTGAGCTCTCGCTTCAGACAGGCTCAGATGAGAGCTATACATGCTGTATGGTGCTAGTGTGAGAAAACTGTTGAAATATTTTTCCTTCTCTCTTAGATCTACTATTTCAGCACTCTTTACCATCTGGTGAAACACTTCAGAGAAGAAAACAGTCTTGCAATGTCTAATTTTGCCATGTTTTTGGAACATTATTTTAATGACCTTTGTGTCATTTAAATATGATTACTTGTCCTCCAAGGCTTTTCCTGTTTACACTTAAATAGTATTGGAGCATAGCCAGATAGACTTTAAATGAAATGGTGCAAAATGCTACATTTTTATTACAAAAGCTTAAAAGCAGCAGTTATAACTAGGGGACATAGCTGGCACTTTGCATTCTGGTAAGATTTTGTTTTGATCTTATTGTAGTAGTAGATAAATAAATTTAATTAAGCAAACATAATTACCAGTTAAATTTTACAAAATACCGAAGAAATGGAGGGCCTAATTCAAAGGGGTGGTAATGGTGTAAATAATTGAGTCAAATTGTTTTCATTTTCATGCTGCACATTGTTTCCTTCAGCCTGTAATGGTACAAGGCAAAGTATGCACAGTGTTAGAATTAGACAAACAATAGATAAATATATTCATAAACACTTAGTGGATTGTAATTAGAAGTACATTGCAGCAGCTTCCACTAGTCTGTTCTTTTTTTTTTCTAGTTTCTGTAAATATTTTCATGAGTAGATTTTTGCTTTGAAGAATTTAGACAGAAGAAGAGCACACCACAAAAGTGTTGTGAAACCATCTTTTCTTCTTGGCTTGGATGGCAACCAGGTCCCCAGCAGCATCCACGCTGAGGTCTGTGTCCTCAGCACAGATCAGTAAGCAAGATCCCATGCCTACAGTATGCTTAATGGATGTTGTAGGGGTTTTTTTGAGTCTGTGAGAAGAGTTTCCCATCTTGCATTGCTTAATACCCTAAATAGAGCTTTTCCAACCAGGAGATACAAATGACCTGGCAGATATTGCCAATAAACCCACCAAATCTCAGGGCTCCAACAGCGGTTTCTGCTAAAAAATGGAGCCTGGTGAATGAAATGATTGTGCAGGGCAAATACAGTGCTGAACACAGGAGGAGAATATGATTGGTTCAGCCCTGGTGTACTTTTCTGCAATGAACTCATTTCAGTGCAGAGCTGTGATAACACAGGGAGGAGGCAAGCTCAGGAGATCCTTTGGGGGTCAAGGCAATGCTTTGAATGCTGGGTAATGACACTAAAGCATTCAGAGCAAATACCACATTGGCAGCTCCTGGGTTGAAATCTATTTTTCTAACTATCTCTCAGCTTATTTTGAGCATAGTACAAATTTATTAAAATTATTGTTTTGAAAATTCAGGAATACAGAAACAGGTGAAACCTACTGAGTAAATCTGCCATTCAGCATACTTTAAATGCATTCACATTTAATGAAATCATAGAGAACATTAGAATTACCTGTATTTCCTCAGGTTAGGAGGACCTTATTCTGTCATGATGCATCCACCTAGATCCTATTAGTGTTATTAAGTCTTAACGTGAGGGGCAGCTTTTGCCCACAAGGTAGCCAGCACCTGTCAATACCTCAATCATCTCATGAGCCTGGCGTGCAGCACTAGGCAATGCACACCCTTAACTTAAAAGCTCTGGATCAGAGTCAAAATGACACACTCCTCAGGTCTGTTAATTCACTGCATGTTCTTCCAGCAGCTCGAGGGAGAGCTGCAAAAAACTGTGGTGCTTTGCTCACCTCTTAATGCAGTGGAGCACAGCTTCTGCATAGCACTACTGGCCTCTGCTGCTGGCATGGGAGAGGATGAGAGGAGAGAGACCGTACAGGGACTTACCACATTCCTGCTTCTCCAGAGGGCCTTCTGATCCCTGTATATGAGCTAGAGGAGAAGCAATCTTTCATCTTTACCTTATTTTCATGCTTACAAATAAAGGTCAACACTCCTGTGCTGTAGTCAGCGATGTACGAACTTTAAACAACCACCCCGAAATGTGATTGTAATTAGTTTCCTTTCAATCTTGATGTGAGCAGTGATCTTAAAATGCCAGGACTGTAGCAGTGCATATGATTAACAAGCACACAGAAAGGCAGTCTATGGAAAAATAGGGATAGAAATGAACAAAATGCAAATGTTGCACTGCTTTAAATTTTATTATCCTCCCAGCTCTTCATAAAATACTGTAGACATCGTTTGATTATATTTTTAGTCTAGGGAATTAATTTTTAACTAGGGAACTCATTTCTGTCTTATGATTACTCTTCTTTGCAATGGCCTGTAGGTCTGAACTAAAAAATCACAGTTTTAATTGAGCTAATGATGCCCAGAACTCAAATTAATCTCACTTATGTGTGTGTCATGCCATGCAATATGTGCTATAGCTTCAGGCAATGTGTGCATCTTTTCCTATCAATGATTTTTCCAGGAGAATGAGGGTGTAAATCCTGGCCAGGGGTAGGTCTGTGTCCTCCTGTTGTCACCACCTGAGAGACTCCTTGGAGGATGTCTGTGCAACCAGTGGAGGGGAAGGAAAAACAACAAACCAAGTGATATTTCATGATCACTTCTCCTATTTCATCCCACTTCTTTCAAGGGCATGACTGTAACTCATAGAATAGCCTAGGAGACAGTGAAGACAAGGGCTCAGTGCTATGCTCTGGCCATATCTGCTCACAGCCTCTGATCCAGCCCCTGTCTGCACTCACAGATGGGTGGGAACCAGTTTTAGACAGGGAGCCATTCCCTTACCCAGCTGAGAAAGGACAGCAGAGATGCTCCTCTGTAGCAGAAGGAATGGGAAGGGGCAAAAAAAGAAGAAATTGCATGGGCACTATTTTGCTTGTGAATTTATCAGGCAGTATTTTCTACCTGTGAAAACAGAGAATTTTTTCCCCAGTGTCCAAGAATATTCACTTTATCAAGATATAGGACTTTAAAGAAATTTTCAGAAAAAGAATAGAACTAGATGGCCATAGTAGGGGCACAGAGGATTTGTTTCTGAGATAAAACAGCAAAGATTTATGGGCAAGGAACATGGTTTAATACTTTGAAGGTAGCTGTTGCCAGCATTCCTTAGCATGTCCCACAGCACCCTGACCCAGGCCTGCACGAGTATCTTAACCCCAACATTACCATCTGAGCCAAAACTACACACCAGTACCTACCTAAGCATTATTTATTCTCTTCTCCAAGTAATTTAACTTAGATACCACTGGTCTAGAATAGCATCATATCTTCATAGAGCTGAGACAGTCTCAGAGTATGAGGTACCCAATGCCTACAGAGTGCAGCTCTGCTTATTTATCTAACCCTATACCTACCATTCCACTGCCTTGGGTTTTCACTCTCTATACCGAAATCCACTTTAAACAAAATAGTGAGATTCCAATTGTTTGTTGTCAAAAAGTTTCAGTTTTGTGATGAAAGATGTGACCTTTCTTTCCAGCAAGAGTCTTATTTTGATTGTTTAGTAAACATGAGGTAAAATGCAGGATCATGCCAGTGTTAACTTGATACTGCCACAGGCTCTTTGAATCAAATATTTTTGTTTTATTTTGAACATCCTGTTAATGAGAAAAATATTTTAATCAAAGAAACGTGTTTCCTTCAATTCTCTTCAGTGTAATTTGCAGTTTCAGAATAGCACGCTCAATTATGTCTGGTTTATTCCTAAATTAGGAAAAAAAAGCTTCAGAAAATTAAGTAAGACTCTTAGTAACTGTTAAGCAACATCCAGTATTAATTATTTAATTACTGTTTTATTATTTTGTATCAGGTAGAAAGAGAATAGTACTCTTGCTGAAAGGGTTTCTTTTCATGAAACTCCTTCATATACCAGACCAAGCTCTCAAAGTGAGTACAAGGTATGATGCCTTTGCCTAGGCAGAAAGACAGAAACCTTTCCTTAAAAGCTGTTGGAGAGGCTGGTGGGACTGAGAGCAAGAAGCAGCATTTCTTTATGCATTCTGGCACTCCAGTAGGTGGCTGGAAAAGGATCCCATCTAGACTGAGCATAAGAGGGATGTGCAAAAGCAGCACATAAGGGCTCCTCAGTTCTTAGCAGCTTCTCAGGGTGGACATGGGCTCTTTGAGTATCAGCTTTCTGTGGATGCCTTTTTTGGTTTTGTTTCCTCCAGAGCAGTTACCTTTGGATATGGATTTATTCTTGTCAGCAGTCCTTGGCTGCTGGGAGAAGCCTCCCACCCCACTATCACATTATGTTTTGGTGAACCCAGGGCTTCCCCCTCCCGGTGCTCCCCACTCTGCATCCCTGCAGAGACACCAGCCCACGCTCAGCTTACAAACAAGGCAGCAGAAACTGCTGATCGCTGATGCAAGATCCCAGCCCAGCACCACATCTCCAGGAGACTGCCCGAGGCAAGAAGGCTCCAGAGGTTTCCTAAGAAGAATGAACAACATCAACAGGAAATACAGTTACTGGCAGCTCACAGAGAGAGCACTGTCGAGAGATTTACCAAACATTTTGGGGGCTCATGCAAAACAGTAATTTCCCAAATTTCCCATGATCTTGAAGCCTGTGAGCTGGAAGCCCATGATCCCAAAGTCCATGAGGTTATGATCCATTTCCCATAAGGCAGAATTAATTCCTCAGATATAATACATTCTAGCAATACTGGCTAAGATGGCACAGACAAGAGTATACTAACACTTGGTGTTGTTACTTTTTAGCTCTTTTGCAGTTATACTTTTTACCTCAGCTCCTTTTGTGCAGTGTGCTGATACCTGCATGAACACACAGAGAGGTCATGTGCATTTCAGCCATGAAATGGGCACACATGTTTCTAAGGTGCATCTCCCAATTATTAACATTATTCCTATAATTTATTACTATTTTTATAAACTGCATCTGGACTGAATAGCAAATGGCTGTGTGAAAAAAATCCTGAAAATTCCCTTTGTAAAGGGTGTGAAGGCAAAGGACCGTAGATCCTATGAATTACTGCCATAATACAAGCTTGCATTTTGACATTTACAGCTCTCTTTTCAGAATCCTGCAAATTGTTGGTTGTGTTCTTGTCTCTTGAGTTGTGTCTACACACATACCACTTCAGCTCCATATTGGTGGGATACAGAAAATCACTTGGCAGCTTGGTCTGTCTCTCTAGCTCTATCACCAGAAAAAGGATAGTCTTGAATTCCACATGCAAATTTTTTCATACTTCAACAGCAGGCCTTATGCCATTGTGATACCTTCAGGAATGTCACTACCTACTTTGGTATCTGGAACGAGATACTCTCATCCTAATTTTCTAACCCTAGGACAGGCTGTACTAAAACACATCATGATTCTGTATGTGCCCAAGACCTGCCCCATGGGTTGGAAGTCAACACCTACCTCAGGATTGATGATTATGAAAATTTTTGTATAGGAAGGCCTGTACCACAGTTGCCTGGCTTATACGCAATTACTTGATTAAGTTGCTTACCTTCATGTAGAGGCACTGCTTTTCTAAACTTTTTTTAGCAGTATTACCATGAGATTGTACTTCCAAGAGCAATAAAGAAGTTTCAATATTTTCAAGTCCATCAAAAAAAATTTGAAACACTATAAAATACAGGTGCCTTCAGGGATAAGCTTCTTGCTACCTAAAACTGTCCCTCTTTATACATAAATAAAGAGTCCCAAGACTCTTGTTTGTGTAGTTCATTATTTCACTTTAATAAAAATTTACAGCAGTTCAATTAATTGCGTTTAACAGCACTTCACACCAAGTATACCAAGATGTGATTAGTTCCTCATGTGAAAGCCATGAGTTATGTCAAAATAAATGACAACTAACTGGTCAAACTGCTTACAGCAGGGAATAAAATGTTGAGGAAGGGGAGGTGAGGACAGCAGTAACCATCAACAAGATGAACCAGGTTCGTGACAAAAAACCTTTCAAATTTATATTGAGTGCTGTTCCTTTCTGAGTTCACATCCCTCTGTCAGCTTCATTTGGGACCAAATGCCTTAGTCCTCATGGGGGATTTTAACTACCCCGATATTTGCTGGAAGACTCACTCAGCCAATCATTCACAGTCTAGGAGGTTCCTCCAGTGCATTAATGATAACTTCTTAATGCAAATGGTGGACAAACCAACTAGGAGAGGAGCGCTGCTAGATTTAGTACTCACCAACAAGGAGGGTTTGGTTGAAGTGGTGATGGTCAATGGCAGCCTTGGCTGCAGTGACCATGAGATGGTGGAGTTTAGGATCCTGTGTGGGAGGAATAGAATACCTAGCAAGGCCACAGTTCTGGATTTCCGAAGGGCCAACTTTGGCCTGTTCAATCAACTGCTAAGGGAAGTCCTATAGGAAAAGGTACTAGGCGGTAAAGAGGTTCATGATAGTTGGTCAGCATTCAAGGACCACTTCTTCCAAGCTCAGGATCAGAGCATCCCAATGAGTAGGAAATCAACAAGGATTCTAGGAGACCAGCGTGGTTAAACAAGGAGCTGCTGAGCAAACTCAAGTGGAAAAGGAGAATCTATGGATTATGGAAAGAGGGGCTGGCCACTTGGGAGGAATATAAGACAGTTGTTAGAGGATGTAGGGAAGCAATTAGGACAGCTAAGGCCTCCTTGGAAATTAATCTTGCTAGTCGGATTAAGGACAACAGAAAGGGCTTCTTCAAATACATAGCAAATAAAACTAACACAAGAGGCAATATAGGCCCACTGTTGAACGAGGTGGGTGCCCTGGAAACAGAGGATACAAAGAAGGCAGAAGTGCTGAATGCTTTCTTTGCCTCTGTCTTTACTCCTGCAGACTCTCCCCAGGGGCACCAGATTCCTGTAGCCCCAGAAGGAGTCAGGACAAAGGAGGAGTTTGCATTGGTAGATGAGGATTGGGTTAGGGATCAGCTATGCAATCTGGACATCTATAAATCGATGGGACCAGATGGAATGCACCCATGGGTGCTGAGGGAGCTGGCGGAGGTCATTGCTAGGCCACTCTCCATAATCTTTGGTAAATCGTGGGAAATGGGAGAGGTGCCTGAGGATTGGAAGATGGCAAATGTCACACCAGTCTATAGGAAAGGCAAGAAGGAGGACCCGGGTAATTATAGACCTGTCAGCCTTACCTCCGTCCCTGGAAAGGTGATGGAACAACTTATTCTTGACTCCATCTCTAGACATATCAAGGATGAGGGGGTTATTAAGAACAACCAACATGGTTTTATGAAGGGGAAGTCATGTTTGACCAACCTTATAGCCTTCTATGAGGAAGTGACTAGGTGGAAGGATGATGGTAGAGCGATAGATGTGGTTTTTCTTGATTTCAGTAGGACATTTGATACTGTCTCCCACAGCATTCTCATAGATAAGCTAAGGAAGTGTGGGCTTGATGATCAGGTAGTGAGGTGGATCAAGAACTGGTTAAAAGGAAGAAGGCAGAGAGTTGTGGTCAATGGCACAGAATTTAGCTGGAGGTCTGTGACTAGTGGAGTCCCTCAGGGGTCGGTGCTGCGACCAGTGCTCTTTAATATTTTCATCAACGACCTGGATGAGGGAACTCAGTGTACGCTCAGCAAGTTCACTGATGACACTAAACTGGGAGGAGTGGCTGACACACCAGAAGGCTGTGTTGCCATTCAGCGGGACCTGGACAGGCTGGAGAGTTGGGCAGGGAGAAACTTGATGAAATTCAACAAGGGCAAGTGTAGAGTCTTGCATCTGGGGAAGAACAACCCCATGTACCAGTACAGGTTGGGGGTTGACCTGCTGGAAAGGAGTGAAGGGGAAAGGGACCTAGGAGTCCTGGTGGATAGGAGGATGACCATGAGCCAGCAATGTGCCCTTGTGGCCAAGAAGCCAAATGGCATCCTAGGGTGCATTAGAAAGGGTGTGGTTAGTAGGGCAAGAGAGGTTCTCCTCCCCCTCTACTCTGCCTTGGTGAGGCAGCATCTGGAATATTGCGTCCAGTTCTGGGCCCCTCAGTTCAAGAAGGACAGGGAATTGCTTGAAAGAGTCCAGCACAGAGCCACAAAGATGATGAAGCGAGTGGAACACCTCCCTTATGAGGAGAGGCTGAGGGAGCTGGGTCTCTTTAGCTTGGAGAAGAAGAGACTGAGGGGTGACCTCATCAGTGTTTACAAATATGTAATGGGTGGGTGTCAGGATGATGGAGCTAGGCTTTTTTCAGTGATATCCAGTGACAGGACAAGGGGCAATGGGTGTAAACTGGAGCATCGGAGGTTCCATGTGAACATCAGGAAGAACTTCTTTACTGTAAGAGTGACAGAGCACTGGAACAGGTTGCCCAGGGAGGTTGTGGAGTCTCCTACATTGGAGATATTCAAGGCCCGCCTGGACAAGTTTCTGTGTGATGTACTCTAGGTTACCCTGCTCTTGCAGGGGGGTTGGACTAGATGATCTTTTGAGGTCCCTTCCAACCCTTGGGATTCTGTGATTCTGTGATTCTGTGACCAGGATACCTGATTCAAACTGATAGCAAGTATCTGATTCAAATAAGTGAATATTTTTCTAAATGTTGTCTGTCACATCATGTTACTCTGCTTTGGTTTCTTCACCACATGTGCTAACATGATGTGGTGCAACATAGCATGATGCAGCGTAAACGATTTAATGTGACATGACATAAAAACATTGCTGCAGCTTTCAGAATAAACACCTGCTTTTAGCAGTTATTTTAGCTGCTGGTAGCAGTTTCTTAAACATATAACCTGGGTCCTGCTGAAGTACTTGCACTTTGCTGTTTATATATCTCTAATACTTTCCATAATACGTGCTTCGATTTATTTTATTCCATAAGTCATGTTCTACTACAGGGCTGGGAGGAGGGGGGAGTTGTGGTTTTTCTTTACATTAGAAGGAAAAAAAAATGGTCTAACAAAAACTGGGGGAAAGGATCTAAACTAAACCATGAATGGAGACACATATGGAAAAAAATTCTTATTATGGACTGAAAACACCAGCTCTATTAATAGCCAAACATATATTTACCCACAGGTTATAATAGTAACAGAAATAAAGTTTAAAAGATTTGTGTTTCCTTCAAAAACTTCAGCAGAATGTTACAAGTGAAAACTGGGTAAAAATGATCTCTCCTTGGAGAAATATGGACACAGGTAAGGCAAACATTTAACTGTTGATTTTGTATTTGCAGATGTAGGTTTTATGAATGGGAACATTTTCAATGAGAAAAGCCAAGATTTGTGCAAGCTTTCCTAGAATTTTAGTTTATTTCCCTTGACCTGACTGACAGAAAAATTAGCACTGGGAAATAAACCCAATGGTTTAGTTATTTAAAAAATAAAATAATTTATTCATGTTGAATATATTTTTTCCTTCCAAAAATCTTTCCTCCTGTATATGAAAGTATGAAAGCTAATTAAATTAGCAGCTACAGCTTTGTGCTTCTCATTTAGAGAACCTTCATCTCAAGCTAGAAGATCATCTTCCAGGTCCTCATTACAGAAAAGGGGAATGAAACAAAAGTGACCTTCAGCTAATCAGATCACAAAGTTAAAAACAGAGATGGATTTCAGAAAAACATAAAATACTTTTGGATCACCATGATCTCTTCAAAAGGAATAAAACTCTTCCCACGAAGCCAGATATGTGGTTTCTGCAACCTGGAGCTTGTAGAAGCATTTCCATGTTCATTGTATACCTGGCAGTTCTTGAACAAAAGCCTACAACTCTGACTGGGTACCTGTAAGTTTTCCACTAGCTGTCTTTCTTGCCCCTTGCCCAGAAAAAGATGCCACCTTGATACATGGCATGTAGCTCTTCTGTTAATTTCAAACAGGTATCACAGATGTAGTGGCTGTAGGTAGGGCTGATGTAGTGGCCAGTGAGGAGGCAAGGGCCTTCAGCACTGCAGGGAGAGGGGAAACAGACTGATGATTGCACAAAATCTGTCCTCTCATGGGCACTGTGCTGCTGTGCCAACAGTGTGCTGGCACTAGGGACTCCTGGGGTCCTCCTTTTGCCACAGCCAGCCCCAGCAGTGCAGCAGGAGTGCAGTGCTTCTCTTCAGGGACTGTAGATTTGATAGCACAGAGCCAAATCCTGCAGTTTTTCCAAATGTAAAGCACCTTTTGACCTTTGGTAAAAATTAAACACTTGGAGGGACTTGACAAAGCAGATTTTAATTTCTAATAGAAATGAGGACACCTTTGCTTGTACTTTTACGAAGACCCCAAAGAGCTCCTTTGCTATGTGAACCTAGCAAGCTGGCAATGTATTTTAATGTATTTATTTGATTATTCATTCATTCTTTCATTCATTCATCTATTCAGTCATTCATTCAGACACTTGTCCATTCATCTCTGTCCTTTTGCAGGAAGAGAACATAAGCCAGCAGTGGCATACTTCTTCACTGTCCTGATTTACAGCGACATCTCTGAGTTTGTATCTCTTTGGCCCTCCTCAAAAAAATAAATCTCTTTGGCCCTACTCAATCCAGCATTATGCCTCATTAGTGACTGGGATTTAAAAAAAGGATTAAAAATAATGTCAGATTATAGATAGATAGATAGATAGATAGATAGACAGATAGATGTATTGGTTGCAGTGCTTTGATTAAAGTGCTAGGTTGTTGATGGTATTTTTATTTAAGATCTTTCATATTCACAGCCCACTAGATTTTACAGTTATTTTCACAAAAAAAAAATCCCTGACTTTCTGTTAACTGGTCAAATAATTTCAATATCAGCATTGAATGGTGAGGTTCCTATTGCCTTACCAGTGCCTGCCAATGGCTGCAGATGCAGAGGGGAGCTCTGGTGAGCCTGAGCCTCGCCTCTACCTTTGTTGCCTCTGCAAGACCTTTTGGTATTTTCTGACCCAGAGAAATATTTATTTAAAAATAGCCTTTCTGGAGGTGCCATCCCTGCTCTGGTTGCTAGCAGGTAGTGACTGTATGAGTTGTGTCTAGAAATTCTTCGCCATTTCTGTGTGTCTCAGACCAAATGTACCTTTTATCTGTCTCCAAGTATGCCTTAAACATGGGAATATTTTCTCTGAAGAGGACTGAAATGAAGGGGAAGTACTCTTTGAGTTGGGATTACTCACACTCTAATAGCCGCTGGAACAATTTTTCTCCCGTATCTCTGAAACACCCTTAATTAATCTTGCAGACAACTTGCAACATAATTGTGTCCCTAAACTCTTAACCTTGAAAAATATTTGACAGTGTACTAACATCTCAGAAACTTGTTATCACAGGGAATATAATAAATCCATAAATATCCTAGTTTATCTCCAAAGTCCCAGAATAATTCTTTGTTGTTGGTCTTTTTTTTCCCTTCGTCTTCTTTTAGACCTGGTGACAAGAGATGCAGAAGGGCATGTTTAAAGAAAAAAACAGTTTGGAAGAAAAGGTAGCTGTATATCATATATAACTTAGTATTTTTTATAAAAGGATATGTCCCTTGCATTTCTCACTCATTTGCATGTCTTCAGGGCACCACAGCACAGAGACACTGGATGGCAAAACCTAATACCTGCAATCAGGTCAGAATTAGTCCCTGGTACACTAAAAAGACAACACTGCAATTCACCACAGATCCACAGTTGGCCTAGAGTTGCAACTACTTTTTCTAAAATAAGCAACTCCTTTTTAAAAATAGTTATGATACCATATAGGTGGACAATGTGCCTAAGAGCTGTGCTCTCCTTGGCTGAGAAAATGAGAAATTTAAAAAACATTACATCAGTGACATTATTAAAGATATAGAAATCCTGAATAACTTTAGTGGAAGTTACTAAAATTTCTTCTATTGGTTATTCCTTACAAACTCAGAATCTGTTATATTTAACAGTCTGGCGTTGGCTGCTGTTGATAACAGAGACGGTCCTCTTCCAGGCCTGTCTGCTGTTCTTACTATGCTGTCATTTGAAATCATCAGGAAAAAATAATCATAAGCTTAAAGAAGCTAAAGCAGACAGGCTGTTTCAGATTATTTCAGTATGTGTGCTTGCTGCAACAACTGAATGTTCCTGTTAAAATAATAGTCTGATTTTCCTCCTGAAAATCAGGCTATAAACAAAAGGATTAGACAAAGACAAACCCAGAGAAAGAATTTAGATCTGGGTTAAAATGTGCACTGGAAACTGTGGAAACACTTCCATTTGAGGCTTTCTTTATTTCAATATTAAGTATTCTTATATGTGTGTGTTCTTTATGTATTTCTGTATCAAGGATAAACTGTGCATCTCTAGTAGAAAACAGAAAAAGAGATCATTATTTTACAATTTAATTTAGAGGAATTTGAAGGATAGAGATCAGGAGGGAAAGCCAGCACAGCTGCATTTCTTATAATTTTCCCATTAGAATATACTAATTTCCACACTGCTGCTTCCTTACTTTCAGAGTGTTTGCAGGTATTATTCTCATATTTGGATCTATCAACCCATAAAGCTTGAAAAGCATGAGACTGTTTTTTGCTAAAGGAACACTTTCTCACTTAGTTCATATATGCCTTCAGATTTTGTTTGCTAACCTTTATATAAAATGGCAAAACCAGACTGCTAAAACAACATAATTACACATTTGTGATCTTACAATGTGTATTCCAAAAAAGAAACTTGATATATCATGTACTTGTAAAACTTGGCTATCCTAGAAATGAGTGCTTTGCAGTCTGAACCATGTTTTGCATTATAACAAATCTTCAATATAGGGAATGATTTTCCTCTGGACAAAAAGCTGGAGCTTGGAGGGGCTGACTATGCTCAAGCTGTCTCAGAGAATGTGTGACATGGCAGGGAGATGAACCTGCATCTTCAAAGCCTGGAAACCCCCACTGCCACAGTGTTCTCCTATGTGTATAGCTTTTCCTCTTAGATGCACTTGCCTTCTCCTCAATCCCTTTTAATGCAGGTTTTCAAGCCAGCAACAGATAAAACTTTTAACGATCCAACATGTGAAAACATTTACTGGGAAAATATCAGGGGTGCTGTGTATACACTAAGCATTTTCTCACCCATAGTATTACATTTTGAAATGCTGGATTTTCCCTTTGAGGGAAAGATTTATTCGACTCGCTGCTTTTCACGTACTGGAATTCTTGAAAGGAGGGGTTTTTAACTTCTCACTATGTAGTCACTAAACTTACTAGATGACTGAAAAATTAAAAAAAAAAAAAGACAGAAGAAAAACCCCACAAACTTTTAAAAAGCTTCTCAAGTATTTGAATTAATATTAACAGAACACATTTGATCTGGACATACTTCTAAGGCTATAATCTGAATTATCACCAAATATCTGAAAGTTCACAAAAGGTGTATTTATGTAGAAAGAACTTTGTAGAAAGTCAGACATTTCTATAAGTGTAATTACCATTTAGTACCCTACTGTTTGATATTATCACCTGACCAGTGGTAACTGTAGTATCCAGTTGTGATACCCAGTGATCTCTTTTCCAGATATTATCCCTTCTACCAAAAATTAAGTCAGATGACTTGAACACATCTATTCCCCACTTGACTGCCAGTTATATAAGCTCAGAAGTTAATACCCATACATTCATGCTTTCACTAGGTATTTCCAAAAACATTTTTAAATCATAGGAATTTCAACAGATTAGCACCCCAACTTGTTATTGGCTTTTTTTATATATTTAAATCAGCTATCTCTAAACAATGGCAATTTTATTATCAGCACAATGTTAATTATGTCAATATATATACACACCACAAATACCTTTAGCCCAGTGATATGTTAGTCTTTGTTACCAGCTCCTTTGTTAGGGATACATATTTTTGCACAGCATTCTGTTTGTCCTACGTATGCCACAGCTGCCTATTGAAGCAGCATAGCAAAGGCTTCGGGGATTTCCCAACAATAAAGTTTAAATCTCTTCCCTGGTTAGTATTCAGCTGCGCTATAACATTTAGCAGACATTTTCCCTTCTCTCAGCTTTCAATAGGCTACATTTATCAGCATGGAGTAGCAATCAACATGTATTTGCTCATGTATTTATATAAGTCAGCTGTATGCTTCCTCATTATTTGCAATTCTTCCTTCAAAATCCCCTTGCTTTCTTTGTCTTCAGCAAAGAATTTCTGGATATATATTATGCATATACGGTTGTGTGTCAAAAGTACTTTTTGGTGTACATTAATATATTGATATTATCACAGGTATTTCATTAAGAGCTAAGTGAATTATTTATGCAACCCCTTATTTCAACCCCAGATGTATTTGACATTGGAATTATAGTAATAGGTAAGTTGGGTTTTTTGGTTGGTTGTTTTTTGTTTGTTTGTTTTTTTAAAAAAAAGGATTATTTGCATCTCTGCACTTAAAATGTCAGTTTCCTACCAAAAGTTAAATTCTAATGCTACTAGCATTACTTTACTGTAAGAGTGACAGAGCACTGGAACAGGTTGCCCAGGGGGATTGTGGAGTCTCCTATGTTGGAGATATTCAAGGCCCGCCTTGACAAGTTCCTGTGTGATGTACTCTAGGTTACCCTGCTCTTACAGGGGGGTTGAACTAGATGATCTTTTCAGGTTCCTTCCAACCCTTGGGATTCTGTGATTCTGAGAAATGTAAGGAATGATCATGCTTGTTCATTGAACAGAAGAACAGCTATAGTCTACTTTGAGTGGCCAAAGGCATTTGACTTCAGAGCCAACAGACTTCCTATGTTTTGTCAGAACTAAATATTTCCCATTCTGTGAACGAGATAAAAGCGGCTGGGTGAAAATCAAGAAACCTTATTTTTCTTCTAGACTGGTTTGTTTTAAAAGAATGAAAGGTCCTTTAAAATTGCTGAAGGGTTTGGAAGATCAGTCATTCCAATGAAAAGACACTGGTGGGCAGAATGCTGATAAGTACTTGGTGTTTAATCACACTTGAAAGACATAGGCACTGTTTCAGATGCTCTCATATGGCCAGCACACACATGAGAACAAGAAGACACAGCAAGATCTCAAGGTGCTGGTACAACAAGGTGCTCCGTGCTGCAGTGTACAGCAGTTGCTCTCTGCTTGCTCAGCTTCACCTGGTCTCATCACACATGGTTTTACTGTCACAGCTGAGGTGCTGAACAAGCAGACAAAAAATGAGAGAGGATATGATGAGGACTGAGAGCGCAAGCTGCTTACAGAACGACAGCAACTCCAATCTACCTATGTCAAAGGGGCAAGAATTCACTTCCATCACTGATGTTTACCAGTTTGCCCCTCTAAAAATGTTTTTCCAGATGCAAACATGCACTATTCTTGAGAGTAACCTTGAGAATTTAATTTTAATAAATCCCAATTCAATTTATTTAGTGCAGCTTTTCTCAGCCAGTTCGTTGCAGCTCTAAAGGGTCATGAAAGGCAAATAGAAGACACAAGGCACTTAAACTCTTATAATTGCCTAAACTAAAAGAAAAGTCTAAATCCTACTTTCTATTTCTACTCAAACACATACAAGTACACTACAGAATTTAGAATTATGCTCACATGGAGGGGTTAATTTCACTATAAAAGGAAGGAGGTCTTAAATATGTTATACATGAAATAAAGGCCCAATTGACTAGGAAGACTGAAAAATATTGAATTAGTCATTCAATAAATGTGCACATCATGCATTAATTTATTTTTCTTCCTTATCTCATTGACTTGTCTCACCAAATAGTTAAATACAATGCTCCCATACTTCTATGCTCCATACTTCTATATCAAGCAACAAAATTGTTTTTTAAATAATATCCAATTCAAAAAAGCACTTTGGCACCTGTCTGGCCCTCATTGCCTCCAATTTAATGGGCATTAACTCTCCCAACTGGGTTCCTGGAATAAAGTTAATTGACCTGTGTCAATCAGGATCTTGAAAACTGAACACCTGAGGTTTAAGAACCCAGTGTGCTAATATGAATTAAAATAAGCCAGGAGCCTTCACCAGACTTCAGTTCAGGCTCTGACGAGTCCGACTCTGGCTAAAATTCATCCAAGTAAACCTCAAAATAAAGCTAAATTATTTGCCTGGGCAAGATTAAGAAAATTATTATCATTGTTGTTATCACTATCACTATTGCTACTGCTATTCCTATTATTACTACTGTTACTACTAATAAAATTATTAAGGAATAACTATTTGTCTCTCTTCAGTGGGATATCCCTCCTGGGGCTGTAATTTGGGATTCCTGTTTTACAGACAAAATACCAAATGCAATGAAATAGAGATGAGCTGGTGGAAGCTGAGTAAAATGAATCAGAGTTGAATAAATTAATTCACGTTTTCCATGTTTGCTCATACATACGGAATACATGTAGTTCAGGTGAGTTATAAGATGATAACAAAGAGTGGTCTAAAAGTACCTGAGGCAAACACTCTGAGGAGGGGAAGGATCCTTTGGGGTAATATGTGGGGCTATGAGTAGGATGAATGGGATTAGAGGGGAAATGGAGTTGAATATTAAGAAGAAATTATTCCCAGCAGCAAGATCAGCTAAACTAAAATAGTCTCCCAAGGGAAGTAATAGCAATGGTGCCATTTGACATCTATAATGCTAGATTTGCCAAACCATTAGAAACACAGTGTGGAGAACAATTTTACGTCTGCAGAGAAGTGGCAAGAACAACATAAAACAACTTCACTAAGTCCCTGACCTTTCTAACTGCATATGCTTATTTGGAAGTAGTATGGATAAGGTCCCCAAAATGTATCACTCTGTTACCTACACATGCACGCAGTAAGACATAGTGGGTACACAGATTTAATAAAATGCTACAATTAAATGTAAATTATCTATTTTTTTTCAGATGTGAAAAAATTCCCAAAAACCAAGTGGAGTTAAAAAAAAGAGTATATTTGTTTGTTTTTTTTAAGAAATGCTTCTCCATAGAGGCCAGTGTTTTAATTAAAACTATTTAATCCGATCCCTTGAGAACTTCCCATACATATTTCTTATCCCAAGGCAAATATAATCTTAATGTAAAGTGATCAGGAGGAAAACTAGAATGGTTTTCCTGACCAGATTCCAATAGGACAGGTTGAGTCTGACTCCAACTGTGTCAGCTCCATGGCATTACTGAAAATAGGGCTGTGGAAGAGGAGGCTTGCCAAAGCAGTAGTTAAGCAGTAGCTGGGCAGTCTGGAAGAAACATCTCACACTCTGGTGAGATGTCCAGAGCCTAAGGAATAGGAGAATTGTCTGGCCATTTTTAAGTCCTCAGCCTTTTAATATGATCAGTCTGTTTCCTTCATTATCTATATCTTAGTTAGCCTATCATATTGTATTTCTGGGCTAATACAAAAATCATAAGACACAGCTAAAGCTTTGCAGTCTTCTTTCTCCTGCCATTGTTGACAACTTAGATAATATTTCTTACTGTTTCTAATAATGTAAAACTTTCTCCATTTGTTTCAGATAGACCTCAGTAGTGACTTCCCAAAGCAACATTTTTCTTCCTGAAGTCAGTAATTACATTTCAATTTTAACAGTAAACTTGCAAGTCTTGATACTGGGTTGTGGCAAGACAAGGTGCTAAAAGGTTCAGGATGTGGCTGGTGACAGTCTCACCACCCCAACTGGCATGTTCAGAAGGCAGAAGAAAAATTCCTGCAACTCTTCTTCGTGAACCACGCACCAACTTCAGTAAAAGTCTGGCTGGCTCACCAGCATGTGGTGCCCCAGGGAGAGGAAAATTTAACTTGGTCATCTTCCAGGAGAGATGCCTTTCCACCTCTCCAGATAGACTAACAACAAAGGATCCCTAGTGACAAGAATAACGCAGAGCTGCAGGGAAGAGTGGGTATGATTCAGCATACAGCCAGGCTCATCATGAGCCATTTAAAATTCAGATAAGATTAAGGAAAACCAAAGGCAGCAGAGAAATGCACAAAAAACTATGGAGTGACAATATATAACTTGCAAAGGTGGTCCCTTCACCAGCAGGAACAGCACAAACCTTGAAGCCTTTCCTGCTCAAATCAAAACTCCCACTGTCTTCAAATGAGACCAGGGGCAATACTTCAATCCCAGTAAATTACATTATTTTTATTCATATGAACTCTCACAAACTTTGGAATGTCTGAGGACCTAGTCCACATAGGTTTTTGTTTGTATGTATGAATAATAAATATTAGATAATGTAAATTATGTACATAACACAAACCCTTTCCAGACAAAATGAATTACTTAGATTTGGTACCAGTTTGTATCAGACTTGCTGATGTCAGTGTTTGCAATGACTTGTTCTTGCACTTGGGGATGTTCCACAGAAATAGAGCTCCTCAGCTGGTCCAAAAGGATTAAAAGAACTGATGGATTAAAAAAAAATTTAATAAAAATTAAAAGAAATTTGAAATTGACCCGACTACTACAGGACTGTATACAAAGAAAAGTAAACAAACATGGCTTCATTACACAGCTCACTACTCAGCAACTGATATGCAATCCCTATTCTGTGGCCACATACAGTATCTTGTCAGTATTTTTTGCCCAGGAAAGACAATAAAATAAGAATGTGTATTGCCAAGGTGAATTTTTAAGAGTTGCAATTTAAAATTTCCTATTAAGGGTAAGGTAAGATTTATGGATGATATACTGATTTATAAATATGTTTAGACAGTAAATATTTTTGGCTTTAGTCTGAAACTAGAAAACTTGATGTAAAGAAAGATTTTTTAGAGTTTTGCAGTACATAAAATAAATCCAACTTATACTTTCAAAGAGCTGTTTGGGTGCATAAAAGATGATGACAGAGACAGTGGATAAAACCCCTAAAATTTGCTTGTATCTACAATGCTCCATTATTTTCTCATTAACTTGAGTTTTAAAGGAAATCATATTACTGTCTCCAGAGAATGAGCTATATAAACAAGAGCTACAAATTTATCTGTGCATTAAAATGAATGCTATGGTAACTGGTTTGATCGCTTTGGCTGCAATTTAAAAACCTAAAGGGTGTATTATCCTGAGATAATCTCACCCTTGAGTCCTTATATATATATTATAACTCATACCTCTAATCCTGTGAGACACTGCCTAGCTAATAATATCCCCTCTGCCTTTGTCTGGTTTGTCACATTGCAACTGAAATGTGCCTCTTCCAACTTCAAGTAATATTATTTTGATCATTCTGAATCATTAGTTTGTCTGACAAATGTGTGAAGATTTATTTCTTTGGACAGTAGCAAAAATTTTCTTAGCAACATAGTGCAGCATGCAGCACTAAGTGGAGCAGTCAATTGCAGTCCTTCAAGATATCCAGGACTTCACAAGGCACAGCCACAGTGGAGCCATCTACTGCAAAGCTGTGAGTCCTTAGAGGCCAATTTTGTATCAGTGATAATAGTCCGTGCCTTGGCTATCAGTACCTTACAGATTGGATTTGCCAGCCTTCAAGAAGGAAACCTCAACAGTCTCCAAGCACCCCAAAAGGGTTGCTGCTCTGGCTACATCTTGGTGTACTGTGTCCTGCTGGGGTCCTATCAAACGCACCAGGGAACAGGTGCAGCTTAGGTCTGCTGATGTCTACACTATCCTTCCAACAATTTCAGAGCAACTGAAGAGGAGAAGGTCTTCCATCAAGCGGTGGATTTGGGTTTTGTGGTTTGGTTTTGCCTTTTTTTTTTTAATCCTTCTTTTGAAGTCCTATGTATAGAGATTTACTGGAATGATTGGGATGACTTTAGCTTATATCAATAATTTTCAGTTCCTCACAGCAATCTCTTCCATTGAAATCTGACCTGCACATGATGATGGATCCTCTGTGCATTGACTGGTAGCTGACTATGGTGGACCAGTGCTTGGACATAGCAACTGCAAGCTGGAAGAACACGCAGATGAGGATACAGGATTCAGTTCTTCCTACTGCAGGTGAGGAGGTGCCTGAAAGGTGCACATCCCATTTTCCATAAAACAACGGTCTTGGAAGCAGAAGCCATTTTCTGTTCTCCACGCCTGACCCTTTCAGTAGCCAAACCCCTGTTAGAAGGGATGATTAGGGTTAGAATGATTAGGGTTGGAAAGTACCTTAAGATCATCTAGTTCCAACCCCCCTGCCATGGGCAGGGACACCTCCCACTGAACCATGTCCCCCAAGGCTTCATCCAACCTGGTCTTGAACACTGCCAGGAATGGTGCATTCACAACCTCCCTGGGCAACCCATTCCAGTACCTCACCACCCTAACAAGAAGAATTTCTCCCTTATATCCAATCTAAACTTCCCCTGTTTAAGTTTTAACCCATTACCCCTTGTCCTGTCACTACAGCCCCTAATGAATAGTCCCTCCCTAGCATCCCTATAGGTCCCCTTCAGATACTGGAAGGCTGCTATGAGGTCTCCACGCAGCCTTCTCCAGGCTGAACAGCCCCAACTTTCTCAGCCTGTCTTCATATGGGAGCTGCTCCAGTCCCCTGATCATCCTCGTGGTCCTCCTCTGGACTTGTTCTAACAGTACCATGTCCTTTTTATGTTGAGGACACCAGAACTGTACACAATACTCCAGGTGAGGTCTCACGAAAGCAGAGTAGAGGGGCAGGATCACCTCCTTTGACCTGCTGGTCACACTCCTCTTGATGCAGCCCAGGATACGGTTGGCTTTCTGGGCTGTGAGTGCACACTGAAGGTAGCTCCTGTTTATTTTCTCATCAACCAATACCCCCAAGTCCTCCTCAGGGCTGCTCTGAATCTCTTCTCTACCCAACCTGTAGCTGTGCCTGGGATTGCCCCTGCCCAGGTGTAGGACCTTGCACTTCACAAGAATCTCCAATGTCATGAATACTGAAGGAAATCAGCACAGCGGTACATTCACTTCGTGCTTTGAATTAGTCAAGAAAGTGACAACCACCAGTTTCCCTGTGGTTTTTTTTCACTCAATCACAGCTCTCCTCTTACTGTTTATTCCAACGGTGATTCCCTATTAGTCATTTTCCTACATAAGCTATATAAACTACAACACGGTGTCACTGGAGTGTGATTTAGAGATGCAGATTTTCTTATTAAAAGAAAATGACCTTGCTTTTCAATGTCTAAGTCAAATCCTAAGGGTTAGCAAAGACTCCTGAAAGTCCCAGTCAGCTGTTGTATGGCTTTTATACTGTTCCTGGTATAAATTGCTTCCGAACATGCCTTCACATGTCAGTTCTGTTGAAATATTCTTGAATGTCATACACTCCTACATCTTCAAGCCAGGTGTTGAGAGAATCCCTATTATTATCACTACATTGTCAGCAACAATAAAAACAGTTGATAAGTGATGATAGGGATGTAAACGTCTGGTTCCTGTGTACAGCTTGTCATTTGCAGTCAGATCTAACACTGCTAGAGGAGTCTTTGGAAGTGGTTGCTGAAAAAATTGATGTCTTCTGGGAAATGGTTCTGTAAAAGAAGCATCCATGTTTAATTCCACTTTATCTTTTCTGACTTAAATAAGCTCATAAAGTAAGCGTAGGCTGATGAACATGTACACATGTGTATTCCAGCCTTTAGCAGGATGAGAATGGAGGCTTGGCCACACTAGCTTGGGCAGTGTTACCAAAGCCTTGTTTAGAAAAGCAGTCAGTAGCTTTGACTCGCAATCCAGAGACAAATTAAAAAAGGAGGTATCTTGCACGCATGTTGCCACTGCCCTGAATACAATATTGCATTATTTCAGTGTCTTGTTACATGATGTTTATTTGTTCTCTATTTTGTATAAGTTATAATCAGGGACTCACTGATATCCATCTCAGAAAATTGTTTATAGAAGTCTATTTTTGCACCTGCCGTGCAAAAATGATTAAAAATGGGCATGAAAAGGTAATTGCCTATCATGCCTGGGTGAGACATGTCCTTGTGCTTTGCCTTATCCGGGTTCCTAGGTTTAACAGGTCTGTCAAATATCTTTTGCAGGAAATCTTTTTCCTTATACATACTGTGTATATTTTGCCTCTTACAACATATTAAATAGCCCATGTAAGAAGAATACATGAATTATTGATACTGTACCAGGAGAGACAGTGTAGTGGGAACAGAGAGAATATTACATGATGTGATAAAGCAACCACAAATTTCAGTTAGATGCCTGGGTAAATGGCTCTGTAAGAAACCCTGTGGCTTGTTGCTCAGTGCATAAGCAGTTGATCTCAGGTGATTTCCTGCTCATTATGGTTATCTCTTCCAGTTTTTAGTTTTTGAGCACAAGCTGATACAAAAGCTTCTACAAATTATTTAAGTGGGAAGTTCAGCTATGTCTTTAAATGGGAAATGTAATTCCTTGCCAGTTGTAAATCCAAGGGACAGGAAGATCCAGACTTCCCTGCTTCATCTTAATCTCTTTGCAGGATTAATTGGCTGAATTTTCAGCTTTTTTTTTTTTTCCTGATAAATTATTCTTTTTGGCTGGGAGTGGAATCCTTTGTTTTCCACATCAGTCTGTATTTTCCCACCTCAGCTTATTTCATTAGCTTTCCTAAACATTAATGGATTCCTGCATATCTTGAGGGCTTTGTAACTAAATATTGCCTCCAACTGATCACATATAAATTACTAAGCAAGGCACGAATTAGAGGAAAGCAACAGTTTTGTCCACAGTGGGAAAATGGCAACCATAAGATGCGGATCTGCCACTTCGGAAACATATCTTTTTCTACCTTTCTAGTGCTGGGTTTTTTTGGGGATTTTTTTTGTTGTTTTTTTTAGGGGTTTTTTTAGGGTTTTGGTTTTTTTTTTTTGTGGATGAGGGTCAGAGACCATTTTGGCCTACAGCACAGACTTCATGCTTTGTTTTGTGTCAAATTCATGTTACCAGTTCTGTTCCTTTCACTGAAGTCGAACATCAAACTGCAAATCACTCCTTCATCTATTACAGTGTGAGTCAGGGAAAAAAACCTTTATACTTTTTAGGAAATAATTGGGTAATGCTATAACAGGACCTAAGAAAATCGTGGTAACAGGCTGTCATAGGCTTTCAAAGTAGAAAAGGGAAAATTGTTTCACGAAAGCCTTTAAACAGTTGTATCTGCAGACTTCAGCTGAACAAATTGCATGTGGGCAGAGAGGAATAAATGAAGTACTTAGATAAATTTTTTAGTCTGTATTGCTCCTGTCCAAGCTTTACAATTTTGCACATCATTTTGAGCATTTCAAAATTTTAAGTTATTTTTATCCTCTAAGAAGTGTCTTCTACATAAATAGTTGTTGCTAATGTATTATAAACTAGGATTAGTTTAATTAGTGGCTTCACAAGAAAGTAATGACTATTTAAGCCCTGAAAATAAGCTAATTGTTTTGTATCACATTGTTGCTAATGTTGTCCTCAGTTCTTTTAAGGTTGAGTGTTCAAAAAGATGGATGGCAGACATGCTAATTAATGTATTTCTTAAAATCATGTTGCCAATTTTTTATAACATATTAAAAATCCTCTTTTATGCAACACTTCATATATATTCCTATTCAGGGTAACTGACAGCTTGATTCAGTGTTTTTTGTAAGGTTACATCACCATCAAAGTTGCTCGTACAGTTGCACAAGATACAACAGTCATTTTTCCCTAGTACTCTGCTGAAAAAAAACAGCAGTTTAATTATTTGCACATTTTCGTGAGTTCCTTCTACTTATATTACTTCATTACAATTCATTCAAAACAGTTAAATAAATCCAAATTAATAAGTAGAATCTGAGTATCTGGACTTCTAAGAGTTAAGACCCCTTCAACAGCATCTGAAACACCCATGAAGCCTCTCTTCCCAGTAGTCCTTATCCTACCATTCCACCACTGCATGCTGTCATTGAACCTTACACTACATACCGGGAGATGAGAGTGGAAAGCCCGTAAGATCCACACATTTCATATAATGCCACGGAATCTAAACTTACTTCAGTTTTCAGTAACATGTTTAAAAGCATATGGAATATATAGCATTTAATACTTATCTATGCTTTCTCTTTTTCTGGATATGATTGCTGCCTTTTAATTAAAATCACAGTTTACTTTTAAATTAATTTCTTACTTTTCAGATTTACTATTTCTTCATTGTTGCAGTCTCACATTGTCTGTACTTCCTAGTCCTTCAACATTTTTCACATGCCTACATACACATTACATACACATTCCAAGATTTCAGCAGTGTATTTGTAGTTAATGATTCAGTTTATCCTGACACACAAACTTTTACAAAGTGATGATAAATGGTTCCTGATTAGATAGCTGATATCGATGAAAGAGCACTGGAATTAAGCAGGTGAATTTTTGTCTCTACTTTTAACGGGCACATTGTCTCTGGTTCATCTTAAATTTCCTATGGTGTTAGTTAATATAAATCCTGCACCCTGCCTGAAACAAAAAAAAAAAAAAAACAAAAACAAAAAAACCCAAAATTATAGGATTTCAATAAATATAAACATCTCTATCTCAAATGGAATAATGCAAGCATACATATTTTACTGCAAACTAAATTGCTGACAGAAACTTACTACACTATTATTAAGCATCTGTGCAGTTTCTGCTGCTGGGTGTTGTCAAATAAAAAATCATTAAGCTCCATTAGACAGTTTGTGCCTTTAAAAAAAAAAAAATCCTCTGAACGTCTTAGGTGAAGGCACCTTCAATAAGGACTGATAGGGTTTTACTTCTGCAACATACCCATTCTGGAATCTTAAATTTCCCACAATGTGGACTTATCTAATCATTGCTGGGTAATGCTGGCTCCGTAAGAAATCTTCCGTAGAAAATGAGAGTACTTACCTTTGTCTCCTACTGAAAATGCTCATAAATAGTGGCATGTTGTGATACCAGTCAGTAAGAAAGCAAAGAGCAGTTCCAACTTTCTGAAAGGCAGTGAGCTATGAAGGAAGAGAAATTTGATTCATATTTTAATTTTGTGTCAGAGGCTTCCTCAGATTTAGATTGTCCCAAGCCCTTGAAGGAACATTAAGGGGTAAGTCACAGCTTTCTGGCAACAGCCATACAACAGTTAAGCTGTGGCTGGTTAGGTGCAGTGACAGCTTTTTTTTTTTTACACCATTAAGTTAAAGCTCCAAACATGTGAGCCCCAGAGTTTTCCCTGATGAAATTCATACCAACCTGCAAAGGATCAGCTGTGGCAAGGAAGCCAGTGTAGGCATGTGAGTGCATGTGCATATACACATGTGTGTGTAAACAGGCAACTCCGGGCACATGAATTACACTCATGTTTTCTTCTGACATGCCTGTCAACTGAATGTTGTTCCCATTTATTACTGTCATAACTGAATGCTTATTAATTTTATGTTCAATATTTTGATGATAAAACAGATCCCAGCCTTCATTTATTATAATCATCACCTTCCTCATAAACTCAGCTAGGGATCTCTCACAGACCATCTTGGCTACAGATCCTTCTCAGATTCTTCTGGTTGATGAAACAATTACTTTTTTTAAGTCTCATTGACATTTTGATCCCAAGAGCATAGTTTGAGTTAAATATTTGCTTATTATAATTGCACATTTCACATGCTAGAAGCAATTTCTGTATTATATTACTGGTACAATATTCTGCACTGTGGAACTCTCTAATAAGGAATCAAATTCAGCTAGACTTGAGAACTATTCATGTAAATGACTACCATTACTTGATATCATCTGTAATGCAATAAACTAAGTGTTTGATAATAATGCTGTTATATTAAGGATGTGCATAACCTATTTGTTATCTATCATATGAATCACAGAAATGGTGTGATCAAGTTTAATTATATTTTAGGGTATATCTAAATTACA